>NC_091269.1:11532651-11835681 GCF_042477335.2 Ovis canadensis
GATGAGGGATCCTTTCCCTGTTTCGTAGGGAAAGAATTCCCGGCGTTCCCGTCGCATCTCAAGAGGAGGCGCTCTCCACAGGAAAGGCGAGAGGAACTCCAGGGTCGTGCCACCATTCCAAGAGTCCCCCAGATGTGTCAGTCCATTCCAGAGGAACCTGTTTTCCCTGCACTGCCTTGACGTTCAAGCCGAGGATCGACTCCCACCACGTGTGCACGTGGGACAGCCCTGTGGGAAAGCCTCGTGGGAAAGCCTCGTGGGAAAGACTCGAGGGAAAACCAAACATCCTTTGATCCACGCGGCGGACTGCGTGACACTGCTGCTACCGCTCTGGAGGAAAGCGCAAGTGCGTGCCCGCATTCGAGACGAAGACTGACTCCCCTGGGGAGACTCCAGAAGTACCCCAAGATCCATGTCAGCACTGGAGAGGAATCCTCAGGTTCCGGCCCCGACTCCACACAAGGTCTTAGGCCCCGGCATCGACGGGAGAGGAATCCCGAGAGGCCCCCGAGGAACTCGCATGGGGACTGGCCTTTCCTGAGGCCACCAGAGCGGGTCCCTGAGGTCCCCGTCGTAAGTCGAGAGCACCTGCCGCAACTCGAGAAAATCCAGGAGGTTTTGCCCTCCAGGCGAGATGAGGCCCATTTCCGCTGAGGCTTCTCGAGGCTAATCACGTCTAACCACTGGAACTTCCAAAGGGTCCTTCACACCCTTGCTGCAACTCAAGAAGTTCCCCGACGTACCTGTCTCCACTCGAGAGGAAGCACGTGGGTCCCGCACACATCCAGGGGAGCCCCGTTTCCGCCTCCTAGCTCGAGATGAGGGATCCTTTCCCTGTTTCGTAGGGAAAGAATTCCCGGCGTTCCCGTCGCATCTCAAGAGGAGGCGCTCTCCACAGGAAAGGCGAGAGGAACTCCAGGGTCGTGCCACCATTCCAAGAGACCCCCAGATGTGTCAGTCCATTCCAGAGGAACCTGTTTTCCCTGCACTGCCTTGACGTTCAAGCCGAGGATCGACTCCCACCACGTGTGCACGTGGGACAGCCCTGTGGGAAAGCCTCGTGGGAAAGCCTCATGGGAAAGATACGAGGGAAAACCATAGATCCTTTGATCCACGCGGCGGACTGCGTGACACTGCTGCTACCGCTCTGGAGGAAAGCGCAAGTGCATGCCCGCATTCGAGACGAGGACTGACTCCCCTGGGGAGACTCCAGAAGTACCCCAAGATGCATGTCAGCACTGGAGAGGAATCCTCAGGTTCCGGCCCCGAATCCACACAAGGTCTTAGGCCCCGGCATCGACGGGAGAGGAATCCCGAGAGGCCCCCGAGGAACTCGCATGGGGACTGGCCTTTCCTGAGGCCACCAGAGCGGGTCCCTGAGGTCCCCGTCGTAAGTCGAGAGCACCTGCCGCAATTCGAGAAAATCCAGGAGGTTTTGCCCTCCAGGCGAGATGAGGCCCATTTCCGCTGAGGCTTCTCGAGGCTAATCACGTCTAACCACTGGAACTTCCAAAGGGTCCTTCACACCATTGCTGCAACTCAAGAAGTTCCCCGACATACCCGTCTCCTCTCGAGAGGAAGCACGTGGGGTCCCGCACACATCCAGGGGAGCCCCGTTTCCGCCTCCTAGCTCGAGATGAGGGATCCCTTCCCTGTTTCGTAGGGAAAGAATTCCCGGCGTTCCCGTCGCATCTCAAGAGGTGGCGCTCTCCACAGGAAAGGCGAGAGGAACTCCAGGGTCATGCCACCATTCCAAGAGTCCCCCAGATGTGTCAGTCCATTCCAGAGGAACCTGTTTTCCCTGCACTGCCTTGACGTTCAAGCCGAGGATCGACTCCCACCACGTGTGCACGTGGGACAGCCCTGTGGGAAAGCCTCGTGGGAAAGCCTCGTGGGAAAGACTCGAGGGAAAACCATAGATCCTTTGATCCACGCGGCGGAATGCGTGACACTGCTGCTACCGCTCTGAAGGAAAGCGCAAGTGCATGCCCGCATTCGAGACGAGGACTGACTCCCCTGGGGAGACTCCAGAAGTACCCCAAGATACATGTCAGCACTGGAGAGGAATCCTCAGGTTCCGGCCACGAATCCACACAAGGTCTTAGGCCCCGGCATCGACGGGAGAGGTATCCCGATACGCCCCCGAGGAACTCGCATGGGGACTGGCCTTTCCTGAGGCCACCAGATCGGGTCCCTGAGGTCCCCGTCGTAAGGCGAGAGCACCTGCCGCAACTCGAGAAAATCTAGGAGGTTTTGCCCTCCAGGCGAGATGAGGCCCATTTCCGCTGAGGCTTCTCGAGGCCAATCACATCTAACCACTGGAACTTCCAAAGGGTCCTTCACACCATTGCTGCAACTCAAGAAGTTCCCCGACATACCCGTCTCCACTCGAGAGGAAGCACGTGGGTTCCCGCACCCATCCAGGGGAGCCCCGTTTCCGCCTCCTAGCTCGAGATGAGGGATCCCTTCTCTGTTTCGTAGGGAAAGAATTCCCGGCGTTTCCGTCGCATCTCAAGAGGAGGCGCTCTCCAGAGGAAAGGCGAGAGGAACTCCAGGGTCGAGACACCATTCCAAGAGTCCCCCAGATGTGTCAGTCCATTCCAGAGGAACCTGTTTTCCCTGCACTGCCTTGACGTTCAAGCCGAGGATCGACTCCCACCACGTGTGCACGTGGGACAGCCCTGTGGGAAAGCCTCGTGGGAAAGACTCGAGGGAAAACCATAGATCCTTTGATCCACGCGGCGGACTGCGTGACACTGCTGCTACCGCTCTGGAGGAAAGCGCAAGTGCATGCCCGCATTCGAGACGAGGACTGACTCCCCTGGGGAGACTCCAGAAGTACCCCAAGATCCATGTCAGCACTGGAGAGGAATCCTCAGGTTCCGGCCCCGACTCCACACAAGGTCTTAGGCCCCGGCATCGACGGGAGAGGAATCCCGAGAGGCCCCCGAGGAACTCGCATGGGGATTGGCCTTTCCTGAGGCCACCAGAGCGGGTCCCTGAGGTCCCCGTCGTACGTCGAGAGCACCTGCCGCAACTCGAGAAAATCCAGGAGGTTTTGCCCTCCAGGCGATATGAGGCCCATTTCCACTGAGGCTTCTCGAGGCCAATCACATCTAACCACTGGAACTTCCAAAGGGTCCTTCACACCATTGCTGCAACTCAAGAAGTTCCCCGACATACCCGACTCCACTCGAGAGGAAGCACGTGGAGTCCCGCACACATCCAGGGGAGCCCCGTTTCCGCCTCCTAGCTCGAGATGAGGGATCCTTTCCCTGTTTCGTAGGGAAAGAATTCCCGGCGTTCCCGTCGCATCTCAAGAGGAGGCGCTCTCCACAGGAAAGGCGAGAGGAACTCCAGGGTCATGCCACCATTCCAAGAGTCCCCCAGATGTGTCAGTCCATTCCAGAGGAACCTGTTTTCCCTGCACTGCCTTGACGTTCAAGCCGAGAATAGACTCCCACCACGTGTGCACGTGGGACAGCCCTGTGGGAAAGCCTCGTGGGAAAGCCTCATGGGAAAGACTCGAGGGAAAACCATAGATCCTTTGATCCACGCGGCGGACTGTGTGACACTGCTGCTACCGCTCTGGAGGAAAGCGCAAGTGCATGCCCGCATTCGAGACGAGGACTGACTCCCCTGGGGAGACTCCAGAAGTACCCCAAGATGCATGTCAGCACTGGAGAGGAATCCTCAGGTTCCGGCCCCGAATCCACACAAGGTCTTAGGCCCCGGCATCGACGGGAGAGGAATCCCGAGAGGCCCCCGAGGAACTCGCATGGGGACTGGCCTTTCCTGAGGCCACCAGAGCGGGTCCCTGAGGTCCCCGTCGTAAGTCGAGAGCACCTGCCGCAACTCGAGAAAATCCAGGAGGTTTTGCCCTCCAGGCGAGATGAGGCCCATTTCCGCTGAGGCTTCTCGAGGCTAATCACGTCTAACCACTGGAACTTCCAAAGGGTCCTTCACACCATTGCTGCAACTCAAGAAGTTCCCCGACATACCCTTCTCCACTCGAGAGGAAGCACGTGGTGTCCCGCACACATCCAGGGGAGCCCCGTTTTCGCCTCCTAGCTCGAGATGAGGGATCCCTTCCCTGTTTCGTAGGGAAAGAATTCCCGGCATTCCCGTCGCATCTCAAGAGGAGGCGCTCTCCACAGGAAAGGCGAGAGGAACTCCAGGGTCATGCCACCATTCCAAGAGTCCCCCAGATGTGTCAGTCCATTCCAGAGGAACCTGTTTTCCCTGCACTGCCTTGACGTTCAAGCCGAGGATCGACTCGCACCACGTGTGCACGTGGGACAGCCCTGTGGGAAAGCCTCGTGGTAAAGCCTCGTGGGAAAGACCTGAGGGAAAACCATAGATCCTTTGATCCACGCGGCGGAATGCGTGACACTGCTGCTACCGCTCTGGAGGAAAGCGCAAGTGCATGCCCGCATTCGAGACGAGGACTGACTCCCCTGGGGAGACTCCAGAAGTACCCCAAGATCCATGTCAGCACTGGAGAGGAATCCTCAGGTTCCGGCCCCGACTCCACACAAGGTCTTAGGCCCCGGCATCGACGGGAGAGGAATCCCGAGAGGCCCCCGAGGAACTCGCATGGGGACTGGCCTTTCCTGAGGCCACCAGAGCGGGTCCCTGAGGTCCCCGTCGTAAGTCGAGAGCACCTGCCGCAACTCGTGAAAATCCAGGAGGTTTTGCCCTCCAGGCGAGATGAGGCCCATTTCCACTGAGGCTTCTCGAGGCTAATCACGTCTAACCACTGGAACTTCCAAAGGGTCCTTCACACCCTTGCTGCAACTCAAGAAGTTCCCCGACATACCCGACTCCACTCGAGAGGAAGCACGTGGGTCCCGCACACATCCAGGGGACCCCGTTTCCGCCTCCTAGCTCGAGATGAGGGATCCTTTCCCTGTTTCGTAGGGAAAGAATTCCCGGCGTTCTCGTCGCATCTCAAGAGGAGGCGCTCTCCACAGGAAAGGCGAGAGGAACTCCAGGGTCGTGCCACCATTCCAAGAGTCCCCCAGATGTGTCAGCCCATTCCAGAGGAACCTGTTTTCCCTGCACTGCCTTGACGTTCAAGCCGAAGATCGACTCCCACCACGTGTGCACGTGGGACAGCCCTGTGGGAAAGCCTCGTAGGATAGCCTCGTGGGAAAGACTCGAGGGAAAACCATAGATCCTTTGTCCACGCGGCTGAATGCGTGACACTGCTGCTACCGCTCTGGAGGAAAGCACAAGTGCATGCCCGCATTCGAGACGAGGACTGACTCCCCTGGGGAGACTCCAGAAGTACCCCAAGATCCATGTCAGCACTGGAGAGGAATCCTCAGGTTCCGGCCCCGACTCCACACAAGGTCTTAGGCCCCGGCATCGACGGGAGAGGAATCCCGAGAGGCCCCCGAGGAACTCGCATGGGGATTGGCCTTTCCTGAGGCCACCAGAGCGGGTCCCTGAGGTCCCCGTCGTACGTCGAGAGCACCTGCCGCAACTCGAGAAAATCCAGGAGGTTTTGCCCTCCAGGCGAGATGAGGCCCATTTCCTCTGAGGCTTCTCGAGGCCAATCACATCAAACCACTGGAACTTCCAAAGGGTCCTTCACACCCTTGCTGCAACTCAAGAAGTTCCCCGACATACCCGTCTCCACTCGAGAGGAAGCACGTGGGGTCCCGCACACATCCAGGGGAGCCCCGTTTCCGCCTCCTAACTCGAGATGAGGGATCCTTTCCCTGTTTCGTAGGGAAAGAATTCCCGGCGTTCCCGTCGCATCTCAAGAGGAGGCGCTCTCCACAGGAAAGGCGAGAGGAACTCCAGGGCCGTGCCACCATTCCAAGAGTCCCCCAGATGTGTCAGTCCATTCCAGAGGAACCTGTTTTCCCTGCACTGCCTTGACGTTCAAGCCGAGGATCGACTCCCACCACGTGTGCACGTGGGACAGCCCTGTGGGAAAGCCTCGTGGGAAAGCCTCATGGGAAAGACTCGAGGGAAAACCATAGATCCTTTGATCCGCGCGGCGGACTGCGTGACACTGCTGCTACCGCTCTGGAGGAAAGCGCAAGTGGATGCCCGCATTCGAGACGAGGACTGACTTCCCTGGGGAGACTCCAGAAGTACCCCAAGATCCATGTCAGCACTGGAGAGGAATCCTCAGGTTCCGGCCCCGACTCCACACAAGGTCTTAGGCCCCGGCATCGACGGGAGAGGAATCCCGAGAGGCCCCCGAGGAACTCGCATGGGGACTGGCCTTTCCTGAGGCCACCAGAGCGGGTCCCTGAGGTCCCCGTCGTAAGTCGAGAGCACCTGCCGCAACTCGAGAAAATCCAGGCGGTTTTGCCCTCCAGGCGAGATGAGGTCCATTTCCGCTGAGGCTTCTCGAGGCCAATCACATCTAACCACTGGAACTTCCAAAGGGTCCTTCACACCCTTGCTGCAACTCAAGACGTTCCCCGACATACCCGTCTCCACTCGAGAGGAAGCACCTGGTGTCCCGCACACATCCAGGGGAGCCCCGTTTCCGCCTCCTAGCTCGAGATGAGGGATCCTTTCCCTGTTTCGTAGGGAAAGAGTTCCCGGCGTTCCCGTCGCATCTCAAGAGGAGGCGATCTCCACAGGAAAGGCGAGAGGAACTCCAGGGTCGTGCCACCATTCCAAGAGTCCCCCAGATGTGTCAGCCCATTCCAGAGGAACCTGTTTTCCCTGCACTGCCTTGACGTTCAAGCCGAGGATCGACTCCCACCACGTGTGCACGTGGGACAGCCCTGTGGGAAAGCCTCGTGGGAAAGCCTCGTGGGAAAGACACGAGGGAAAACCATAGATCCTTTGATCCACGCGGCGGACTGCGTGACACTGCTGCTACCGCTCTGGAGGAAAGCGCAAGTGCATGCCCGCATTCGAGACGAGGACTGACTCCCCTGGGGAGACTCCAGAAGTACCACAAGATCCATGTCAGCACTGGAGAGGAATCCTCAGGTTCCAGCCCCGACTCCACACAAGGTCTTAGGCCCCGCCATCGACGGGAGAGGAATCCCGAGTGTCCCCCGAGGAACTCGCATGGGGACTGGCCTTTCCTGAGGCCACCAGAGCGGGTCCCTGAGGTCCCCGTCGTAAGTCGAGAGCACCTGCCGCAACTCGAGAAAATCCAGGAGGTTTTGCCCTCCAGGCGAGATGAGGCCCACTTCTGCTGAGGCTTCTCGAGGCCAATCACATCTATCCACTGGAACTTTCAAAGGGTCCTTCACACCCTTGCTGCAACTCAAGAAGTTCCCCGACATACCCGTCTCCACTCGAGAGGAAGCACGTGGTGTCCCGCACACATCCAGGGGAGCCCCGTTTCTGCCTCCTAGCTCGAGATGAGGGATCCTTTCCCTGTTTCGTAGGGAAAGAATTCCCGGCGTTCCCGTCGCATCTCAAGAGGAGGCGCTCTCCACAGGAAAGGCGAGAGGAACTCCAGGGTCATGCCACCATTCCAAGAGTCCCCCAGATGTGTCAGTCCATTCCAGAGGAACCTGTTTTCCCTGCACTGCCTTGACGTTCAAGCCGAGGATCGACTCCCACCACGTGTGCACGTGGGACAGCCCTGTGGGAAAGCCTCGTGGGAAAGCCTCGTGGGAAAGACTCGAGGGAAAACCATAGATCCTTTGATCCACGCGGCGGACTGCGTGACACTGCTGCTACCGCTCTGGAGGAAAGCGCAAGTGCATGCCCGCATTCGAGACGAGGACTGACTTCCTTGGGGAGACTCCAGAAGTACCCCAAGATCCATGTCAGCACTGGAGAGGAATCCTCATGTTCCGGCCCCGACTCCACACAAGGTCTTAGGCCCCGGCATCGACGGGAGAGGAATCCCGAGAGGCCCCCGAGGAACTCGCATGGGGACTTGCCTTTCCTGAGGCCACCAGAGCGGGTCCCTGAGGTCCCCGTCGTAAGTCGAGAGCACCTGCCGCAACTCGAGAAAATCCAGGCGGTTTTGCCCTCCAGGCGAGATGAGGCCCATTTCCGCTGAGGCTTCTCGAGGCTAATCACGTCTAACCACTGGAACTTCCAAAGGGTCCTTCACACCCTTGCTGCAACTCAAGAAGTTCCCCGACATACCCGTCTCCACTCGAGAGGAAGCACGTGGGTCCCGCACACATCCAGGGGAGCCCCGTTTCCGCCTCCTAGCTCGAGATGAGTGATCCTTTCCCTGTTTCGTAGGGAAAGAATTCCCGGCGTTCCCGTCGCATCTCAAGAGGAGGCGCTCTCCACAGGAAAGGCGAGAGGAACTCCAGGGTCGAGACACCATTCCAAGAGTCCCCCAGATGTGTCAGTCCATTCCAGAGGAACCTGTTTTCCCTGCACTGCCTTGACGTTCAAGCCGAGGATCGACTCCCACCACGTGTGCACGTGGGACAGCCCTGTGGGAAAGCCTCGTGGGAAAGCCTCGCGGGAAAGACTCGAGGGAAAACCATAGATCCTTTGATCCACGCGGCGGACTGCGTGACACTGCTGCTACCGCTCTGGAGGAAAGCGCAAGTGCATGCCCGCATTCGAGACGAGGACTGACTCCCCTGGGGAGACTCCAGAAGTACCCCAAGATCCATGTCAGCACTGGAGAGGAATCCTCAGGTTCCGGCCCCGACTCCACACAAGGTCTTAGGCCCCGGCATCGACGGGAGAGGAATCCCGAGAGGCCCCCGAGGAACTCGCATGGGGACGGGCCTTTCCTGAGGCCACCAGAGCGGGTCCCTGAGGTCCCCGTCGTAAGTCGAGAGCACGTGCCGCAACTCGAGAAAATCCAGGAGGTTTTGCCCTCCAGGCGAGATGAGGCCCATTTCCGCAGAGGCTTCTCGAGGCCAATCACTTCTAACCACTGGAACTTCCAAAGGGTCCTTCACACCCTTGCTGCAACTCAAGAAGTTCCCCGACATACCCGTCTCCACTCGAGAGGAAGCATGTGGTGTCCCGCACACATCCAGGGGAGCCCCGTTTCCGCCTCCTATCTCGAGATATGGGATCCTTTCCCTGTTTCGTAGGGAAAGAATTCCCGGCGTTCCCGTCGCATCTCAAGAGGAGGCGCTCTCCACAGGAAAGGCGAGAGGAACTCCAGGGTCGTGCCACCATTCCAAGAGTCCCCCAGATGTGTCAGTTCATTCTAGAGGAACCTGTATTCCCTGCACTGCCTTGACGTTCAAGCCGAGGATCGACTCCCACCACGTGTGCACGTGGGACAGCCCTGTGGGAAAGCCTCGTGGGAAAGCCTCGAGGGAAAGGCTCGAGGGAAAACGATAGATCCTTTGATCCACGCGGCGGACTGCGTGACACTGCTGCTACCGCTCTGGAGGAAAGCGCAAGTGCATGCCCGCATTCGAGACGAGGACTGACTGCCCTGGGGAGACTGCAGAAGTACCCCAAGATCCATGTCAGCACTGGAGAGGAATCCTCAGGTTCCGGCCCCGACTCCACACAAGGTCTTAGGCCCTGGCATCGACGGGAGAGGAATCCCGAGACGCCCCCGAGGAACTCGCATGGGAACTGGCCTTTCCTGAGGCCACCAGAGCGGGTCCCTGAGGTCCCCGTCGTAAGTCGAGAGTACCTGCCGCAACTCGAGAAAATCCAGGAGGTTTTGCCCTCCAGGCGAGATGAGGCCCATTTCCGCTGAGGCTTCTCTATGCTAATCACGTCTAACCACTGGAACTTACAAAGGGTCCTTCACACCCTTGCTGCAACTCAAGAAGTTCCCCGACATACCCGTCTCCACTCGAGAGGAAGCACGTGGGTCCCGCACACATCCAGGGGAGCCCCGTTTCCGCCTCCTAGCTCGAGATGAGGGATCCTTTCCCTGTTTCGTAGGGAAAGAATTCCCGGCGTTCCCGTCGCATCTCAAGAGGAGGTGCTCTCCACAGGAAAGGCGAGAGGAACTCCAGGGTCGTGCCACCATTCCAAGAGTCCCCCAGATGTGTCAGTCCATTCCAGAGGAACCTGTTTTCCCTGCACTGCCTTGACGTTCAAGCCGAGGATCGACTCCCACCACGTGTGCACGTGGGACAGCCCTGTGGGAAAGCCTCGTGGGAAAGCCTCGTGGGAAAGACTCGAGGGAAAACCATAGATCCTTTGATCCACGCGGCGGACTGCGTGACACTGCTGCTACCGCTCTGGAGGAAAGCGCAAGTGCATGCCCGCATTCGAGACGAGGACTGACTCCCCTGGGGAGACTCCAGAAGTACCCCAAGATCCATGTCAGCACTGGAGAGGAATCCTCAGGTTCCGGCCCCGACTCCACACAAGGGCTTAGGCACCGGCATCGACGGGAGAGGAATCCCGAGAGGCCCCCGAGGAACTCGCATGGGGACGGGCCTTTCCTGAGGCCACCAGAGCGGGTCCCTGAGGTCCCCGTCGTAAGTCGAGAGCACCTGCCGCAACTCGAGAAAATCCAGGAGGTTTTGCCTTCCAGGCGAGATGAGGCCCATTTCCGCTGAGGCTTCTCGAGGCCAATCACTTCTAACCACTGGAACTTCCAAAGGGTCCTTCACACCCTTGCTGCAACTCAAGAAGTTCCCCGACATACCCGTCTCCACTCGAGAGGAAGCATGTGGTGTCCCGCACACATCCAGGGGAGCCCCGTTTCCGCCTCCTAGCTCGAGATGAGGGATCCTTTCCCTGTTTCGTAGGGAAAGAATTCCCGGCGTTCCCGTCGCATCTCAAGAGGAGGCGCTCTCCACAGGAAAGGCGAGAGCAACTCCAGGGTCGAGACACCATTCCAAGAGTCCCCCAGATGTGTCAGTCCATTCCAGAGGAACCTGTTTTCCCTGCACTGCCTTGACGTTCAAGCCGAGGATCGACTCCCACCACGTGTGCACGTGGGACAGCCCTGTGGGAAAGCCTCGTGGGAAAGCCTCGTGGGAAAGACTCGAGGGAAAACCATAGATCCTTTGATCCACCCTGCGGACTGCATGACACTGCTGCTACCGCTCTGGAGGAAAGCGCAAGTGCATGCCCGCATTCGAGACGAGGACTGACTCCCCTGGGGAGACTCCAGAAGTACCCCAAGATCCATGTCAGCACTGGAGAGGAATCCTCAGATTCCGGCCCCGACTCCACACAAGGTCTTAGGCCCCGGCATCGACGGGAGAGGAATCCCGAGAGGCCCCCGATGAACTCGCATGGGGACGGGCCTTTCCTGAGGCCACCAGAGCGGGTCCTTGAGGTCCCCGTCGTAAGTCGAGAGCACCTGCCGCAACTCGAGAAAATCCAGGAGGTTTTGCCCTCCAGGCGAGATGAGGCCCATTTCCGCTGAGGCTTCTCGAGGCCAATCACTTCTAACCACTGGAACTTCCAAAGGGTCCTTCACACCCTTGCTGCAACTCAAGAAGTTCCCCGACATACCCGTCTCCACTCGAGAGGAAGCATGTGGTGTCCCGCACACATCCAGGGGAGCCCCGTTTCCGCCTCCTAGCTCGAGATGAGGGATCCTTTCCCTGTTTCGTAGGGAAAGAATTCCCGGCGTTCCCGTCGCATCTCAAGAGGAGGCGCTCTCCACAGGAAAGGCGAGAGGAACTCCAGGGTCGAGACACCATTCCAAGAGCCCCCCAGATGTGTCAGTCCATTCCAGAGGAACCTGTTTTCCCTGCACTGCCTTGACGTTCAAGCCGAGGATCGACTCCCACCACGTGTGCACGTGGGACAGCCCTGTGGGAAAGCCTCGTGGGAAAGCCTCGTGGGAAAGACTCGAGGGAAAACCATAGATCCTTTGATCCACGCGGCGGACTGAGTGACACTGCTGCTACCGCTCTGGAGGAAAGCGCAAGTGCATGCCCGCATTCGAGACGAGGACTGACTCCCCTGGGGAGACTCCAGAAGTACCCCAAGATCCATGTCAGCACTGGAGAGGAATCCTCAGGTTCCGGCCCCTACTCCACACAAGGTCTTAGGCCCCGGCATCGACGGGAGAGGAATCCCGAGACGCCCCCGAGGAACTCGCATGGGGACTGGCCTTTCCTGAGGCCACCAGAGCGGTTCCCTGAGGTCCCCGTCGTAAGTCGAGAGCACCTGCCGCAACTCGAGAAAATCCAGGAGGTTTTGCCCTCCAGGCGAGATGAGGCCCATTTCCGCTGAGGCTTCTCGAGGCCAATCACGTCTAACCACTGGAACTTCCAAAGGGTCCTTCACACCCTTGCTGCAACTCAAGAAGTTCCCCGACATACCCGTCTCCACTCGAGAGGAAGCACGTGGGTACCGCACACATCCGGGGGAGCCCCGTTTCCGCCTCCTAGCTCGAGATGAGGGATCCTTTCCCTGTTTCGTAGGGAAAGAATTCCCGGCGTTCCCGTCGCATCTCAAGAGGAGGCGCTCTATACAGGAAAGGCGAGAGGAACTCCAGGGTCGTGACACCATTCCAAGAGTCCCCCAGATGTGTCAGTCCATTCCAGAGGAACCTGTTTTCCCTGCACTGCCTTGACGTTCAAGCCGAGGATCGACTCCCACCACGTGTGCACGTGGGACAGCCCTGTGGGAAAGCCTCGTGGGAAAGCCTCGTGGAAAGACTCGAGGGAAAAACATAGATCCTTTGATCCACGCGGCGGACTGCGTGACACTGCTGCTACCGCTCTGGAGGAAAGCGCAAGTGCATGCCCGCATTCGAGACGAGGACTGACTCCCCTGGGGAGACTCCAGAAGTACCCCAAGATCCATGTCAGCACTGGAGAGGAATCCTCAGGTTCCGGCCCCGACTCCACACAAGGTCTTAGGCCCCGGCATCGACGGGAGAGGAATCCCGAGAGGCCCCCGAGGAACTCGCATGGGGACTGGCCTTTCCTGAGGCCACCAGAGCGGGTCCCTGAGGTCCCCGTCGTAAGTCGAGAGCACCTGCCGCAACTCGAGAAAATCCAGGAGGTTTTGCCCTCCAGGCGAGATGAGGCCCATTTCCGCTGAGGCTTCTCGAGGCCAATCACATCTAACCACTGGAACTTCCAAAGGGTCCTTCACACCCTTGCTGCAACTCAAGAAGTTCCCCGACATACCCGTCTGCACTCGAGAGGAAGCACGTGGTGTCCCGCACACATCCAGGGGAGCCCCGTTTCCGCCTCCTAGCTCGAGATGAGGGATCCTTTCCCTGTTTCGTAGGGAAAGAATTCCCGGCGTTCTCGTCTCATCTCAAGAGGAGGCGCTCTCCACAGGAAAGGCGAGAGGAACTCCAGGGTCGTGCCACCATTCCAAGAGTCCCCCAGATGTGTCAGTCCATTCCAGAGGAACCTGTTTTCCCTGCACTGCCTTGACGTTCAAGCCGAGGATCGACTCCCACCACGTGTGCACGTGGGACAGCCCTGTGGGAAAGCCTCGTGGGAAAGCCTCGTGGGAAAGACTCGAGGGAAAACCATAGATCCTTTGATCCACGCGGCGGACTGCGTGACACTGCTGCTACCGCTCTGGAGGAAAGCGCAAGTGCATGCCCGCATTCGAGACGAGGACTGACTCCCCTGGGGAGACTCCAGAAGTACCCCAAGATCCATGTCAGCACTGGAGAGGAATCCTCAGGTTCCGGCCCCGACTCCACACAAGGTCTTAGGCCCCGGCATCGACGGGAGAGGAATCCCGAGAGGCCCCCGAGGAACTCGCATGGGGACTGGCCTTTCCTGAGGCCACCAGAGCGGGTCCCTGAGGTCCCCGTCGTAAGTCGAGAGCACCTGCCGCAACTCGAGAAAATCCAGGCGGTTTTGCCCTCCAGGCGAGATGAGGCCCATTTCCACTGAGGCTTCTCGAGGCCAATCACATCTAACCACTGGAACTTCCAAAGGGTCCTTCACACCATTGCTGCAACTCAAGAAGTTCCCCGACATACCCGTCTCCACTCGAGAGGAAGCATGTGGGGTCCCGCACACATCCAGGGGAGCCCCGTTTCCGCCTCCTAGCTCGAGATGAGGGATCCTTTTCCTGTTTCGTAGGGAAAGAATTCCCGGCGTTCCCGTCGCATCTCAAGAGGAGGCGCTCTCCACAGGAAAGGCGAGAGGAACTCCAGGGTCGAGACACCATTCCAAGAGTCCCCCAGATGTGTCAGTCCATTCCAGAGGAACCTGTTTTCCCTGCACTGCCTTGACGTTCAAGCCGAGGATCGACTCCCACGACGTGTGCACGTGGGACAGCCCTGTGGGAAAGCCTCGTGGGAAAGCCTCTGGGGAAAGACTCGAGGGAAAACCATAGATCCTTTGATCCACGCGGCGGACTGCGTGACACTGATGCTACCGCTCTGGAGGAAAGTGCAAGTGCATGCCCGCATTCGAGACGAGGACTGACTCCCCTGGGGAGACTCCAGAAGTACCCCAAGATCCATGTCAGCACTGGAGAGGAATCCTCAGGTTCCGGCCCCGACTCCACACAAGGTCTTAGGCCCCGGCATCGACGGGAGAGGAATCCCGAGACGCCCCCGAGGAACTCGCATGGGGACTGGCCTTTCCTGAGGCCACCAGAGCGGGTCCCTGAGGTCCCCGTCGTAAGTCGAGAGCACCTGCCGCAACTCGAGAAAATCCAGGTGGTTTTGCCCTCCAGGCGAGATGAGGCCCATTTCCGCTGAGGCTTCTCGAGGCCAATCACATCTAACCACTGGAACTTTCAAAGGGTCCTTCACACCATTGCTGCAACTCAAGAAGTTCCCCGACATACCCGTCTCCACTCGAGAGGAAGCATGTGGTGTCCCGCACACATCCAGGGGAGCCCCGTTTCCGCCTCCTAGCTCGAGATGAGGGATCCTTTCCCTGTTTCGTAGGGAAAGAATTCCCGGCGTTCCCGTCGCATCTCAAGAGGAGGCGCTCTCCACAGGAAAGGCGAGAGGAACTCCAGGGTCGTGACACCATTCCAAGAGTCCCCCAGATGTGTCAGTCCATTCCAGAGGAACCTGTTTTCCCTGCACTGCCTTGACGTTCAAGCCGAGGATCGACTCCCACGACGTGTGCACGTGGGACAGCCCTGAGGGAAAGCCTCGTGGGAAAGCCTCGTGGGAAAGACTCGAGGGAAAACCATAGATCCTTTGATCCACGCGGCGGACTGCGTGACACTGCTGCTACCGCTCTGGAGGAAAGCGCAAGTGCATGCCCGCATTCGAGACGAGGACTGACTCCCCTGGGGAGACTCCAGAAGTACCCCAAGATCCATGTCAGCACTGGAGAGGAATCCTCAGGTTCCGGCCCCGACTCCACACAAGGTCTTAGGCCCCGGCATCGACGGGAGAGGAATCCCGAGAGGCCCCCGAGGAACTCGCATGGGGACTGGCCTTTCCTGAGGCCACTAGAGCGGGTCCCTGAGGTCCCCGTCGTAAGTCGAGAGCACCTGCCGCAACTCGAGAAAATCCAGGAGGTTTTGCCCTCCAGGCCAGATGAGGCCCATTTCCGCTGAGGCTTCTCGAGGCCAATCACATCTAACCACTGGAACTTCCAAAGGGTCCTTCACACCCTTGCTGCAACTCAAGAAGTTCCCCGACATACCCGTCTCCACTCGAGAGGAAGCACGTGGGTTCCCGCACACATCCAGGGGAGCCCCGTTTCCGCCTCCTAACTCGAGATGAGGGATCGTTTCCCTGTTTCGTAGGGAAAGAATTCCCGGTGTTCCCGTCGCTTCTCAAGAGGAGGCGCTCTCCACAGGAAAGGCGAGAGGAACTCCAGGGTCGTGCCACCATTCCAAGAGTCCCCCAGATGTGTCAGTCCATTCCAGAGGAACCTGTTTTCCCTGCACTGCCTTGACGTTCAAGCCGAGGATCGACTCCCACCACGTGTGCACGTGGGACAGCCCTGTGGGAAAGCCTCGTGGGAAAGCCTCGTGGGAAAGACTCGAGGGAAAACCATAGATCCTTTGATCCACGCGGCGGACTGCGTGACACTGCTGCTACCGCTCTGGAGGAAAGCGCAAGTGCATGCCCGCATTTGAGACGAGGACTGACTCCCCTGGGGAGACTCCAGAAGTACCCCAAGATCCATGTCAGCACTGGAGAGGAATCCTCAGGTTCCGGCCCCGAATCCACACAAGGTCTTAGGCCCCGGCATCGACGGGAGAGTAATCCCGAGAGGCACCCGAGGAACTCGCATGGGGACTGGCCTTTCCTGAGGCCACCAGAGCGGGTCCCTGAGGTCCCCGTCGTAAGTCGAGAGCACCTGCCGCAACTCGAGAAAATCCAGGAGGTTTTGCCCTCCAGGCCAGATGAGGCCCATTTCCACTGAGGCTTCTCGAGGCCAATCACATCTAACCACTGGAACTTCCAAAGGGTCCTTCACACCATTGCTGCAACTCAAGAAGTTCCCCGACATACCCGTCTCCACTCGAGAGGAAGCACGTGGGGTCCCGCACACATCCAGGGGAGCCCCGTTTCCGCCTCCTAGCTCGAGATGAGGGATCCTTTTCCTGTTTCGTAGGGAAAGAATTCCCGGCGTTCCCGTCGCATCTCAAGAGGAGGCGCTCTCCACAGGAAAGGCGAGAGGAACTCCAGGGTCGACACACCATTCCAAGAGTCCCCCAGATGTGTCAGTCCATTCCAGAGGAACCTGTTTTCCCTGCACTGCCTTGACGTTCAAGCCGAGGATCGACTCCCACCACGTGTGCACGTGGGACAGCCCTGTGGGAAAGCCTCGTGGGAAAGCCTCGTGGGAAAGACTCGAGGGAAAACCATAGATCCTTTGATCCACGCGGCGGACTGCGTGACACTGATGCTACCACTCTGGAGCAAAGTGCAAGTGCATGCCCGCATTCGAGAGGAGGACTGACTCCCCTGGGGAGACTCCAGAAGTACCCCAAGATCCATGTCAGCACTGGAGAGGAATCCTCAGGTTCCGGCCCCGACTCCACACAAGGTCTTAGGCCCCGGCATCGACGGGAGAGGAATCCCGAGACGCCCCCGAGGAACTCGCATGGGGACTGGCCTTTCCTGAGGCCACCAGAGCGGGTCCCTGAGGTCCCCGTCGTAAGTCGAGAGCACCTGCCGCAATTCGAAAAAATCCAGGAGGTTTTGCGCTCCAGGCGAGATGAGGCCCATTTCCGCTGAGGCTTCTCGAGGCCAATCACATCTAACCACTGGAACTTCCAAAGGGTCCTTCACACCATTGCTGCAACTCAAGAAGTTCCCCGACATACCCGTCTCCACTCGAGAGGAAGCATGTGGGGTCCCGCACACATCCAGGGGAGCCCCGTTTCCGCCTCCTAGCTCGAGATGAGGGATCCTTTCCCTGTTTCGTAGGGAAAGAATTCCCGGCGTTCCCGTCGCATCTCAAGAGGAGGCGCTCTCCACAGGAAAGGCGAGAGGAACTCTAGGGTCGTGACACCATTCCAAGAGTCCCCCAGATGTGTCAGTCCATTCCAGAGGAACCTGTTTTCCCTGCACTGCCTTGACGTTCAAGCCGAGGATCGACTCCCACCACGTGTGCACGTGGGACAGCCCTGTGGGAAAGCCTCGTGGGAAAGCCTCTTGTGAAAGACTCGAGGGAAAACCATGGATCCTTTGATCCACGCGGCGGACTGCGTGACACTGCTGCTACCGCTCTGGAGGAAAGCGCAAGTGCATGCCCGCATTCGAGACGAGGACTGACTCCCCTGGGGAGACTCCAGAAGTACCCCAAGATCCATGTCAGCACTGGAGAGGAAACCTCAGGTTCCGGCCCCGACTCCACACAAGGTCTTAGGCCCCGGCATCGACGGGAGAGGAATCCCGAGAGGCCCCCGAGGAACTCGCATGGGGACTGGCCTTTCCTGAGGCCACCAGAGCGGGTCCCTGAGGTCCCCGTCTTAAGTCGAGAGCACCTGCCGCAACTCGAGAAAATCCAGGAGGTTTTGCCCTCCAGGCGAGATGAGGCCCATTTCCGCTGAGGCTTCTCGAGGCCAATCACATCTAACCACTGGAACTTCCAAAGGGTCCTTCACACCATTGCTGCAACTCAAGAAGTTCCCCGACATACCCGTCTCCACTCGAGAGGAAGCACGTGGGTTCCCGCACACATCCAGGGGAGCCCCGTTTCCGCCTCCTAACTCGAGATGAGGGATCCTTTCCCTGTTTCGTAGGGAAAGAATTCCCGGCATTCCCTTCGCATCTCAAGAGGAGGCGCTCTCCACAGGAAAGGCGAGAGGAACTCCAGGGTCGAGACACCATTCCAAGAGTCCCCCAGATGTGTCAGTCCATTCCAGAGGAACCTGTTTTCCCTGCACTGCCTTGACGTTCAAGCCGAGGATCGACTCCCACCACGTGTGCACGTGTGACAGCCCTGTGGGAAAGCCTCGTGGAAAGCCTCGTGGGAAAGACTCGAGGGAAATCCATAGATCCTTTGATCCACGCGGCGGACTGCGTGACACTGCTGCTACCGCTCTGGAGGAAAGCGCAAGTGCATGCCCGCATTCGAGACGAGGACTGACTCTCCTGGGGAGACTCCAGAAGTACCCCAAGATCCATGTCAGCACTGGAGAGGAATCCTCAGGTTCCGGCCCCGACTCCACACAAGGTCTTAGGCCCCGGCATCGACGGGAGAGGAATCCCGAGAGGCCCCCGAGGAACTCGCATGGGGACTGGCCTTTCCTGAGGCCACCAGAGGGTGTCCCTGAGGTCCCCGTCGTAAGTCGAGAGCACCTGCCGCAACTCGAGAAAATCCAGGAGGTTTTGCCCTCCAGGCCAGATGAGGCCCATTTCCGCTGAGGCTTCTCGAGGCCAATCACATCTAACCACTGGAACTTCCAAAGGGTCCTTCACACCCTTGCTGCAACTCAAGAAGTTCCCCGACATACCCGTCTCCACTCGAGAGGAAGCACATGGGTCCCGCACACATCCAGGGGAGCCCCGTTTCCGCCTCCTAGCTCGAGATGAGGGATCCTTTCCCTGTTTCGTAGGGAAAGAATTCCCGGCGTTCTCGTCTCATCTCAAGAGGAGGCGCTCTCCACAGGAAAGGCGCGAGGAAATCCAGGGTCGTGCCACCATTCCAAGAGTCCCCCAGATGTGTCAGTCCATTCCAGAGGAACCTGTTTTCCCTGCACTGCCTTGACGTTCAAGCCGAGGATCGACTCCCACCACGTGTGCACGTGGGACAGCCCTGTGGGAAAGCCTCGTGGGAAAGCCTCGTGGGAAAGACTCGAGGGAAAACCATAGATCCTTTGATCCACGCGGCGGACTGCGTGACACTGCTGCTACCGCTCTGGAGGAAAGCGCAAGTGCATGCCCGCATTCGAGACGAGGACTGACTCCCCTGGGGAGACTCCAGAAGTACCCCAAGATCCATGTCAGCACTGGAGAGGAATCCTCAGGTTCTGGCCCCGACTCCACACAAGGTCTTAGGCCCCGGCATCGACGGGAGAGGAATCCCGAGAGGCCCCCGAGGAACTCGCATGGGGACTGGCCTTTCCTGAGGCCACCAGAGCGGGTCCCTGAGGTCCCCGTCGTAAGTCGAGAGCACCTGCCGCAACTCGAGAAAATCCAGGAGGTTTTGCCCTCCAGGCCAGATGAGGCCCATTTCCACTGAGGCTTCTCGAGGCCAATCACATCTAACCACTGGAACTTCCAAAGGGTCCTTCACACCATTGCTGCAACTCAAGAAGTTCCCCGACATACCCGTCTCCACTCGAGAGGAAGCACGTGGGTTCCCGCACACATCCAGGGGAGCCCCGTTTCCGCCTCCTAGCTCGAGATGAGGGATCCTTTTCCTGTTTCGTAGGGAAAGAATTCCCGGCGTTCCCGTCGCATCTCAAGAGGAGGCGCTCTCCACAGGAAGGCGAGAGGAACTCCAGGGTCGACACACCATTCCAAGAGTCCCCCAGATGTGTCAGTCCATTCCAGAGGAACCTGTTTTCCCTGCACTGCCTTGACGTTCAAGCCGAGGATCGACTCCCACCACGTGTGCACGTGGGACAGCCCTGTGGGAAAGCCTCGTGGGAAAGCCTCGTGGGAAAGACTCGAGGGAAAACCATAGATCCTTTGATCCACGCGGCGGACTGCGTGACACTGCTGCTACCGCTCTGGAGGAAAGCGCAAGTGCATGCCCGCATTCGAGACGAGGACTGACTCCCCTGGGGAGACTCCAGAAGTACCCCAAGATCCATGTCAGCACTGGAGAGGAATCCTCAGGTTCCGGCCCCGACTCCACACAAGGTCTTAGGCCCCGGCATCGATGGGAGAGGAATCCCGAGAGGCCCCCGAGGAACTCGCATGGGGACTGGCCTTTCCTGAGGCCACCAGAGCGGGTCCCTGAGGTCCCCGTCGTAAGTCGAGAGCACCTGCCGCAACTCGAGAAAATCCAGGAGGTTTTGCCCTCCAGGCCAGATGAGGCCCATTTCCGCTGAGGCTTCTCGAGGCCAATCACATCTAACCACTGGAACTTCCAAAGGGTCCTTCACACCATTGCTGCAACTCAAGAAGTTCCCCGACATACCCGTCTCCACTCGAGAGGAAGCACGTGGGTTCCCGCACACATCCAGGGGAGCCCCGTTTCCGCCTCCTAACTCGAGATGAGGGATCCTTTCCCTGTTTCGTAGGGAAAGAATTCCCGGCATTCCCGTCGCATCTCAAGAGGAGGCGCTCTCCACAGGAAAGGCGAGAGGAACTCCAGGGTCGAGACACCATTCCAAGAGTCCCCCAGATGTGTCAGTCCATTCCAGAGGAACCTGTTTTCCCTGCACTGCCTTGACGTTCAAGCCGAGGATCCACTCCCACCACGTGTGCACGTGGGACAGCCCTGTGGGAAAGCCTCGTGGGAAAGCCTCGTGGGAAAGACTCGAGGGAAAACCATAGATCCTTTGATCCACGCGGCGGACTGCGTGACACAGCTGCTACCGCTCTGGAGGAAAGCGCAAGTGCATGCCCGCATTTGAGACGAGGACTGACTCCCCTGGGGAGACTCCAGAAGTACCCCAAGATCCATGTCAGCACTGGAGAGGAATCCTCAGGTTCCGGCCCCGACTCCACACAAGGTCTTAGGCCCCGGCATCGACGGGAGAGGAATCCCGAGACGCCCCCGAGGAACTCGCATGGGGACTGGCCTTTCCTGAGGCCACCAGAGCGGGTCCCTGAGGTCCCCGTCGTAAGTCGAGAGCACCTGCCGCAACTCGAGAAAATCCAGGAGGTTTTGCCCTCCAGGCGAGATGAGGCCCATTTCCGCTGAGGCTTCTCGAGGCCAATCACATCTAACCACTGGAACTTCCAAAGGGTCCTTCACACCATTGCTGCAACTCAAGAAGTTCCCCGACATAACCGTCTCCACTCGAGAGGAAGCACGTGGGTTCGCGCACACATCCAGGGGAGCCCCGTTTCCGCCTCCTAGCTCGAGATGAGGGATCCTTTCCCTGTTTCGTAGGGAAAGAATTCCCTGCGTTCCCGTCGCATCTCAAGAGGAGGCGCTCTCCACAGGAAAGGCGAGAGGAACTCCAGGGTCGACACACCATTCCAAGAGTCCCCCAGATTTGTCAGTCCATTCCAGAGGAACCTGTTTTCCCTGCACTGCCTTGACGTTCAAGCCGAGGATCGACTCCCACCACGTGTGCACGTGGGACAGCCCTGTGGGAAAGCCTCGTGGGAAAGCCTCGTGGGAAAGACTCGAGGGAAAGCCATAGATCCTTTGATCCACGCGGCGGACTGCGTGACACTGCTGCTACCGCTCTGGAGGAAAACGCAAGTGCATGCCCGCATTCGAGACGAGGACTGACTCCCCTGGGGAGACTCCAGAAGTACCCCAAGATCCATGTCAGCACTGGAGAGGAATCCTCCGGTTCCGGCCCCGAATCCACACAAGGTCTTAGGCCCCGGCATCGACGGGAGAGGAATCCCGAGAGGCCCCCGAGGAACTCGCATGGGGACTGGCCTTTCCTGAGGCCACCAGAGCGGGTCCCTGAGGTCCCCGTCGTAAGTCGAGAGCACCTGCCGCAACTCGAGAAAATCCAGGAGGTTTTGCCCTCCAGGCCAGATGAGGCCCATTTCCGCTGAGGCTTCTCGAGGCCAATCACATCTAACCACTGGAACTTCCAAAGGGTCCTTCACACCATTGCTGCAACTCAAGAAGTTCCCCGACATACCCGTCTCCACTCGAGAGGAAGCACGTGGGTTCCCGCACACATCCAGGGGAGCCCCGTTTCCGCCTCCTAACTCGAGATGAGGGATCCTTTCCCTGTTTCGTAGGGAAAGAATTCCCGGCATTCCCGTCGCATCTCAAGAGGAGGCGCTCTCCACAGGAAAGGCGAGAGGAACTCCAGGGTCGAGACACCATTCCAAGAGTCCCCCAGATGTGTCAGTCCATTCCAGAGGAACCTGTTTTCCCTGCACTGCCTTGACGTTCAAGCCGAGGATCGACTCCCACCACGTGTGCACGTGGGACAGCCCTGTGGGAAAGCCTCGTGGGAAAGCCTCTTGGGAAAGACTCGAGGGAAAACCATAGATCCTTTGATCCACGCGGCGGACTGCGTGACACTGCTGCTACCGCTCTGGAGGAAAGCGCAAGTGCATGCCCGCATTTGAGACGAGGACTGACTCCCCTGGGGAGACTCCAGAAGTACCCCAAGATCCATGTCAGCACTGGAGAGGAATCCTCAGGTTCCGGCCCCGACTCCACACAAGGTCTTAGGCCCCGGCATCGACGGGAGAGGAATCCCGAGAGGCCCCCGAGGAACTCGCATGGGGACTGGCCTTTCCTGAGGCCACCAGAGCGGGTCCCTGAGGTCCCCGTCGTAAGTCGAGAGCACCTGCCGCAACTCGAGAAAATCCAGGAGGTTTTGCCCTCCAGGCCAGATGAGGCCCATTTCCGCTGAGGCTTCTCGAGGCCAATCACATCTAACCACTGGAACTTCCAAAGGGTCCTTCACACCATTGCTGCAACTCAAGAAGTTCCCCGACATACCCGTCTCCACTCGAGAGGAAGCACGTGGGTTCCCGCACACATCCAGGGGAGCCCCGTTTCCGCCTCCTAGCACGAGATGAGGGATCCTTTCCCTGTTTCGTAGGGAAAGAATTCCCGGCGTTCCCGTCGCATCTCAAGAGGAGGCGCTCTCCACAGGAAAGACGAGAGGAACTCCAGGGTCGAGACACCATTCCAAGAGTCCCCCAGATGTGTCAGTCCATTCCAGAGGAACCTGTTTTCCCTGCACTGTTTGACGTTCAAGCCGAGGATCGACTCCCACCACGTGTGCACGTGGGACAGCCCTGTGGGAAAGCCTCGTGGGAAAGACTCGAGGGAAAACCATAGATCCTTTGATCCACGCGGCGGACTGCGTGACACTGCTGCTACCGCTCTGGAGGAAAGTGCAAGTGCATGCCCGCATTCGAGACGAGGACTGACTCCCCTGGGGAGACTCCAGAAGTACCCCAAGATCCATGTCAGCACTGGAGAGGAATCCTCAGGTTCCGGCCCCGACTCCACACAAGGTCTTAGGCCCCGGCATCGACGGGAGAGGAATCCCGAGAGGCCCCCGAGGAACTCGCATGGGGACGGGCCTTTCCTGAGGCCACCAGAGCGGGTCCCTGAGGTCCCCGTAGTAAGTCTAGAGCACCTGCCGCAACTCGAGAAAATCCAGGAGGTTTTGCCCTCCAGGCAAGATGAGGCCCATTTCCGCTGAGGCTTCTCGAGGCCAATCACGTCTAACCACTGGAACTTCCAAGGGTCCTTCACACCCTTGCTGCAACTCAAGAAGTGCCCCGACATACCCGTCTCCACTCGAGAGGAAGCATATGGTGTCCCGCACACATTAATGGGAGCCCCGTTTCCGCCTCCTAGCTCGAGATGAGGGATCCTTTCCTTGTTTCGTAGGGAAAGAATTCCCGGCGTTCCCGTCGCATCTCAAGAGGAGGCGCTCTCCACAGGAAAGACGAGAGGAACTCCAGGGTTGGGCCACAATTCCAAGAGTCCCCCAGATGTGTCAGTCCATTCCAGAGGAACCTGTTTTCCCTGCACTGCCTTGACGTTCAAGCCGAGGATCGACTCCCACCACGTGTGCACGTGGGACAGCCCTGTGGGAAAGCCTCGTGGGAAAGCATCGTGGGAAAGACTCGAGGGAAAACCATAGATCCTTTGATCCACGCGGCGGACTGCGTGACACTGCTGCTACTTCTATGGAGGAAAGCGCAAGTGCATGCCCGCATTCGAGACGAGGACTGACTCCCCTGAGGAGACTCCAGAAGTACCCCAAGATCCATGT
Source organism: Ovis canadensis (assembly GCF_042477335.2). NCBI lineage: Eukaryota > Metazoa > Chordata > Mammalia > Artiodactyla > Bovidae > Ovis > Ovis canadensis. The sequence continues at coordinate 11,556,751 of NC_091269.1, forward strand.
CAGCACTGGACAGGAATCCTCAGGTTCCGGCCCCGACTTCACACAAGGTCTTAGGCCCCGGCATCGACGGGAGAGGAATCCCGAGACGCCCCCGAGGAACTCGCATGGGGACTGGCCTTTCCTGAGGCCACCAGAGCGGTTCCCTGTGGTCCCCGTCGTAAGTCGAGAGCACCTGCCGCAACTCGAGAAAATCCAGGAGGTTTTGCCCTCCAGGCGAGATGAGGCCCATTTCCGCAGAGGCTTCTCGAGGCCAATCACGTCTAACCACTGGAACTTCCAAAGGGTCCTTCACACCCTTGCTGCAACTCAAGAAGTTCCCCGACATACCCGTCTCCACTCGAGAGGAAGCACGTGGTGTCCCGCACACATCGAGGGGAGCCCCGTTTCCGCCTCCTAGCTCGAGATGAGGGATCCTTTCCCTGTTTCGTAGGGAAAGAATTCCCGGCGTTCCCGTCGCATCTCAAGAGGAGGCGCTCTACACAGGAAAGGCGAGAGGAACTCCAGGGTCGTGACACCATTCCAAGAGTCCCCCAGATGTGTCAGTCCATTCCAGAGGAACCTGTTTTCCCTGCACTGCCTTGACGTTCAAGCCGAGGATCGACTCCCACCACGTGTGCACGTGGGACAGCCCTGTGGGAAAGCCTCGTGGGAAAGCCTCGTGGGAAAGACTCGAGGGAAAACCATAGATCCTTTGATCCACGCGGCGGACTGCGTGACACTGCTGCTACCGATCTGGAGGAAAGCGCAAGTGCATGCCCGCATTCGAGACGAGGACTGACTCCCCTGGGGAGACTCCAGAAGTACTCCAAGATCCATGTCAGCACTGGAGAGCAATCCTCAGGTTCCGGCCCCGACTCCACACAAGGTCTTAGGCCCCGGCATCCACGGGAGAGGAATCCCGAGAGGCCGCCGAGGAACTCGCATTGGGACTGGCCTTTCCTGAGGCCACCATAGCGGTTCCCTGAGGTCCCCGTCGTAAGTCGAGAGCACCTGCCGCAACTCGAGAAAATCCAGGAGGTTTTGCCCTCCAGGCGAGATGAGGCCATTTCCGCTGGGGCATCTCGAGGCCAATCACATCTAACCAGTGGAACTTCCAAAGGGTCCTTCACACCGTTGCTGCAACTCAAGAAGTTCCCCTACATACCCGTCTCCACTCGAGAGGAAGCACGTGGTGTCCCGCACACATCCAGGGGAGCCCCGTTTCCGCCTCCTAGCTCGAGATGAGGGATCCTTTCCCTGTTTCGTAGGGAAAGAATTCCCGGCGTTCCCGTCGCATCTCAAGAGGAGGCACTCTCCACAGGAAAGGCGAGAGGAACTCCAGGGTCGTGACACCATTCCAAGAGTCCCCCAGATGTGTCAGTCCATTCCAGAGGAACCTGTTTTCCCTGCTCTGCCTTGACGTTCAAGCCGAGGATCGACTCCCACCACGTGTGCACGTGGGACAGCCCTGTGGGAAAGCCTCGTGGGAAAGCCTCGTGGGAAAGACTCGAGGGAAAACCATAGATCCTTTGATCCACGCGGCGGACTGCGTGACACTGCTGCTACCGCTCTGGAGGAAAGCGCAAGTGCATGCCCGCATTCGAGACGAGGACTGACTCCCCTGGGGAGACTCCAGAAGTACCCCAAGATCCATGTCAGCACTGGAGAGGAATCCTCAGGTTCAGGCCCCGACTCCACACAAGGTCTTAGGCCCCAGCATCGACGGGAGAGGAATCCCGAGAGGCCCCCGAGGAACTCGCATGGGGACTGGCCTTTCCTGAGGCCACCAGAGCGGGTCCCTGAGGTCCCCGTCGTAAGTCGAGAGCACCTGCCGCAACTCGAGAAAATCCAGGAGGTTTTGCCCTCCAGGCGAGATGAGGCCCATTTCCTCTGAGGCTTCTCGAGGCCAATCACATCTAACCAATGGAACTTCCAAAGGGTCCTTCACACCCGTGCTGCAACTCAAGAAGTTGCCCGACATACCCGTCTCCACTCGAGAGGAAGCACGTGGTGTCCCGCACACATCCAGGGGAGCCCCGATTCCGCCTCCTAGCTCGAGATGAGGGATCCTTTCCCTGTTTCGTAGGGAAAGAATTCCCGGCGTTCCCGTCGCATCTCAAGAGGAGGCGCTCTCCACAGAAAAGGCGAGAAGAACTCCAGGGTCGTGCCACCATTCCAAGAGTCCCCCATATGTGTCAGTCCATTCCAGAGGAACCTGTTTTCCCTGCACTGCCTTGACGTTCAAGCCGAGGATCGACTCCCACCACGTGTGCACGTGGGACAGCCCTGTGGGAAAGCCTCGTGGGAAAGCCTCGTGGGAAAGACTCGAGGGAAAACCATAGATCCTTTGATCCACGCGGCGGACTGCGTGACACTGCTGCTACCGCTCTGGAGGAAAGCGCAAGTGCATGCCCGCATTCGAGACGAGGACTGACTCCCCTGGGGAGACTCCAGAAGTACCCCAAGATCCATGTCAGCACTGGAGAGGAATCCTCAGGTTCCGGCCCCGACTCCACACAAGGTCTTAGGCCCCGGCATCGACGGGAGAGGAATCCCGAGAGGCGCCCGAGGAACTCGCATGGGGACAGGCCTTTCCTGAGGCCACCAGAGCGGGTCCCTGAGGTCCCCGTCGTAAGTCGAGAGCACCTGCCGCAACTCGAGAAAATCCAGGAGGTTTTGCCCTCCAGGCGAGGTGAGGCCCATTTCCGCTGAGGCTTCTCGAGGCCAATCACATCTAACCACTTGAACTTCCAAAGGGTCCTTCACACCCTTGCTGCAACTCAAGAAGTTCCCCGACATACCCGTCTCCACTCGAGAGGAAGCACGTGGTGTCCCACACACATCCAGGGAAGCCCCGTTTCCGCCTCCTAGCTCGAGATGAGGGATCCTTTCCCTGTTTCGTAGGGAAAGAATTCCCGGCGTTCCCGTCGCATCTCAAGAGGAGGCGCTCTCCACAGGAAAGGCGAGAGGAACTCCAGGGTCGTGCCACCATTCCAAGAGTCACCCAGATGTGTCAGTCCATTCCAGAGGAACCTGTTTTCCCTGCACTTCCTTGACGTTCAAGCCGAGGATCGACTCCCACCACGTGTGCACGTGGGACAGCCCTGTGGGAAAGCCTCGTGGGAAAGCCTCGAGGGAAAACCATAGATCCTTTGATCCACGCGGCGGACTGCGTGACACTGCTGCTTCCGCTCTGGAGGAAAGTGCAAGTGCATGCCCGCATTCGAGACGAGGACTGACTCCCCTGGGGAGACTCCAGAAGTACCCCAAGATCCATGTCAGCACTGGAGAGGAATCCTCAGGTTCCGGCCCCGACTCCACACAAGGTCTTAGGCCCCGGCATCGACGGGAGAGGAATCCCGAGAGGCCCCCGAGGAACTCGCATGGGGACGGGCCTTTCCTGAGGCCACCAGAGCGGGTCCCTGAGGTCCCCGTAGTAAGTCTAGAGCACCTGCCGCAACTCGAGAAAATCCAGGAGGTTTTGCCCTCCAGGCAAGATGAGGCCCATTTCCGCTGAGGCTTCTCGAGGCCAATCACGTCTAACCACTGGAACTTCCAAGGGTCCTTCACACCCTTGCTGCAACTCAAGAAGTGCCCCGACATACCCGTCTCCACTCGAGAGGAAGCATATGGTGTCCCGCACACATTAATGGGAGCCCCGTTTCCGCCTCCTAGCTCGAGATGAGGGATCCTTTCCTTGTTTCGTAGGGAAAGAATTCCCGGCGTTCCCGTCGCATCTCAAGAGGAGGCGCTCTCCACAGGAAAGACGAGAGGAACTCCAGGGTTGGGCCACAATTCCAAGAGTCCCCCAGATGTGTCAGTCCATTCCAGAGGAACCTGTTTTCCCTGCACTGCCTTGACGTTCAAGCCGAGGATCGACTCCCACCACGTGTGCACGTGGGACAGCCCTGTGGGAAAGCCTCGTGGGAAAGCATCGTGGGAAAGACTCGAGGGAAAACCATAGATCCTTTGATCCACGCGGCGGACTGCGTGACACTGCTGCTACTTCTATGGAGGAAAGCGCAAGTGCATGCCCGCATTCGAGACGAGGACTGACTCCCCTGAGGAGACTCCAGAAGTACCCCAAGATCCATGTCAGCACTGGACAGGAATCCTCAGGTTCCGGCCCCGACTTCACACAAGGTCTTAGGCCCCGGCATCGACGGGAGAGGAATCCCGAGACGCCCCCGAGGAACTCGCATGGGGACTGGCCTTTCCTGAGGCCACCAGAGCGGTTCCCTGTGGTCCCCGTCGTAAGTCGAGAGCACCTGCCGCAACTCGAGAAAATCCAGGAGGTTTTGCCCTCCAGGCGAGATGAGGCCCATTTCCGCAGAGGCTTCTCGAGGCCAATCACGTCTAACCACTGGAACTTCCAAAGGGTCCTTCACACCCTTGCTGCAACTCAAGAAGTTCCCCGACATACCCGTCTCCACTCGAGAGGAAGCACGTGGTGTCCCGCACACATCGAGGGGAGCCCCGTTTCCGCCTCCTAGCTCGAGATGAGGGATCCTTTCCCTGTTTCGTAGGGAAAGAATTCCCGGCGTTCCCGTCTCATCTCAAGAGGAGGCGCTCTACACAGGAAAGGCGAGAGGAACTCCAGGGTCGTGACACCATTCCAAGAGTCCCCCAGATGTGTCAGTCCATTCCAGAGGAACCTGTTTTCCCTGCACTGCCTTGTCGTTCAAGCCGAGGATCGACTCCCACCACGTGTGCACGTGGGACAGCCCTGTGGGAAAGCCTCGTGGGAAAGCCTCGTGGGAAAGACTCGAGGGAAAACCATAGATCCTTTGATCCACGCGGCGGACTGCGTGACACTGCTGCTACCGCTCTGGAGGAAAGCGCAAGTGCATGCCCGCATTCGAGACGAGGACTGACTCCCCTGGGGAGACTCCAGAAGTACCCCAAGATCCATGTCAGCACTGGAGAGGAATCCTCAGGTTCAGGCCCCGACTCCACACAAGGTCTTAGGCCCCAGCATCGACGGGAGAGGAATCCCGAGAGGCCCCCGAGGAACTCGCATGGGGACTGGCCTTTCCTGAGGCCACCAGAGCGGGTCCCTGAGGTCCCCGTCGTAAGTCGAGAGCACCTGCCGCAACTCGAGAAAATCCAGGAGGTTTTGCCCTCCAGGCGAGATGAGGCCCATTTCCTCTGAGGCTTCTCGAGGCCAATCACATCTAACCAATGGAACTACCAAAGGGTCCTTCACACCCGTGCTGCAACTCAAGAAGTTGCCCGACATACCCGTCTCCACTCGAGAGGAAGCACGTGGTGTCCCGCACACATCCAGGGGAGCCCCGTTTCCGCCTCCTAGCTCGAGATGAGGGATCCTTTCCCTGTTTCGTAGGGAAAGAATTCCCGGCGTTCCCGTCGCATCTCAAGAGGAGGCGCTCTCCACAGAAAAGGCGAGAAGAACTCCAGGGTCGTGCCACCATTCCAAGAGTCCCCCATATGTGTCAGTCCATTCCAGAGGAACCTGTTTTCCCTGCACTGCCTTGACGTTCAAGCCGAGGATCGACTCCCACCACGTGTGCACGTGGGACAGCCCTGTGGGAAAGCCTCGTGGGAAAGCCTCGTGGGAAAGACTCGAGGGAAAACCATAGATCCTTTGATCCACGCGGCGGACTGCGTGACACTGCTGCTACCGCTCTGGAGGAAAGCGCAAGTGCATGCCCGCATTCGAGACGAGGACTGACTCCCCTGGGGAGACTCCAGAAGTACCCCAAGATCCATGTCAGCACTGGAGAGGAATCCTCAGGTTCCGGCCCCGACTCCACACAAGGTCTTAGGCCCCGGCATCGACGGGAGAGGAATCCCAAGAGGCGCCCGAGGAACTCGCATGGGGACAGGCCTTTCCTGAGGCCACCAGAGCGGGTCCCTGAGGTCCCCGTCGTAAGTCGAGAGCACCTGCCGCAACTCGAGAAAATCCAGGAGGTTTTGCCCTCCAGGCGAGATGAGGCCCATTTCCGCTGAGGCTTCTCGAGGCTAATCACCTCTAACCACTGGAACTTCCAAAGGGATCTTCACACCCTTGCTGCAACTCAAGAAGTTCCCCGACATACCCGTCTCCACTCGAGAGGAAGCACGTGGGTCCCGAACATATCCAGGGGAGCCCCGTTTCCGCCTCCTAGCTCGAGATGAGGGATCCTTTCCCTATTTCATAGGGAAAGAATTCCCGGCGTTCCCGTCGCATCTCAAGAGGAGGCACTCTCCACAGGAAAGGCGAGAGGAACTCCAGGGTCGTGCCACCATTCCAAGAGTCCCCCAGATGTGTCAGTCCATTCCAGAGGAACCTGTTTTCCCTGCACTGCCTTGACGTTCAAGCCGAGGATCGACTCCCACCACGTGTGCACGTGGGACAGCCCTGTGGGAAAGCCTCGTGGGAAAGCCTCGTGGGAAAGACTCGAGGGAAAACCATAGATCCTTTGATCCACGCGGCGGACTGCGTGACACTGCTGCTACCACTCTGGAGGAAAGCGCAAGTGCATGCCCGCATTCGAGACGAGGACTGACTCCCCTGGGGAGACTCCAGAATTACCCCAAGATCCATGTCAGCACTGGAGAGGAATCCTCAGGTTCCGGCCCCGACTCGACACAAGGTCTTAGGCCCCGGCATCGACGGGAGAGGAATCCCGAGAGGCCCCCGAGGAACTCGCATGGGGACTGGCCTTTCCTGAGGCCACCAGAGCGGGTCCCTGAGGTCCCCGTCGTAAGTCTAGAGCACCTGCCGCAACTCGAGAAAATCCAGGAGGTTTTGCCCTCCAGGCGAGATGAGGCCCATTTCCGCTGAGGCTTCTCTAGGCTAATCACGTCTAACCACTGGAACTTCCAAAGGGTCCTTCACACCCTTGCTGCAACTCCAGAAGTTCCCCGACATACCCGTCTCCACTCGAGAGGAAGCACGTGGGTCCCGCACATATCCAGGGGAGCCCCGTTTCCGCCTCCTAGCTCGAGATGAGGGATCCTTTCCCTGTTTCGTAGGGAAAGAATTCCCGTCGTTCTCGTCGCATCTCAAGAGGAGGCGCTCTCCACAGGAAAGGCGAGAGGAACTCCAAGGTCGTGACACCATTCCAAGAGTCCCCCAGATGTGTCAGTCCATTCCAGAGGAACCTGTTTTCCCTGCACTGCCTTGACGTTCAAGCCGAGGATCGACTCCCACCACGTGTGCACGTGGGTCAGCCCTGTGGGAAAGCCTCGTGGGAAAGCCTCGTGGGAAAGACTCGAGGGAAAACCATAGATCCTTTGATCCACGCGGCAGACTGCGTGACACTGCTGCTGCCGCTCTGGAGGAAAGCGTAAGTGCATGCCCGCATTCGAGACGAGGACTGACTCCCCTGGGGAGACTCCAGAAGTACCCCAAGATCCATGTCAGCACTGGAGAGGAATCCTCAGGATCCGGCCCCGACTCCACACAAGGTCTTAGGCCCCGGCATCGACGAGAGAGGAATCCCGAGACGTCCCCGAGGAACTCGCATGGGGACTGGCCTTTCCTGAGGCCACCAGAGCGGGTCCCTGAGGTCCCCGTCGTAAGTCGAGAGCACCTGCCGCAACTCGAGAAAATCCAGGAGGTTTTGCCCTCCAGGCGAGATGAGGCCCATTTCCGCTGAGGCTTCTCGAGGCCAATCACATCTAACCACTGAATCTTCCAAAGGGTCCTTCACACCCTTGCTGCAACTCAAGAAGTTCCCCGACATACCCGTCTCCACTCGAGAGGAAGCACGTGGGTCCCGCACACATCCAGGGGAGCCCCGTTTCCGCCTCCTAGCTCGAGATGAGGGATCCTTTCCCTGTTTCGTAGGGAAAGAATTCCCGGCGTTCCCGTCGCATCTCAAGAGGAGGAGCTCTCCACAGGAAAGGCGAGAGGAACTCCAGGGTCGTGACACCATTCCAAGAGTCCCCCAGATGTGTCAGTCCATTCCAGAGGAACCTGTTTTCCCTGTACTGCCTTGACGTTCAAAACGAGGATCGACTCCCACCACGTGTGCACGTGGGACAGCCCTGTGGGAAAGCCTCGTGGGAAAGCCTCGTGGGAAAGACTCGAGGGAAAACCATAGATCCTTTGATCCACGCGGCGGACTGCGTGACACTGCTGCTACAGCTCTGGAGGAAAGCGCAAGTGCATGCCCGCATTCGAGACGAGGACTGACTCCCCTGGGGAGACTCCAGAAGTACCCCAAGATCCATGTCAGCACTGGAGAGGAATCCTCAGGTTCCGGCCCCGACTCCACACAAGGTCTTATGCCCTGGCATCGACGGGAGAGGAATCCCGAGAGGCCCCCGAGGAACTCGCATGGGGACTGGCCTTTCCTGAGGCCACCAGAGCGGATCCCTGAGGTCCCCGTCGTAAGTCGAGAGCACCTGCCGCAACTCGAGAAAATCCAGGAGGTTTTGCCCTCCAGGCGAGATGAGGCCCATTTCCGCTGAGGCTTCTCGAGGCCAATCACATCTAACCACTGGAACTTCCAAAGGGTCCTTCACACCCTTGCTGCAACTCAAGAAGTTCCCCACATACCCGTCTCCACTCGAGAGGAAGCACGTGGTGTCCCGCACACATCCAGGGGAGCCCCGTTTCGCCTCCTAGCTCGAGATGAGGGATCCTTTCCCTGTTTCGTAGGGAAAGAATTCCCGGCGTTCCCGTCGCATCTCAAGAGGAGGCGCTCTCCACAGGAAAGGCCAGAGGAACTCCAGGGTCGTGCCACCATTCCAAGAGTCCCCCAGATGTGTCAGTCCATTCCAGAGGAACCTGTTTTCCCTTCACTGCCTTGACGTTCAAGCCGAGGATCGACTCCCACCACGTGTGCACGTGGGACAGCCCTGTGGGAAAGCCTCGTGGGAAAGCCTCGTGGGAAAGACTCGAGGGAAAACCATAGATCCTTTTATCCACGAGGCGGACTGCGTGACACTGCTGCTAACGCTCTGGAGGAAAGCGCAAGTGCATGCCCGCATTCGAGACGAGGACTGACTCCCCTGGGGAGACTCCAGAAGTACCCCAAGATCCATGTCAGCACTGGAGAGGAATCCTCAGGTTCCGGCCCCGACTCCACACAAGGTCTTAGGCCCTAGCATCGACGGGAGAGGAACCCGAGAGGCCCCCGAGGAACTCGCATGGGGACTGGCCTTTCCTGAGGCCACCAGAGCGGTTCCCTGAGGTCCCCGTCGTAAGTCGAGAGCACCTGCCGCAACTCGAGAAAATCCAGGAGGTTTTGCCCTCCAGGCGAGATGAGGCCCATTTCCACTGAGGCTTCTAGAGGCCAATCACATCTAACCACTGGAACTTCCAAAGGGACCTTCACACCATTGCTGCAACTCAAGAATTTCCCCGACATACCCGTCTCCACTCGAGAGGAAGCACGTGGTGTCCCGCACACATCCACGGGAGCCCCGTTTCCGCCTCCTAGCTCGAGATGAGGGATCCTTTCCCTGTTTCGTAGGGAAAGAATTCCCGGCGTTCCCGTCGCATCTCAAGAGGAGGCGCTCTCCACAGAAAAGGCGAGAAGAACTCCAGGGTCGTGCCACCATTCCAAGAGTCCCCCATATGTGTCAGTCCATTCCAGAGGAACCTGTTTTCCCTGCACTGCCTTGACGTTCAAGCCGAGGATCGACTCCCACCACGTGTGCACGTGGGACAGCCCTGTGGGAAAGCCTCGTGGGAAAGCCTCGTGGGAAAGACTCGAGGGAAAACCATAGATCCTTTGATCCACGCGGCGGACTGCGTGACACTGCTGCTACCGCTCTGGAGGAAAGCGCAAGTGCATGCCCGCATTCGAGACGAGGACTGACTCCCCTGGGGAGACTCCAGAAGTACCCCAAGATCCATGTCAGCACTGGAGAGGAATCCTCAGGTTCCGGCCCCGACTCCACACAAGGTCTTAGGCCCCGGCATCGACGGGAGAGGAATCCCGAGAGGCGCCCGAGGAACTCGCATGGGGACAGGCCTTTCCTGAGGCCACCAGAGCGGGTCCCTGAGGTCCCCGTCGTAAGTCGAGAGCACCTGCCGCAACTCGAGAAAATCCAGGAGGTTTTGCCCTCCAGGCGAGATGAGGCCCATTTCCGCTGAGGCTTCTCGAGGCTAATCACCTCTAACCACTGGAACTTCCAAAGGGATCTTCACACCCTTGCTGCAACTCAAGAAGTTCCCCGACATACCCGTCTCCACTCGAGAGGAAGCACGTGGGTCCCGAACATATCCAGGGGAGCCCCGTTTCCGCCTCCTAGCTCGAGATGAGGGATCCTTTCCCTATTTCATAGGGAAAGAATTCCCGGCGTTCCCGTCGCATCTCAAGAGGAGGCACTCTCCACAGGAAGGGCGAGAGGAACTCCAGGGTCGTGCCACCATTCCTAGAGTCCCCCAGATGTGTCAGTCCATTCCAGAGGAACCTGTTTTCCCTGCACTGCCTTGACGTTCAAGCCGAGGATCGACTCCCACCACGTGTGCACGTGGGACAGCCCTGTGGGAAAGCCTCGTGGGAAAGCCTCGTGGGAAAGACTCGAGGGAAAACCATAGATCCTTTGATCCACGCGGCGGACTGCGTGACACTGCTGCTACCGCTCTGGAGGAAAGCGCAAGTGCATGCCCGCATTCGAGACGAGGACTGACTCCCCTGGGGAGACTCCAGAAGTACCCCAAGATCCATGTCAGCACTGGAGAGGAATCCTCAGGTTCCGGCCCCGACTCGACACAAGGTCTTAGGCCCCGGCATCGACAGGAGAGGAATCCCGAGAGGCCCCCGAGGAACTCGCATGGGGACTGGCCTTTCCTGAGGCCACCAGAGCGGGTCCCTGAGGTCCCCGTCGTAAGTCTAGAGCACCTGCCGCAACTCGAGAAAATCCAGGAGGTTTTGCCCTCCAGGCGAGATGAGGCCCATTTCCACTGAGGCTTCTCTAGGCTAATCACGTCTAACCACTGGAACTTCCAAAGGGTCCTTCACACCCTTGCTGCAACTCAAGAAGTTCCCCGACATACCCGTCCCCACTCGAGAGGTAGCACGTGGGTCCCGCACATATCCAGGGGAGCCCCGTTTCCGCCTCCTAGCTCGAGATGAGGGATCCTTTCCCTGTTTCGTAGGGAAAGAATTCCCGTCGTTCTCGTCGCATCTCAAGAGGAGGCGCTCTCCACAGGAAAGGCGAGAGGAACTCCAAGGTCGTGACACCATTCCAAGAGTCCCCCAGATGTGTCAGTCCATTCCAGAGGAACCTGTTTTCCCTGCACTGCCTTGACGTTCAAGCCGAGGATCGACTCCCACCACGTGTGCACGTGGGTCAGCCCTGTGGGAAAGCCTCGTGGGAAAGCCTCGTGGGAAAGACTCGAGGGAAAACCATAGATCCTTTGATCCACGCGGCAGACTGCGTGACACTGCTGCTGCCGCTCTGGAGGAAAGCGTAAGTGCATGCCCGCATTCGAGACGAGGACTGACTCCCCTGGGGAGACTCCAGAAGTACCCCAAGATCCATGTCAGCACTGGAGAGGAATCCTCAGGATCCGGCCCCGACTACACACAAGGTCTTAGGCCCCGGCATCGACGAGAGAGGAATCCCGAGACGTCCCCGAGGAACTCGCATGGGGACTGGCCTTTCCTGAGGCCACCAGAGCGGGTCCCTGAGGTCCCCGTCGTAAGTCGAGAGCACCTGCCGCAACTCGAGAAAATCCAGGAGGTTTTGCCCTCCAGGCGAGATGAGGCCCATTTCCGCTGAGGCTTCTCGAGGCCAATCACATCTAACCACTGAATCTTCCAAAGGGTCCTTCACACCCTTGCTGCAACTCAAGAAGTTCCCCGACATACCCGTCTCCACTCGAGAGGAAGCACGTGGGTCCCGCACACATCCAGGGGAGCCCCGTTTCCGCCTCCTAGCTCGAGATGAGGGATCCTTTCCCTGTTTCGTAGGGAAAGAATTCCCGGCGTTCCCGTCGCATCTCAAGAGGAGGAGCTCTCCACAGGAAAGGCGAGAGGAACTCCAGGGTCGTGACACCATTCCAAGAGTCCCCCAGATGTGTCAGTCCATTCCAGAGGAACCTGTTTTCCCTGTACTGCCTTGACGTTCAAAACGAGGATCGACTCCCACCACGTGTGCACGTGGGACAGCCCTGTGGGAAAGCCTCGTGGGAAAGCCTCGTGGGAAAGACTCGAGGGAAAACCATAGATCCTTTGATCCACGCGGCGGACTGCGTGACACTGCTGCTACAGCTCTGGAGGAAAGCGCAAGTGCATGCCCGCATTCGAGACGAGGACTGACTCCCCTGGGGAGACTCCAGAAGTACCCCAAGATCCATGTCAGCACTGGAGAGGAATCCTCAGGTTCCGGCCCCGACTCCACACAAGGTCTTATGCCCTGGCATCGACGGGAGAGGAATCCCGAGAGGCCCCCGAGGAACTCGCATGGGGACTGGCCTTTCCTGAGGCCACCAGAGCGGGTCCCTGAGGTCCCCGTCGTAAGTCGAGAGCACCTGCCGCAACTCGAGAAAATCCAGGAGGTTTTGCCCTCCAGGCGAGATGAGGCCCATTTCCGCTGAGGCTTCTCGAGGCCAATCACATCTAACCACTGGAACTTCCAAAGGGTCCTTCACACCCTTGCTGCAACTCAAGAAGTTCCCCGACATACCCGTCTCCACTCGAGAGGAAGCACGTGGTGTCCCGCACACATCCAGGGGAGCCCCGTTTCGCCTCCTAGCTCGAGATGAGGGATCCTTTCCCTGTTTCGTAGGGAAAGAATTCCCGGCGTTCCCGTCGCATCTCAAGAGGAGGCGCTCTCCACAGGAAAGGCCAGAGGAACTCCAGGGTCGTGCCACCATTCCAAGAGTCCCCCAGATGTGTCAGTCCATTCCAGAGGAACCTGTTTTCCCTGCACTGCCTTGACGTTCAAGCCGAGGATCGACTCCCACCACGTGTGCACGTGGGACAGCCCTGTGGGAAAGCCTCGTGGGAAAGCCTCGTGGGAAAGACTCGAGGGAAAACCATAGATCCTTTTATCCACGAGGCGGACTGCGTGACACTGCTGCTACCGCTCTGGAGGAAAGCGCAAGTGCATGCCCGCATTCGAGACGAGGACTGACTCCCCTGGGGAGACTCCAGAAGTACCCCAAGATCCATGTCAGCACTGGAGAGGAATCCTCAGGTTCCGGCCCCGACTCCACACAAGGTCTTAGGCCCTAGCATCGACGGGAGAGGAATCCCGAGAGGCCCCCGAGGAACTCGCATGGGGACTGGCCTTTCCTGAGGCCACCAGAGCGGTTCCCTGAGGTCCCCGTCGTAAGTCGAGAGCACCTGCCGCAACTCGAGAAAATCCAGGAGGTTTTGCCCTCCAGGCGAGATGAGGCCCATTTCCACTGAGGCTTCTAGAGGCCAATCACATCTAACCACTGGAACTTCCAAAGGGACCTTCACACCATTGCTGCAACTCAAGAATTTCCCCGACATACCCGTCTCCACTCGAGAGGAAGCACGTGGGGTCCCGCACACATCCAGGGGAGCCCCGTTTCCGCCTCCTAGCTCGAGATGAGGGATCCTTTCCCTGTTTCGTAGGGAAAGAATTCCCGGCGTTCCCGTTGCATCTCAAGAGGAGGCGCTCTCCACAGGAAAGGCGAGAGGAACTCCAGGGTCATGCCACCATTCCAAGAGTCCCCCAGATGTGTCAGTCCATTCCAGAGGAACCTGTTTTCCCTGCACTGCCTTGACGTTCAAGCCGAGGATCGACTCCCACCACGTGTGCACGTGGGACAGCCCTGTGGGAAAGCCTCGTGGGAAAGCCTCGTGGGAAAGACTCGAGGGAAAACCATAGATCCTTTGATCCACGCGGCGGACTGCGTGACACTGCTGCTACCGCTCTGGAGGAAAGCGCAAGTGCATGCCCGCATTCGAGACGAGGACTGACTCCCTTGGGGAGACTCCAGAAGTACCCCAAGATCCATGTCAGCACTGGAGAGGAATCCTCAGGTTCCGGCCCCGACTCCACACAAGGTCTAAGACCCCGGCATCGACGGGAGAGGAATCCCGAGAGGCCCCCGAGGAACTCGCATGGGGACTGGCCTTTCCTGAGGCCACCAGAGCGGGTCCCTGAGGTCCCCGTCGTAAGTCGAGAGCACCTGCCGCAACTCGAGAAAATCCAGGAGGTTTTGCCCTCCAGGCGAGATGAGGCCATTTTCCGCTGAGGCTTCTCGAGGCCAATCACATCGAACCACTGGAACTTCCAAAGGGTCCTTCACACCCTTGCTGCAACTCAAGAAGTTCCCCGACATACCCGTCTCCACTCGAGAGGAAGCACGTGGGGTCCCGCACACATCCAGGGGAGCCCCGTTTCCGCCTCCTAGCTCGAGATGAGGGATCCTTTCCCTGTTTCGTAGGGAAAGAATTCCCGGCGATCCCGTCGCATCTCAAGAGGAGGCGCTCTCCACAGGAAAGGCGAGAGGAACTCCAGGGTCATGCCACCATTCCAAGAGTCCCCCAGATGTGTCAGTCCATTCCAGAGGAACCTGTTTTCCCTGCACTGCCTTGACGTTCAAGCCGAGGATCGACTCCCACCACGTGTGCACGTGGGACAGCCCTGTGGGAAAGCCTCGTGGGAAAGCCTCGTGGGAAAGACTCGAGGGAAAACCATAGATCCTTTGATCCACGCGGCGGACTGCGTGACAATGCTGCTACCGCTCTGGAGGAAAGCGCAAGTGCATGCCCGCATTCGAGACGAGGACTGACTCCCCTGGGGAGACTCCAGAAGTACCCCAAGATCCATGTCAGCACTGGAGAGGAATCCTCAGGTTCCGGCCCCGACACCACACAAGGTCTTATGCCCTGGCATCGACGGGAGAGGAATCCCGAGAGGCCCCCGAGGAACTCGCATGGGGACTGGCCTTTCCTGAGGCCACCAGAGCGGGTCCCTGAGGTCCCCGTCGTAAGTCGAGAGCACCTGCCGCAACTCGAGAAAATCCACGAGGTTTTGCCCTCCAGGCGAGATGAGGCCCATTTCCACTGAGGCTTCTATAGGCCAATCACATCTAACCACTGGAACTTCCAAAGGGTCCTTCACACCCTTGCTGCAACTCAAGAAGTTCCCCGACATACCCGTCTCCACTCGAGAGGAAGCACGTGGTGTCCCGCACACATCCAGGGGAGCCCCGTTTCCGCCTCCTAGCTCGAGATGAGGGATCCTTTCCCTGTTTCGTAGGGAAAGAATTCCCGGCGTTCCCGTCGCATCTCAAGAGGAGGCGCTCTCCACAGGAAAGGCGAGAGGAAATCCAGGGTCGTGCCACCATTCCAAGAGTCCCCCAGATGTGTCAGTCCGTTCCAGAGGAACCTGTTTTCCCTGCACTGCCTTGACGTTCAAGCCGAGGATCGACTCCCACCACGTGTGCACGTGGGACAGCCCTGTGGGAAAGCCTCGTGGGAAAGCCTCATGGGAAAGACTCGAGGGAAAACCAAACATCCATTGATCCACGCGGCGGACTGCGTGACACTGCTGCTACCGCTCTGGAGGAAAGCGCATGTGCATGCCCGCATTCGAGACGAGGACTCTCTCCCCTGGAGAGACTCCAGAAGTACCCCAAGATCCATGTCAGCACTGAAGAGGAATCCTCAGGTTCCGGCCCCGACTCCACACAAGGTCTTAGGCCCCGGCATCGACGGGAGAGGAATCCCGAGAGGCCCCCGTGGAACTCGCATGGGGACTGGCCTTTCCTGAGGCCACCAGAGCATTTCCCTGAGGTCCCCGTCGTAAGTCGAGAGCACCTGCCGCAACTCGAGAAAATCCAGGAGGTTTTGCCCTCCAGGCGAGATGAGGCCCATTTCCGCTGAGGCTTCTCGAGGCTAATCACGTCTAACCACTGGAACTTCCAAAGGGTCCTTCACACCCTTGCTGCAACTCAAGAAGTTCCCCGACATACCCGTCTCCACTCGAGAGGAAGCACGTGGGTCCCGCACACATCCAGGGGAGCCCCGTTTCCGCCTCCTAGCTCGAGATGAGGGATCCTTTCCCTGTTTCGTAGGGAAAGAATTCCCGGCGTTCCCGTCGCATCTCAAGAGGAGGCGCTCTCCACAGGAAAGGCGAGAGGAACTCCAGGGTCGTGCCACCATTCCAAGAGTCCCCCAGATGTGTCAGTCCATTCCATAGGAACCTGTTTTCCCTGCACTGCCTTGACGTTCAAGCCGAGGATCGACTCCCACCACGTGTGCACGTGGGACAGCCCTGTGGGAAAGCCTCGTGGGAAAGCCTGGTGGGAAAGACTCGAGGGAAAACCATAGATCATTTGATCCACGCGGCGGACTGCGTGACACTGCTGCTACCGCTCTGGAGGAAAGCGCAAGTGCATGCCCGCATTCGAGACGAGGACTGACTCCCCTGGGGAGACTCCAGAAGTACCCCAAGATCCATGTCAGCACTGGAGAGGAATCCTCAGGTTCCGGCCCCGACTCCACACAAGGTCTTAGGCCCCGGCATCGACGGGAGAGGAATCCCGAGAGGCCCCCGAGGAACTCGCATGGGGACTGGCCTTTCCTGAGGCCACCAGAGCGGGTCCCTGAGGTCCCCGTCGTAAGTCGAGAGCACCTGCCGCAACTCGAGAAAATCCAGGAGGTTTTGCCCTCCAGGCGAGATGAGGCCCATTTCCGCTGAGGCTTCTCGAGGCTAATCACGTCTAACCACTGGAACTTCCAAAGGGTCCTTCACACCCTTGCTGCAACTCAAGAAGTTCCCCGACATACCCGTCTCCACTCGAGAGGAAGCACGTGGGTCACCCACACATCCAGGGGAGCCCCGTTTCCGCCTCCTAGCTCGAGATGAGGGATCCTTTCCCTGTTTCGTAGGGAAAGAATTCCCGGCGTTCCCGTCGCATCTCAAGAGGAGGCGCTCTCCACAGGAAAGGCGAGAGGAACTCCAGGGTCGTGCCACCATTCCAAGAGTCCCCCAGATGTGTCAGTCCATTCCAGAGGAACCTGTTTTCCCTGCACTGCCTTGACGTTCAAGCCGAGGATCGACTCCCACCACGTGTGCACGTGGGACAGCCCTGTGGGAAAGCCTCGTGGGAAAGCCTGGTGGGAAAGACTCGAGGGAAAACCATAGATCCTTTGATCCAAGCGGCGGACTGCGTGACACTGCTACTACCGCTCTGGAGGAAAGCGCAAGTGCATGCCCGTATTCGAGACGAGGACTGACTCCCCTGGGGAGACTCCAGAAGTACCCCAAGATCCATGTCAGCACTGGAGAGGAATCCTCAGGTTCCGGCCCCGACTCCACACAAGGTCTTAGGCCCCGGCATCGACGGGAGAGGAATCCCGAGAGGCCCCCGAGGAACTCGCATGGGGACTGGCCTTTCCTGAGGCCACCAGAGCGGGTCCCTGAGGTCCCCGTCGTAAGTCGAGAGCACCTGCCGCAACTCGAGAAAATCCAGGAGGTTTTGCCCTCCAGGCGAGATGAGGCCCATTTCCGCGGGGGCTTCTCGAGGCTAATCACGTCTAACCACTGGAACTTCCAAAGGGTCCTTCACACCCTTGCTGCAACTCAAGAAGTTCCCCGACATACCCGTCTCCACTCGAGAGGAAGCACGTGGGTCACCCACACATCCAGGGGAGCCCCGTTTCCGCCTCCTAGCTCGAGATGAGGGATCCTTTCCCTGTTTCCTAGGGAAAGAATTCCCGGCATTCCCGTCGCATCTCTAGAGGAGGCGCTCTCCACAGGAAAGGCGAGAGGAACTCCAGGGTCATGCCACCATTCCAAGAGTCCCCCAGATGTGTCAGTCCATTCCAGAGGAACCTGTTTTCCCTGCACTGCCTTGACGTTCAAGCCGAGGATCGACTCCCACCACGTGTGCACGTGGGACAGCCCTGTGGGAAAGCCTCGTGGGAAAGCCTCGTGGGAAAGACTCGAGGGAAAACCAAACATCCTTTGATCCACGCGGCGGAATGCGTGACACTGCTGCTACCGCTCTGGAGGAAAGCGCAAGTGCGTGCCCGCATTCGAGACGAGGACTGACTCCCCTGGGGAGACTCCAGAAGTACCCCAAGATCCATGTCAGCACTGGAGAGGAATCCTCAGGTTCCGGCCCCGACTCCACACAAGGTCTTAGGCCCCGGCATCGACGGGAGAGGAATCCCGAGAGGCCCCCGAGGAACTCGCATGGGGACTGGCCTTTCCTGAGGCCACCAGAGCGTTTCCCTGAGGTCCCCGTCGTAAGTCGAGAGCACCTGCCGCAATTCGAGAAAATCCAGGAGGTTTTGCCCTCCAGGCGAGATGAGGCCCATTTCCGCTGAGGCTTCTCGACGCTAATCACGTCTAACCACTGGAACTTCCAAAGGGTCCTTCACACCGTTGCTGCAACTCAAGAAGTTCCCCGACATACCCGTCTCCACTCGAGAGGAAGCACGTGGGTCACCCACACATCCAGGGGAGCCCCGTTTCCGCCTCCTAGCTCGAGATGAGGGATCCTTTCCCTGTTTCCTAGGGAAAGAATTCCCGGCGTTCCCGTCGCATCTCAAGAGGAGGCGCTCTCCACAGGAAAGGCGAGAGGAACTCCAGGGTCGTGCCACCATTCCAAGAGTCCCCCAGATGTGTCAGTCCATTCCAGAGGAACCTGTTTTCCCTGCACTGCCTTGACGTTCAAGCCGAGGATCGACTCCCACCACGTGTGCACGTGGGACAGCCCTGTGGGAAAGCCTCGTGGGAAAGCCTCGTGGGAAAGACTCGAGGGAAAACCAAACATCCTTTGATCCACGCGGCGGACTGCGTGACACTGCTGCTACCGCTCTGGAGGAAAGCGCAAGTGCATGCCCGCATTCGAGACGAGGACTGACTCCCCTGGGGAGACTCCAGAAGTACCCCAAGATCCATGTCAGCACTGGAGAGGAATCCTCAGGTTCCGGCCCCGACTCCACACAAGGTCTTAGGCCCCGGCATCGACGGGAGAGGAATCCCGAGAGGCCCCCGAGGAACTCGCATGGGGACTGGCCTTTCCTGAGGCCACCAGAGCGGGTCCCTGACGTCCCCGTCGTAAGTCGAGAGAACCTGCCGCCACTCGAGAAAATCCAGAAGGTTTTGCCCTCCAGGCGAGATGAGGCCCATTTCCGCTGAGGCTTCTCAAGGCCAATCACATCTAACCACTGGAACTTCGAAAGGGTCCTTCACACCCTTGCTGCAACTCAAGAAGTTCCCCGACATACCCGTCTCCACTCGAGAGGAAGCACGTGGTATCCCGCACACATCCAGGGGAGCCCCGTTTCCGCCTCCTAGCTCGAGATGAGGGATCCTTTCCCTGTTTCGTAGGGAATGAATTCCCGGCGTTCCCGTCGCATCTCAAGAGGAGGCGCTCTCCACAGGAAAGGCGAGAGGAACTCCAGGGTCGTGCCACCGTTCCAAGAGTCCCCCAGATGTGTCAGTCCATTCCAGAGGAACCTGTTTTCCCTGCACTGCCTTGACGTTCAAGCCGAGGATCGACTCCCACCACGTGTGCACGTGGGACAGCCCTGTGGGAAAGCCTCGTGGGAAAGCCTCATGGGAAAGACTCGAGGGAAAACCATAGATCCTTTGATCCACGCGGCGGAATGCGTGACACTGCTGCTACCGCTCTGGAGGAAAGCGCAAGTGCATGCCCGCATTCGAGACGAGGACTGACTCCCCTGGGGAGACTCCAGAAATACCCCAAGATCCATGTCAGCACTGGAGAGGAAGCCTCAGGTTCCGGCCCCGACTCCACACAAGGTCTTAGGCCCCGGCATCGACGGGAGAGGAATCCCGAGAGGCCCCCGTGGAACTCGCATGGGGACTGGCCTTTCCTGAGGCCACCAGAGCGGGTCCCTGAGGTCCCCGTCGTAAGTCGAGAGCACCTGCCGCAACTCGAGAAAATCCAGGAGGTTTTGCCCTCCAGGCCAGATGAGGCCCATTTCCGCTGAGGATTCTCGAGGCCAATCACATCTAACCACTGGAACTTCCAAAGGGTCCTTCACACCATTGCTGCAACTCAAGAAGTTCCCCGACATACCCGTCTCCACTCGAGAGGAAGCACGTGGGGTCCCGCACCCATCCAGGGGAGCCCCGTTTCCGCCTCCTAGCTGGAGATGAGGGATCCTTTCCCTGTTTCGTAGGGAAAGAATTCCCGGCGTTCCCGTCGCATCTCAAGAGGAGGCGCTCTCCACAGGAAAGGCGAGAGGAACTCCAGGGTCGAGACACCATTCCAAGAGTCCCCCAGATGTGTCAGTCCATTCCAGAGGAACCTGTTTTCCCTGCACTGCCTTGACGTTCAAGCCGAGGATCGACTCCCACCACGTGTGCACGTGGGACAGCCCTGTGGGAAAGCCTCGTGGGAAAGCCTCGTGGGAAAGACTCGAGGGAAAACCATAGATCCTTTGATCCACGCGGCGGAATGCGTGACACTGCTGCTACCGCTCTGGAGGAAAGCGCAAGTGCATGCCCGCATTCGAGACGAGGACTGACTCCCCTGGGGAGACTCCAGAAGTACCCCAAGATCCATGTCAGCACTGGAGAGGAATCCTCAGGTTCCGGCCCCGACTCCACACAAGGTCTGAGGCCCCGGCATCGACGGGAGAGGAATCCCGAGAGGCCCCCGAGGAACTCGCATGGGGACTGGCCTTTCCTGAGGCCACCAGAGCGGGTCCCTGAGGTCCCCGTCGTAAGTCTAGAGCACATGCCGCAACTCGTGAAAATCCACGAGGTTTTGCTCTCCAGGCGAAATGAGGCCCATTTCCACTGAGGCTTCTCGACGCTAATCACGTCTAACCACTGGAATTTCCAAAGGGTCCTTCACACCCTTGCTGCAACTCAAGAAGTTCCCCGACATACCCGTCTCCACTCGAGAGGAAGCACGTGGGTCCCGCACACATCCAGGGGAGCCCCGTTTCCGCCTACTAGCTCGAGATGAGGGATCCTTTCCCTGTTTCGTAGGGAAAGAATTCCCGGCGTTTCCGTCGCATCTCAAGAGGAGGCGCTCTCCACAGGAAAGGCGAGAGAACTCCAGGGTCGTGACACCATTCCAAGAGTCCCCCAGATGTGTCAGTCCATTCCAGAGGAACCTGTTTTCCCTGCACTGCCTTGACGTTCAAGCCGAGGATCGACTCCCACCACGTGTGCACGTGGGACAGTCCTGTGGGAAAGCCTCGTGGGAAAACCTCGTGGGAAAGACTCGAGGGAAAACCATAGATCCTTTGATCCACGCGGCGGAATGCGTGACACTGCTGCTACCGCTCTGGAGGAAAGCGCAAGTGCATGCCCGCATTCGAGACGAGGACTGACTCCCCTGGGGAGACTCCAGAAGTACCCCAAGATCCATGTCAGCACTGGAGAGGAATCCTCAGGTTCCGGCCACGACTCCACACAAGGTCTTAGGCCCCGGCATCGACGGGAGAGGTATCCCGATACGCCCCCGAGGAACTCGCATGGGGACTGGCCTTTCCTGAGGCCACCAGAGCGGGTCCCTGAGGTCCCCGTCGTAAGTCGAGAGCACCTGCCGCAACTCGAGAAAATCTAGGAGGTTTTGCCCTCCAGGCCAGAGGAGGCCCATTTCCGCTGAGGCTTCTCGAGGCCAATCACATCTAACCACTGGAACTTCCAAAGGGTCCTTCACACCATTGCTGCAACTCAAGAAGTTCCCCGACATACCCGTCTCCACTCGAGAGGAAGCACGTGGGTTCCCGCACCCATCCAGGGGAGCCCCGTTTCCGCCTCCTAGCTCGAGATGAGGGATCCCTTCTCTGTTTCGTAGGGAAAGAATTCCCGGCGTTCCCGTCGCATCTCAAGAGGAGGCGCTCTCCACAGGAAAGGCGAGAGGAACTCCAGGGTCGAGACACCATTCCAAGAGTCCCCCAGATGTGTCAGTCCATTCCAGAGGAACCTGTTTTCCCTGCACTGCCTTGACGTTCAAGCCGAGGATCGACTCCCACCACGTGTGCACGTGGGACAGCCCTGTGGGAAAGCCTCGTGGGAAAGCCTCGTGGGAAAGACTCGAGGGAAAACCATAGATCCTTTGATCCACGCGGCGGACTGCGTGACACTGCTGCTACCGCTCTGGAGGAAAGCGCAAGTGCATGCCCGCATTCGAGACGAGGACTGACTCATCTGGGGAGACTCCAGAAGTACCCCAAGATCCATGTCAGCACTGGAAAGGAATCCTCAGGTTCCGGCCCCGACTCCACACATGTTCTTAGGCCCCGGCATCGACGGGAGAGGAATCCCGAGACGCCCCCGAGGAACTCGCATGGGGACTGGCCTTTCCTGAGTAAACCAGAGCGGGTCCCTGAGGTCCCCGTCGTAAGTCGAGAGCACCTGCCGCAACTCGTGAAAATCCAGGAGGTTTTGCCCTCCAGGCGAGATGAGGCCCATTTCCACTGAGGCTTCTCGAGGCTAATCACGTCTAACCACTGGAACTTCCAAAGGGTCCTTCACACCCTTGCTGCAACTCAAGAAGTTCCCCGACATACCCGTCTCCACTCGAGAGGAAGCACGTGGGTCCCACACACATCCAGGGGAGCCCCGTTTCCGCCTCCTAGCTCGAGATGAGGGATCCTTTCCCTGTTTCGTAGGGAAAGAATTCCCGGCGTTCTCGTCGCATCTCAAGAGGAGGCGCTCTCCACAGGAAAGGCGAGAGGAACTCCAGGGCCGTGCCACCATTCCAAGAGTCCCCCAGATGTGTCAGTCCATTCCAGAGGAACCTGTTTTCCCTGCACTGCCTTGACGTTCAAGCCGAAGATCGACTCCCACCACGTGTGCACGTGGGACAGCCCTGTGGGAAAGCCTCGTGGGAAAGCCTCGTGGGAAAGACTCGAGGGAAAACCATAGATCCTTTGATCCACGCGGCGGACTGCGTGACACTGCTGCTACCGCTCTGGAGGAAAGCGCAAGTGCATGCCCGCATTCGAGACGAGGACTGACTCCCCTGGGGAGACTCCAGAAGTACCCCAAGATCCATGTCAGCACTGGAGAGGAATCCTCAGGTTCCGGCCCTGACTCCACACAAGGTCTTAGGCCCCGGCATCGACGGGAGAGGAATCCCGAGAGGCCCCCGAGGAACTCGCATGGGGATTGGCCTTTCCTGAGGCCACCAGAGCGGGTCCCTGAGGTCCCCGTCGTACGTCGAGAGCACCTGCCGCAACTCGAGAAAATCCAGGAGGTTTTGCCCTCCAGGCGAGATGAGGCCCATTTCCACTGAGGCTTCTCGAGGCCAATCACATCTAACCACTGGAACTTCCAAAGGGTCCTTCACACCATTGCTGCAACTCAAGAAGTTCCCCGACATACCCGACTCCACTCGAGAGGAAGCACGTGGAGTCCCGCACACATCCAGGGGAGCCCCGTTTACGCCTCCTAGTTCGAGATGAGGGATCCCTTCCCTGTTTCGTAGGGAAAGAATTCCCGGCGTTCCCGTCGCATCTCAAGAGGAGGCGCTCTCCACAGGAAAGGCGAGAGGAACTCCAGGGTCATGCCACCATTCCAAGAGTCCCCCAGATGTGTCAGTCCATTCCAGAGGAACCTGTTTTCCCTGCACTGCCTTGACGTTCAAGCCGAGGATCGACTCCCACCACGTGCGCACGTGGGACAGCCCTGTGGGAAAGCCTCGTGGGAAAGCCTCGTGGGAAAGACTCGAGGGAAAACCATAGACCCTTTGATCCACGCGGCGGACTGCGTGACACTGCTGCTACCGCTCTGGAGGACAGCACAAGTGCATGCCCGCATTCGAGACGAGGACTGACTCCCCTTGGGAGACTCCAGAAGTACCCCAAGATCCATGTCAGCACTGGAGAGGAATCCTCAGGTTCCGGCCCCGACTTCTCACAAGGTCTAAGGCCCCGGCATCGACGGGAGAGGAATCCCGAGACGCCCCCGAGGAACTCGCATGGGGACTGGCCTTTCCTGAGGCCACCAGAGCGGGTCCCTGAGGTCCCCGTCGTAAGTCGAGAGCACCTGCCGCAACTCGAGAAAATCCAGGATGTTTTGCCCTCCAGGCGAGATGAAGCCCATTTCCGCTGAGGCTTCTCGAGGCCAATCACGTCTAACCACTGGAAATTCCAAAGGGTCCTTCACACCCTTGCTGCAACTCAAGAAGGTCCCCGACATACCCGTCTCCACTCGAGAGGAAGCACGTGGTGTCCCGCCCACATCCAGGGGAGCCCCGTTTCCGCCTCCTAGCTCGAGATGAGCGATCCTTTCCCTGATTCGTAGGGAAAGAATTCTCTGCGTTCCCGTCGCATCTCAAGAGGAGGCGCTCTCCACAGGAAAGGCGAGAGGAACTCCAGGGTCATGCCACCATTACAAGAGTCCCACAGATGTGTCAGTCCATTCCAGAGGAACCTGTTTTCCCTGCACTGCCTTGACGTTCAAGCCGAGGATCGACTCCCACCACGTGTGCACGTGGGACAGCCCTGTGGGAAAGCCTCGTGGGAAAGCCTCGTGGGAAAGACTCGAGGGAAAACCATAGATCCTTTGTTCCACGCGGCGGACTGCGTGACACTGCTGCTACCGCTCTGGAGGAAAGCGCAAGTGCATGCTCGCATTCGAGACGAGGACTGACTCCCCTGGGGAGACTCCAGAAGTACCCCAAGATCCATGTCAGCCCTGGAGAGGAATCCTCAGGTTCCGGACCGGACTCCACACAAGGTCTTAGGCCCCGGCATCGACGGGAGAGGAATCCCGAGAGGCCCCCGAGGAACTCGCATGGGGATTGGCCTTTCCTGAGGCCACCAGAGCGGGTCCCTGAGGTCCCCGTCGTAAGTCGAGAGCACCTGCCGCAACTCGAGAAAATCCAGGAGGTTTTGCCCTCCAGGCGAGATGAGGCCCATTTCCGCTGAGGCTTCTCGAGGCCAATCACGTCTAACCACTGGAACTTCCAAAGGGTCCTTCACACCCTTGCTGCAACTCAAGAAGTTCCCCGACATACCCGTCTCCACTCGAGAGGAAGCACGTGGGTCCCGCACACATCCAGGGGACCCCGTTTCCGCCTCCTAGCTCGAGATGAGGGATCCTTTCCCTGTTTCGTAGGGAAAGAATTCCCGGCGTTCTCGTCGCATCTCAAGAGGAGGCGCTCTCCACAGGAAAGGCGAGAGGAACTCCAGGGTCGTGCCACCATTCCAAGAGTCCCCCAGATGTGTCAGTCCATTCCAGAGGAACCTGTTTTCCCTGCACTGCCTTGACGTTCAAGCCGAAGATCGACTCCCACCACGTGTGCACGTGGGACAGCCCTGTGGGAAAGCCTCGTGGGAAAGCCTCGTGGGAAAGACTCGAGGGAAAACCATAGATCCTTTGATCCACGCGACGGACTGCGTGACACTGCTGCTACGGCTCTGGAGGAAAGCGCAAGTGCATGCCCGCATTCGAGACGAGGACTGACTCCCCTGGGGAGACTCCAGAAGTACCCCAAGATCCATGTCAGCACTGGAGAGGAATCCTCAGGTTCCGGCCCTGACTCCACACAAGGTCTTAGGCCCCGGCATCGACGGGAGAGGAATCCCGAGAGGCCCCCGAGGAACTCGCATGGGGATTGGCCTTTCCTGAGGCCACCAGAGCGGGTCCCTGAGGTCCCCGTCGTACGTCGAGAGCACCTGCCGCAACTCGAGAAAATCCAGGAGGTTTTGCCCTCCAGGCGAGATGAGGCCCATTTCCACTGAGGCTTCTCGAGGCCAATCACATCTAACCACTGGAACTTCCAAAGGGTCCTTCACACCATTGCTGCAACTCAAGAAGTTCCCCGACATACCCGACTCCACTCGAGAGGAAGCACGTGGAGTCCCGCACACATCCAGGGGAGCCCCGTTTACGCCTCCTAGCTCGAGATGAGGGATCCCTTCCCTGTTTCGTAGGGAAAGAATTCCCGGCGTTCCCGTCGCATCTCAAGAGGAGGCGCTCTCCACAGGAAAGGCGAGAGGAACTCCAGGGTCATGCCACCATTCCAAGAGTCCCCCAGATGTGTCAGTCCATTCCAGAGGAACCTGTTTTCCCTGCACTGCCTTGACGTTCAAGCCGAGGATCGACTCCCACCACGTGTGCACGTGGGACAGCCCTGTGGGAAAGCCTCGTGGGAAAGCCTCGTGGGAAAGACTCGAGGGAAAACCATAGATCCTGTGATCCACGCGGCGGACTGCGTGACACTGCTGCTACCGCTCTGGAGGAAAGCACAAGTGCATGCCCGCATTCGAGACGAGGACTGACTCCCCTTGGGAGACTCCAGAAGTACCCCAAGATCCATGTCAGCACTGGAGAGGAATCCTCAGGTTCCGGCCCCGACTTCTCACAAGGTCTTAGGCCCCGGCATCGACGGGAGAGGAATCCCGAGACGCCCCCGAGGAACTCGCATGGGGACTGGCCTTTCCTGAGGCCACCAGAGCGGGTCCCTGAGGTCCCCGTCGTAAGTCGAGAGCACCTGCCGCAACTCGAGAAAATCCAGGATGTTTTGCCCTCCAGGCGAGATGAAGCCCATTTCCGCTGAGGCTTCTCGAGGCCAATCACGTCTAACCACTGGAAATTCCAAAGGGTCCTTCACACCCTTGCTGCAACTCAAGAAGTTCCCCGACATACCCGTCTCCACTCGAGAGGAAGCACGTGGTGTCCCGCACACATCCAGGGGAGCCCCGTTTCCGCCTCCTAGCTCGAGATGAGGGATCCTTTCCCTGTTTCGTAGGGAAAGAATTCCCGGCGTTTCCGTCGCATCTCAAGAGGAGGCGCTCTCCACAGGAAAGGCGAGAGAACTCCAGGGTCGTGACACCATTCCAAGAGTCCCCCAGATGTGTCAGTCCATTCCAGAGGAACCTGTTTTCCCTGCACTGCCTTGACGTTCAAGCCGAGGATCGACTCCCACCACGTGTGCACGTGGGACAGTCCTGTGGGAAAGCCTCGTGGGAAAACCTCGTGGGAAAGACTCGAGGGAAAACCATAGATCCTTTGATCCACGCGGCGGAATGCGTGACACTGCTGCTACCGCTCTGGAGGAAAGCGCAAGTGCATGCCCGCATTCGAGACGAGGACTGACTCCCCTGGGGAGACTCCAGAAGTACCCCAAGATCCATGTCAGCACTGGAGAGGAATCCTCAGGTTCCGGCCACGACTCCACACAAGGTCTTAGGCCCCGGCATCGACGGGAGAGGTATCCCGATACGCCCCCGAGGAACTCGCATGGGGACTGGCCTTTCCTGAGGCCACCAGAGCGGGTCCCTGAGGTCCCCGTCGTAAGTCGAGAGCACCTGCCGCAACTCGAGAAAATCTAGGAGGTTTTGCCCTCCAGGCCAGAGGAGGCCCATTTCCGCTGAGGCTTCTCGAGGCCAATCACATCTAACCACTGGAACTTCCAAAGGGTCCTTCACACCATTGCTGCAACTCAAGAAGTTCCCCGACATACCCGTCTCCACTCGAGAGGAAGCACGTGGGTTCCCGCACCCATCCAGGGGAGCCCCGTTTCCGCCTCCTAGCTCGAGATGAGGGATCCCTTCTCTGTTTCGTAGGGAAAGAATTCCCGGCGTTCCCGTCGCATCTCAAGAGGAGGCGCTCTCCACAGGAAAGGCGAGAGGAACTCCAGGGTCGAGACACCATTCCAAGAGTCCCCCAGATGTGTCAGTCCATTCCAGAGGAACCTGTTTTCCCTGCACTGCCTTGACGTTCAAGCCGAGGATCGACTCCCACCACGTGTGCACGTGGGACAGCCCTGTGGGAAAGCCTCGTGGGAAAGCCTCGTGGGAAAGACTCGAGGGAAAACCATAGATCCTTTGATCCACGCGGCGGACTGCGTGACACTGCTGCTACCGCTCTGGAGGAAAGCGCAAGTGCATGCCCGCATTCGAGACGAGGACTGACTCATCTGGGGAGACTCCAGAAGTACCCCAAGATCCATGTCAGCACTGGAAAGGAATCCTCAGGTTCCGGCCCCGACTCCACACATGTTCTTAGGCCCCGGCATCGACGGGAGAGGAATCCCGAGACGCCCCCGAGGAACTCGCATGGGGACTGGCCTTTCCTGAGTAAACCAGAGCGGGTCCCTGAGGTCCCCGTCGTAAGTCGAGAGCACCTGCCGCAACTCGTGAAAATCCAGGAGGTTTTGCCCTCCAGGCGAGATGAGGCCCATTTCCACTGAGGCTTCTCGAGGCTAATCACGTCTAACCACTGGAACTTCCAAAGGGTCCTTCACACCCTTGCTGCAACTCAAGAAGTTCCCCGACATACCCGTCTCCACTCGAGAGGAAGCACGTGGGTCCCACACACATCCAGGGGAGCCCCGTTTCCGCCTCCTAGCTCGAGATGAGGGATCCTTTCCCTGTTTCGTAGGGAAAGAATTCCCGGCGTTCTCGTCGCATCTCAAGAGGAGGCGCTCTCCACAGGAAAGGCGAGAGGAACTCCAGGGCCGTGCCACCATTCCAAGAGTCCCCCAGATGTGTCAGTCCATTCCAGAGGAACCTGTTTTCCCTGCACTGCCTTGACGTTCAAGCCGAAGATCGACTCCCACCACGTGTGCACGTGGGACAGCCCTGTGGGAAAGCCTCGTGGGAAAGCCTCGTGGGAAAGACTCGAGGGAAAACCATAGATCCTTTGATCCACGCGGCGGACTGCGTGACACTGCTGCTACCGCTCTGGAGGAAAGCGCAAGTGCATGCCCGCATTCGAGACGAGGACTGACTCCCCTGGGGAGACTCCAGAAGTACCCCAAGATCCATGTCAGCACTGGAGAGGAATCCTCAGGTTCCGGCCCTGACTCCACACAAGGTCTTAGGCCCCGGCATCGACGGGAGAGGAATCCCGAGAGGCCCCCGAGGAACTCGCATGGGGATTGGCCTTTCCTGAGGCCACCAGAGCGGGTCCCTGAGGTCCCCGTCGTACGTCGAGAGCACCTGCCGCAACTCGAGAAAATCCAGGAGGTTTTGCCCTCCAGGCGAGATGAGGCCCATTTCCACTGAGGCTTCTCGAGGCCAATCACATCTAACCACTGGAACTTCCAAAGGGTCCTTCACACCATTGCTGCAACTCAAGAAGTTCCCCGACATACCCGACTCCACTCGAGAGGAAGCACGTGGAGTCCCGCACACATCCAGGGGAGCCCCGTTTACGCCTCCTAGTTCGAGATGAGGGATCCCTTCCCTGTTTCGTAGGGAAAGAATTCCCGGCGTTCCCGTCGCATCTCAAGAGGAGGCGCTCTCCACAGGAAAGGCGAGAGGAACTCCAGGGTCATGCCACCATTCCAAGAGTCCCCCAGATGTGTCAGTCCATTCCAGAGGAACCTGTTTTCCCTGCACTGCCTTGACGTTCAAGCCGAGGATCGACTCCCACCACGTGCGCACGTGGGACAGCCCTG
Source organism: Ovis canadensis (assembly GCF_042477335.2). Lineage (NCBI taxonomy): Eukaryota > Metazoa > Chordata > Mammalia > Artiodactyla > Bovidae > Ovis > Ovis canadensis. Next base: position 11,585,978 of record NC_091269.1, read on the forward strand.
TGGGAAAGCCTCGTGGGAAAGCCTCGTGGGAAAGACTCGAGGGAAAACCATAGACCCTTTGATCCACGCGGCGGACTGCGTGACACTGCTGCTACCGCTCTGGAGGAAAGCACAAGTGCATGCCCGCATTCGAGACGAGGACTGACTCCCCTTGGGAGACTCCAGAAGTACCCCAAGATCCATGTCAGCACTGGAGAGGAATCCTCAGGTTCCGGCCCCGACTTCTCACAAGGTCTAAGGCCCCGGCATCGACGGGAGAGGACTCCCGAGACGCCCCCGAGGAACTCGCATGGGGACTGGCCTTTCCTGAGGCCACCAGAGCGGGTCCCTGAGGTCCCCGTCGTAAGTCGAGAGCACCTGCCGCAACTCGAGAAAATCCAGGATGTTTTGCCCTCCAGGCGAGATGAAGCCCATTTCCGCTGAGGCTTCTCGAGGCCAATCACGTCTAACCACTGGAAATTCCAAAGGGTCCTTCACACCCTTGCTGCAACTCAAGAAGTTCCCCGACATACCCGTCTCCACTCGAGAGGAAGCACGTGGTGTCCCGCCCACATCCAGGGGAGCCCCGTTTCCGCCTCCTAGCTCGAGATGAGCGATCCTTTCCCTGATTCGTAGGGAAAGAATTCTCTGCGTTCCCGTCGCATCTCAAGAGGAGGCGCTCTCCACAGGAAAGGCGAGAGGAACTCCAGGGTCATGCCACCATTACAAGAGTCCCACAGATGTGTCAGTCCATTCCAGAGGAACCTGTTTTCCCTGCACTGCCTTGACGTTCAAGCCGAGGATCGACTCCCACCACGTGTGCACGTGGGACAGCCCTGTGGGAAAGCCTCGTGGGAAAGCCTCGTGGGAAAGACTCGAGGGAAAACCATAGATCCTTTGTTCCACGCGGCGGACTGCGTGACACTGCTGCTACCGCTCTGGAGGAAAGCGCAAGTGCATGCTCGCATTCGAGACGAGGACTGACTCCCCTGGGGAGACTCCAGAAGTACCCCAAGATCCATGTCAGCCCTGGAGAGGAATCCTCAGGTTCCGGACCGGACTCCACACAAGGTCTTAGGCCCCGGCATCGACGGGAGAGGAATCCCGAGAGGCCCCCGAGGAACTCGCATGGGGATTGGCCTTTCCTGAGGCCACCAGAGCGGGTCCCTGAGGTCCCCGTCGTAAGTCGAGAGCACCTGCCGCAACTCGAGAAAATCCAGGAGGTTTTGCCCTCCAGGCGAGATGAGGCCCATTTCCGCTGAGGCTTCTCGAGGCCAATCACGTCTAACCACTGGAACTTCCAAAGGGTCCTTCACACCCTTGCTGCAACTCAAGAAGTTCCCCGACATACCCGTCTCCACTCGAGAGGAAGCACGTGGGTCCCGCACACATCCAGGGGACCCCGTTTCCGCCTCCTAGCTCGAGATGAGGGATCCTTTCCCTGTTTCGTAGGGAAAGAATTCCCGGCGTTCTCGTCGCATCTCAAGAGGAGGCGCTCTCCACAGGAAAGGCGAGAGGAACTCCAGGGTCGTGCCACCATTCCAAGAGTCCCCCAGATGTGTCAGTCCATTCCAGAGGAACCTGTTTTCCCTGCACTGCCTTGACGTTCAAGCCGAAGATCGACTCCCACCACGTGTGCACGTGGGACAGCCCTGTGGGAAAGCCTCGTGGGAAAGCCTCGTGGGAAAGACTCGAGGGAAAACCATAGATCCTTTGATCCACGCGACGGACTGCGTGACACTGCTGCTACGGCTCTGGAGGAAAGCGCAAGTGCATGCCCGCATTCGAGACGAGGACTGACTCCCCTGGGGAGACTCCAGAAGTACCCCAAGATCCATGTCAGCACTGGAGAGGAATCCTCAGGTTCCGGCCCTGACTCCACACAAGGTCTTAGGCCCCGGCATCGACGGGAGAGGAATCCCGAGAGGCCCCCGAGGAACTCGCATGGGGATTGGCCTTTCCTGAGGCCACCAGAGCGGGTCCCTGAGGTCCCCGTCGTACGTCGAGAGCACCTGCCGCAACTCGAGAAAATCCAGGAGGTTTTGCCCTCCAGGCGAGATGAGGCCCATTTCCACTGAGGCTTCTCGAGGCCAATCACATCTAACCACTGGAACTTCCAAAGGGTCCTTCACACCATTGCTGCAACTCAAGAAGTTCCCCGACATACCCGACTCCACTCGAGAGGAAGCACGTGGAGTCCCGCACACATCCAGGGGAGCCCCGTTTACGCCTCCTAGCTCGAGATGAGGGATCCCTTCCCTGTTTCGTAGGGAAAGAATTCCCGGCGTTCCCGTCGCATCTCAAGAGGAGGCGCTCTCCACAGGAAAGGCGAGAGGAACTCCAGGGTCATGCCACCATTCCAAGAGTCCCCCAGATGTGTCAGTCCATTCCAGAGGAACCTGTTTTCCCTGCACTGCCTTGACGTTCAAGCCGAGGATCGACTCCCACCACGTGTGCACGTGGGACAGCCCTGTGGGAAAGCCTCGTGGGAAAGCCTCGTGGGAAAGACTCGAGGGAAAACCATAGATCCTGTGATCCACGCGGCGGACTGCGTGACACTGCTGCTACCGCTCTGGAGGAAAGCACAAGTGCATGCCCGCATTCGAGACGAGGACTGACTCCCCTTGGGAGACTCCAGAAGTACCCCAAGATCCATGTCAGCACTGGAGAGGAATCCTCAGGTTCCGGCCCCGACTTCTCACAAGGTCTTAGGCCCCGGCATCGACGGGAGAGGAATCCCGAGACGCCCCCGAGGAACTCGCATGGGGACTGGCCTTTCCTGAGGCCACCAGAGCGGGTCCCTGAGGTCCCCGTCGTAAGTCGAGAGCACCTGCCGCAACTCGAGAAAATCCAGGATGTTTTGCCCTCCAGGCGAGATGAAGCCCATTTCCGCTGAGGCTTCTCGAGGCCAATCACGTCTAACCACTGGAAATTCCAAAGGGTCCTTCACACCCTTGCTGCAACTCAAGAAGTTCCCCGACATACCCGTCTCCACTCGAGAGGAAGCACGTGGTGTCCCGCACACATCCAGGGGAGCCCCGTTTCCGCCTCCTAGCTCGAGATGAGCGATCCTTTCCCTGATTCGTAGGGAAAGAATTCTCTGCGTTCCCGTCGCATCTCAAGAGGAGGCGCTCTCCACAGGAAAGGCGAGAGGAACTCCAGGGTCATGCCACCATTACAAGAGTCCCACAGATGTGTCAGTCCATTCCAGAGGAACCTGTTTTCCCTGCACTGCCTTGACGTTCAAGCCGAGGATCGACTCCCACCACGTGTGCACGTGGGACAGCCCTGTGGGAAAGCCTCGTGGGAAAGCCTCGTGGGAAAGACTCGAGGGAAAACCATAGATCCTTTGTTCCACGCGGAGGACTGCGTGACACTGCTGCTACCGCTCTGGAGGAAAGCGCAAGTGCATGCTCGCATTCGAGACGAGGACTGACTCCCCTGGGGAGACTCCAGAAGTACCCCAAGATCCATGTCAGCCCTGGAGAGGAATCCTCAGGTTCCTGACCGGACTCCACACAAGGTCTTAGGCCCCGGCATCGACGGGAGAGGAATCCCGAGAGGCCCCCGAGGAACTCGCATGGGGATTGGCCTTTCCTGAGGCCACCAGAGCGGGTCCCTGAGGTCCCCGTCGTAAGTCGAGAGCACCTGCCGCAACTCGAGAAAATCCAGGAGGTTTTGCCCTCCAGGCGAGATGAGGCCCATTTCCGCTGAGGCTTCTCGAGGCCAATCACGTCTAACCACTGGAACTTCCAAAGGGTCCTTCACACCCTTGCTGCAACTCAAGAAGTTCCCCGACATACCCGTCTCCACTCGAGAGGAAGCACGTGGGTCCCGCACACATCCAGGGGACCCCGTTTCCGCCTCCTAGCTCGAGATGAGGGATCCTTTCCCTGTTTCGTAGGGAAAGAATTCCCGGCGTTCTCGTCGCATCTCAAGAGGAGGCGCTCTCCACAGGAAAGGCGAGAGGAACTCCAGGGTCGTGCCACCATTCCAAGAGTCCCCCAGATGTGTCAGTCCATTCCAGAGGAACCTGTTTTCCCTGCACTGCCTTGACGTTCAAGCCGAAGATCGACTCCCACCACGTGTGCACGTGGGACAGCCCTGTGGGAAAGCTTCGTGGGAAAGCCTGGTGGGAAAGACTCGAGGGAAAACCATAGATCCTTTGATCCACGCGGCGGACTGCGTGACACTGCTTCTACCGCTCTGGAGGAAAGCGCAAGTGCATGCCCGCATTCGAGACGAGGACTGACTCCCCTGGGGAGACTCCAGAAGTACCCCAAGATCCATGTCAGCACTGGAGAGGAATCCTCATGTTCCGGCCCTGACTCAACACAAGGTCTTAGGCCCCGGCATCGACGGGAGAGGAATCCCGAGAGGCCCCCGAGGAACTCGCATGGGGATTGGCCTTTCCTGAGGCCACCAGAGCGGGTCCCTGAGGTCCCCGTCGTACGTCGAGAGCACCTGCCGCAACTCGAGAAAATCCAGGAGGTTTTGCCCTCCAGGCGAGATGAGGCCCATTTCCACTGAGGCTTCTCGAGGCCAATCACATCTAACCACTGGAACTTCCAAAGGGTCCTTCACACCATTGCTGCAACTCAAGAAGTTCCCCGACTTCCCGACTCCACTCGAGAGGAAGCACGTGGAGTCCCGCACACATCCAGGGGAGCCCCGTTTACGCCTCCTAGCTCGAGATGAGGGATCCCTTCCCTGTTTCGTAGGGAAAGAATTCCCGGCGTTCCCGTCGCATCTCAAGAGGAGGCGCTCTCCACAGGAAAGGCGAGAGGAACTCCAGGGTCATGCCACCATTCCAAGAGTCCCCCAGATGTGTCAGTCCATTCCAGAGGAACCTGTTTTCCCTGCACTGCCTTGACGTTCAAGCCGAGGATCGACTCCCACCACGTGTGCACGTGGGACAGCCCTGTGGGAAAGCCTCGTGGGAAAGCCTCGTGGGAAAGACTCGAGGGAAAACCATAGATCCTTTGATCCACGCGGCGGACTGCGTGACACTGCTGCTACCGCTCTGGAGGAAAGCACAAGTGCATGCCCGCATTCGAGACGAGGACTGACTCCCCTTGGGAGACTCCAGAAGTACCCCAAGATCCATGTCAGCACTGGAGAGGAATCCTCAGGTTCCGGCCCCGACTTCTCACAAGGTCTTAGGCCCCGGCATCGACGGGAGAGGAATCCCGAGACGCCCCCGAGGAACTCGCATGGGGACTGGCCTTTCCTGAGGCCACCAGAGCGGGTCCCTGAGGTCCCCGTCGTAAGTCGAGAGCACCTGCCGCAACTCGAGAAAATCCAGGATGTTTTGCCCTCCAGGCGAGATGAAGCCCATTTCCGCTGAGGCTTCTCGAGGCCAATCACGTCTAACCACTGGAAATTCCAAAGGGTCCTTCACACCCTTGCTGCAACTCAAGAAGTTCCCCGACATACCCGTCTCCACTCGAGAGGAAGCACGTGGTGTCCCGCACACATCCAGGGGAGCCCCGTTTCCGCCTCCTAGCTCGAGATGAGGGATCCTTTCCCTGTTTCGTAGGGAAAGAATTCCCGGCGTTCTCGTCGCATCTCAAGAGGAGGCGCTCTCCACAGGAAAGGCGAGAGGAACTCCAGGGTCGTGACACCATTCCAAGAGTCCCCCAGATGTGTCAGTCCATTCCAGAGGAACCTGTTTTCCCTGCACTGGCTTGACGTTCAAGCCGAGGATCGACTCCCACCACGTGTGCACGTGGGACAGCCCTGTGGGAAAGCCTCGTGGGAAAGCCTCGTGGAAAGACTCGAGGGAAAACCATAGATCCTTTGATCCACGCGGCGGACTGCGTGACACTGCTGCTACTGCTCTGGAGGAAAGAGCAAGTGCATGCCCGCATTCGAGACGAGGACTGACTCCCCTGGGGAGACTCCAGAAGTACTCCAAGATCCATGTCAGCACTGGAGAGGAATCCTCAGGTTCCGGCCCCGACTCCACACAAGTTCTTAGGCCCCGGCATCGAAGGGAGAGGAATCCCGAGAGGCCGCCGAGGAACTTGCATGGGGACTGGCCTTTCCTGAGGCCACCAGAGCGGGTCCCTGAGGTCCCCGTCGTAAGTCGAGAGCACCTGCCGCAACTCGAGAAAATCCAGGAGGTTTTGCCCTCCAGGCGAGATGAGGCCCATTTCCGCTGAGGCTTCTCGAGGCCAATCACGTCTAACCACTGGAACTTCCAAAGGGTCCTTCACACCCTTGCTGCAACTCAAGAAGTTCCCCGACATACCCGTCTCCACTCGAGAGGAAGCACGTGGTGTCCCGCACACATCCAGGGGAGCCCCGTTTCCGCCTCCTAGCTCGAGATGAGGGATCCTTTCCCTGTTTCGTAGGGAAAGAATTCCCGGCGTTCCCGTCGCATCTCAAGAGGAGGCGCTCTCCACAGGAAAGGCGAGAGGAACTCCAGGGTCGAGACACCATTCCAAGAGTCCCCCAGATGTGTCAGTCCATTCCAGAGGAACCTGTTTTCCCTGCACTGCCTTGACGTTCAAGCCGAGGATCGACTCCCACCACGTGTGCACGTGGGACAGCCCTGTGGAAAAGCCTCGTGGGAAAGCCTCGTGGGAAAGACTCGAGGGAAAACCATAGATCCTTTGATCCACGCGGCGGACTGCGTGACACTGCTGCTACCGCTCTGGAGGAAAGCGCAAGTGCATGCCCGCATTCGAGACGAGGACTGACTCCCCTGGGGAGACTCCAGAAATACCCCAAGATCCATGTCAGCACTGGAGAGGAATCCTCAGGTTCCGGCCCCGACTCCACACAAGGTCTTAGGCCCCGGCATCGACGGGAGAGGAATCCGGAGACGCCCACGAGGAACTCGCATGGGGACTGGCCTTTCCTGAGGCCACCAGAGCGGGTCCCTGAGGTCCCCGTCGTAAGTCGAGAGCACCTGCCGCAACTCGAGAAAATCCAGGAGGTTTTGCCCTCCAGGCGAGATGAGGCCCATTTCCACTGAAGCTTCTCGAGGCTGATCATGTCTAACCACTGGAACTTAAAAAATGGTCCTTCACACCCTTGCTGCAACTCAAGAAGTTCCCCGACATACCCGTCTCCACTCGAGAGGACGCACGTGGGTTCCCGCACACATCCAGGGGAGCCCCGTTTCCGCCTCCTAGCTCGAGATGAGGGATCCGTTCCCTGTTTCGTAGGGAAAGAATTCCCGGCGTTCCCGTCGCATCTCAAGAGGAGGCGCTCTCCACAGGAAAGGCGAGAGGAACTCCAGGGTCGTGCCACCATTCCAAGAGTCCCCCAGATGTGTCAGTCCATTCCAGAGGAACCTGTTTTCCCTGCACTGCCTTGACGTTCAAGCCGAGGATCCACTCCCACCACGTGTGCACGTGGGACAGCCCTGTGGGAAAGCCTCGTGGGAAAGCCTCGTGGGAAAGACTCGAGGGAAAACCATAGATCCTTTGATCCACGCGGCAGACTGCGTGACACTGCTGCTACCACTCTGGAGGAAAGCGCAAGTGCATGCCCGCATTCGAGACGAGGACTGACTCCCCTGGGGAGACTCCAGAAGTACCCCAAGATCCATGTCAGCACTGGAGAGGAATCCTCAGGTTCCGGCCCCGACTCCACACAAGGTCTTAGGCCCCGGCATCGACGGGAGAGGAATCCCGAGAGGCCCCCGAGGAACTCGCATGGGGACTGGCCTTTCCTGAGGCCACCTGAGCGGTTCCCTGAGGTCCCCGTCGAAAGTCGAGAGCACCTTCCGCAACTCGAGAAAATCCAGGAGGTTTTGCCCTCCAGGCGAGATGAGGCCCATTTCCTCTGAGGCTTCTCGAGGCCAATCACATCTAACCACTGGAACTTCCAAAGGGTCCTTCACACCCTTGCTGCAACTCAAGAAGTTCCCCGACATACCCGTCTCCACTCGAGAGGAAGCACGTGGGGTCCTGCACACATCCAGGGGAGCCCCGTTTCCGCCTCCTAGCTCGAGATGAGGGATCCTTTCCCTGTTTCGTAGGGAAAGAATTCCCGGCGTTCCCGTCGCATCTCAAGAGGAGGCGCTCTCCACAGGAAAGGCGAGAGGAACTCCAGGGCCGTGCCACCATTCCAAGAGTCCCCTAGATGTGTCAGTCCATTCCTGAGGAACATGTTTACCCTGCACTGCCTTGACGTTCAAGCCGAGGATCGACTCCCACCACGTGTGCACGTGGGACAGCCCTGTGGGAAAGCCTCGTGGGAAAGCCTCGTGGGAAAGACTCGAGGGAAAACCATAGATCCTTTGATCCACGCGGCGGACTGCGTGACACTGCTGCTACCGCTCTGGAGGAAAGCGCAAGTGCATGCCCGCATTCGAGACGAGGACTGACTCCCCTGGGGAGACTCCAGAAGTACCCCAAGATCCATGTCAGCACTGGAGAGGTATCCTCAGGTTCCGGCCCCGACTCCACACAAGGTCTTAGGCCCCGGCATCGACGGGAGAGGAATCCCGAGAGGCCCCCGAGGAACTCGCATGGGGACTGGCCTTTCCTGAGGCCACCAGAGCGGGTCTCTGACGTCCCCGTCATAAGTCGAGAGCACCTGCCGCAACTCGAGAAAATCCAGGAGGTTTTGCCCTCCAGGCGAGATGAGGCCCATTTCCGCTGAGGCTTCTCGAGGCCAATCACATCTAACCACTGGAACTTCCAAAGGGTCCTTCACACCCTTGCTGCAACTCAAGAAGTTCCCCGACATACCCGTCTCCACTCGAGAGGAAGCACGTGGTGTCCCGCACACATCCAGGGGAGCCCCGTTTCCGCCTCCTAGCTCGAGATGAGGGATCCTTTCCCTGTTTTGTAGGGAAAGAATTCCCGGCGTTCCCGTCGCATCTCAAGAGGAGGCGATCTCCACAGGAAAGGCGAGAGGAACTCCAGGGTCGTGCCACCATTCCAAGAGTCCCCCAGATGTGTCAGTCCATTCCAGAGGAACCTGTTTTCCCTGCACTGCCTTGACGTTCAAGCCGAGGATCGACTCCCACCACGTGTGCACGTGGGACAGCCCTGTGGAAAAGCCTCGTGGGAAAGCCTCGTGGGAAAGACTCGAGGGAAAACCATAGATCCTTTGATCCACGCGGCGGACTGCGTGACACTGCTGCTACCGCTCTGGAGGAAAGCGCAAGTGCATGCCCGCATTCGAGACGAGGACTGACTCCCCTGGGGAGACTCCAGAAATACCCCAAGATCCATGTCAGCACTGGAGAGGAATCCTCAGGTTCCGGCCCCGACTCCACACAAGGTCTTAGGCCCCGGCATCGACGGGAGAGGAATCCGGAGACGCCCACGAGAACTCGCATGGGGACTGGCCTTTCCTGAGGCCACCAGAGCGGGTCCCTGAGGTCCCCGTCGTAAGTCGAGAGCACCTGCCGCAACTCGAGAAAATCCAGGAGGTTTTGCCCTCCAGGCGAGATGAGGCCCATTTCCACTGAAGCTTCTCGAGGCTAATCATGTCTAACCACTGGAACTTCCAAAGGGTCCTTCACACCCTTGCTGCAACTCAAGAAGTTCCCCGACATACCCGTCTCCACTCGAGAGGAAGCACGTGGGTCCCGCACACATCCAGGGGAGCCCCGTTTCCGCCTCCTAGCTCGAAATGAGGGATCCTTTCCCTGTTTCGAAGGGAAAGATTCCCGGCGTTCTCGTCGCATCTCAAGAGGAGGCGCTCTCCACAGGAAAGGCGAGAGGAACTCCAGGGTCGTGCCACCATTCCAAGAGTCCCCCAGATGTGTCAGTCCATTCCAGAGGAACCTGTTTTCCCTGCACTGCCTTGACGTTCAAGCCGAGGATCGACTCCCAACACGTGTGCACTTGGGACAGCCCTGTGGGAAAGCCTCGTGGGAAAGCCTCGTGGGAAAGACTCGAGGGAAAACCATAGATCCTTTGATCCACGCGGCGGACTGCGTGACACTGCTGCTACCGCTCTGGAGGAAAGCGCAATGCATGCCCACATTCGAGACGAGGACTGACTCCCCTGGGGAGACTCCAGAAGTACCCCAAGATCCATGTCAGCACTGGAGAGGAATCCTCAGGTTCCGGCCCCGACTCCACACAAGGCCTTAGGCCCCGGCATCGACGGGAGAGGAATCCCGAGCGGGCCCCGAGGAAGTCGCATGGCGACTGGCCTTTCCTGAGGCCACCAGAGCGGGTCCCTGAGGTCCCCGTCGTAAGTCGAGAGCACCTGCCGCAACTCGAGAAAATCCAGGAGGTTTTGCCCTCCAGGCGAGATGAGGCCCATTTCCGCTGAGGCTTCTCGAGGCCAATCACATCTAACCACTGGAATTTCCAAAGGGTCCTTCACACCCTTGCTGCAACTCAAGAAGTTCCCCGACATACCCGTCTCCACTCGAGAGGAAGCACGTGGTGTCCCGCACACATCCAGGGGAGCCCCGTTTCCGCCTCCTAGCTCGAGATGAGGGATCCTTTCCCTGTTTCGAAGGGAAAGAATTCCCGGCGTTCCCGTCGCATCTCAAGAGGAGGCGCTCTCCACAGGAAAGGCGAGAGGAACTCCAGGGTCGAGACACCATTCCAAGTGTCCCCCAGATGTGTCAGTCCAATCCAGAGGAACCTGTTTTCCCTGCACTGCCTTGACGTTCAAGCCGAGGATCGACTCCCACCACGTGTGCACATGGGACAGCCCTGTGGGAAAGCCTCGTGGGAAAGCCTCGTGGGAAAGACTCGAGGGAAAACCATAGATCCTTTGATCCACGCGGCGGACTGCGTGACACTGCTGCTACCGCTCTGGAGGAAAGCGCAAGTGCATGCCCGCATTCGAGACGAGGACTGACTCCCCTGGGGAGACTCCAGAAGTACCCCAAGATCCATGTCAGCACTGGAGAGGAATCCTCAGGTTCCGGCCCCGACTCCACACAAGGTCTTAGGCCCCGGCATCGACGGGAGAGGAATCCCGAGAGGCCCCCGAGGAACTCGCATGGGGACTGGCCTTTCCTGAGGCCACCAGAGCGGGTCCCTGAGGTCCCCGTCGTAAGTCGAGAGCACCTGCCGCAACTCGAGAAAATCCAGGAGGTTTTGCCCTCCAGGCGAGATGAGGCCCATTTCCGCTGAGGCTTCTCGAGGCCAATCACATCTAACCACTGGAACTTCCAAAGGGTCCTTCACACCCTTCCTGCAACTCAAGGAGTTCCCCGACATACCCGTCTCCACTCGAGAGGAAGCATGTGGGGTCCCGCACACATCCAGGGGAGCCCCGTTTCCGCCTCCTAGCTCGAGATGAGGGATCCTTTCCTTGTTTTCTAGGGAAAGAATTCCCGGCGTTCCCGTCGCATCTCAAGAGGAGGCGCTTTCCACAGGAAAGGCGAGAGGAACTCCAGGGTCGAGACACCATTCCAAGAGTCCCCCAGATGTGTCAGTCCATTCCAGAGGAACCTGTTTTCCCTGCACTGCCTTGACGTTCAAGCCGAGGATCGACTCCCACCACGTGTGCACGTGGGACAGCCCTGTGCGAAAGCCTCGTGGGAAAGCCTCGTGGGAAAGACTCGAGGGAAAACCAAAGATCCTTTGATCCACGCGGCGGACTGCGTGACACTGCTGCTACCGCTCTGGAGGAAAGCGCAATGCATGCCCGCATTCGAGACGAGGACTGACTCCCCTGGGGAGACTCCAGAAGTACCCCAAGATCCATTTCAGCACTGGAGAGGAATCCTCAGGTTCCGGCCCCGACTCCACACAAGGCCTTAGGCCCCGGCATCGACGGGAGAGGAATCCCGAGAGGCCCCCGAGGAACTCGCATGGGGACTGGCCTTTCCTGAGGCCACCAGAGCGGGTCCCTGAGGTCCCCGTCGTAAGTCGAGAGCACCTGCCGCAACTCGAGAAAATCCAGGAGGTTTTGCCCTCCAGGCGAGATGAGGCCCATTTCCGCTGAGGCTTCTCGAGGCCAATCACATCTAACCACTGGAACTTCCAAAGGGTCCTTCACACCCTTGCTGCAACTCAAGAAGTTCCCCGACATACCCGTCTCCACTCGAGAGGAAGCACGTGGTGTCCCGCACACATCCAGGGGAGCCCCGTTTCCGCCTCCTAGCTCGAGATGAGGGATCCTTTCCCTGTTTCGTAGGGAAAGAATTCCCGGCGTTCCCGTCGCATCTCAAGAGGAGGCGCTCTCCACAGGAAAGGCGAGAGGAACTCCAGGGTAATGCCACCATTCCAAGAGTCCCCCAGATGTGTCAGCCCATTCCAGAGGAACCTGTTTTCCCTGCACTGCCTTGACGTTCAAGCCGAGGATCGACTCCAACCACGTGTGCACGTGGGACAGCCCTGTGGGAAAGCCTCGTGGGAAAGCCTCGTGGGAAAGACTCGAGGGAAAACCATAGATCCTTTGATCCGCGCGGCGGACTGCGGGACACTGCTGCTACCGCTCTGGAGGAAAGCGCAAGTGCATGCCCGCATTCGAGACGAGGACTGACTCCCCTGGGGAGACTCCAGAAGTACCCCAAGATCCATGTCAGCACTGGAGAGGAATCCTCAGGTTCCGGCTCCGACTCCACACAAGGTCTTAGGCCCCGGCATCGACGGGAGAGGAATCCCGAGAGGCCCCCGAGGAACTCGCATTGGGACTGGCCTTTCCTGAGGCCACCAGAGCGGTTCCCTGAGGTCCCCGTCGTAAGTCGAGAGCACCTGCCGCAACTCGAGAAAATCCAGGAGGTTTTGCCCTCCAGGCGAGATCAGGCCCATTTCCGCTGAGGCTTCTCGAGGCCAATCACATCTAACCACTGGAACTTCCAAAGGGTCCTTCACACCATTGCTGCCACTCAGGAAGTTCCCTGACATACCCGTCTCCACTCGAGAGGAAGCACGTGGGTTCCCGCACACATCCAGGGGAGCCCCGTTTCCGCCTCCTAGCTCAAGATGAGGGATCCTTTCCCTGTTTCGTAGGGAAAGAATTCCCGGCGTTCCCGTCGCATCTCAAGAGGAGGCGCTCTCCACAGGAAAGGCGAGAGGAACTCCAGGGTCGAGACACCATTCCAAGAGTCCCCCAGATGTGTCAGTCCAATCCAGAGGAACCTGTTTTCCCTGCACTGCCTTGACGTTCAAGCCGAGGATCGACTCCCACCACGTGTGCACGTGGGACAGCCCTGTGGGAAAGCCTCGTGGGAAAGCCTCGAGGGAAAACCATAGATCCTTTGATCCACGCGGCGGACTGCGTGACACTGCTGGTACCGCTCTGGAGGAAAGCGCAAGTGCATGCCCGCATTCGAGACGAGGACTGACTCCCCTGGGGAGACTCCAGAAGTACCCCAAGATCCATGTCAGCACTGGAGAGGAATCCTCAGGTTCCGGCCCCGACTCCACACAAGGTCTTAGGCCCCTGCATCGACGGGAGAGGAATCCCGAGAGGCCCCCGAGGAACTCGCATGGGGACTGGCCTTTCCTGAGGCCACCAGAGCGGTTCCCTGAGGTCCCCGTCGAAAGTCGAGAGCACCTTCCGCAACTCGAGAAAATCCAGGAGGTTTTGCCCTCCAGGCGAGATGAGGCCCATTTCCTCTGAGGCTTCTCGAGGCCAATCACATCTAACCACTGGAACTTCCAAAGGGTCCTTCACACCCTTGCTGCAACTCAAGAAGTTCCCCGACATACCCGTCTCCACTCGAGAGGAAGCACGTGGGGTCCCGCACACATCCAGGGGAGCCCCGTTTCCGCCTCCTAGCTCGAGATGAGGGATCCTTTCCCTGTTTCGTAGGGAAAGAATTCCCGGCGTTCCCGTCGCATCTCAAGAGGAGGCGCTCTCCACAGGAAAGGCGAGAGGAACTCCAGGGCCGTGCCACCATTCCAAGAGTCCCCCAGATGTGTCAGTCCATTCCAGAGGAACCTGTTTTCCCTGCACTGCCTTGACATTCAAGCCGAGGATCGACTCCCACCACGTGTGCACGTGGGACAGCCCTGTGGGAAAGCCTCGTGGGAAAGCCTCGTGGGAAAGACTCGAGGGAAAACCATAGATCCTTTGATCCACGCGGCGGACTGCGTGACACTGCTGCTACCGCTCTGGAGGAAAGCGCAAGTGCATGCCCGCATTCGAGACGAGGACTGACTCCCCCGGGGAGACTCCAGAAGTACCCCAAGATCCATGTCAGCACTGGAGAGGAATCCTCAGGTTCCGGCCCCGACTCCACACAAGGTCTTAGGCCCCGGCATCGACGGGAGAGGAATCCCGACAGGCCTCCGAGGAACTCGCATGGGGACTGGCCATTCCTGAGGCCACCAGAGCGGGTCCCTGAGGTCCCCGTCGTAAGTCTAGAGCACCTTCCGCAACTCGAGAAAATCCAGGAGGTTTTGACCTCCAGGCGAGATGAGTCCCATTTACGCTGAGGCTTCTCGAGGCCAATCACATCTAACCACTGGAACTTCCAAAGGGTCCTTCACACCATTGCTGCAACTCAAGAAGTTCCCCGACATACCCGTCTCCACTCGAGAGGACGCACGTGGGGTCCCGCACACATCCAGGGGAGCCCCGTTTCCGCCTCCTAGCTCGAGATGAGGGATACTTTCCCTGTTTCGTAGGGAAAGAATTCCCGGCGTTCCCGTCGCATCTCAAGAGGAAGCGCTCTCCACAGGAATGGCGAGAGGAACTCCGGGGTCGTGACACGATTCCAAGAGTCCCCCAGATGTGTCAGTGCATTCCAGAGGAACCTGTTTTCCCTGCACTGCCTTGACGTTCAAGCCGAGGATCGACTCCCACCACGTGTGCACGTGGGACAACCCTGTGGGAAAGCCTCGGGGGAAAGCCTCGTGGGAAAGACTCGAGGGAAAACCATAGATCCTTTGATCCACGCGGCAGACTGCGTGACACTGCTGCTACCGCTCTGGAAGAAAGTGCAAGTGCATGCCCGCATTCGAAACGAGGACTGACTCCCCTGGGGAGACTGCAGATGTACCCCAAGATGCATGTCAGCACTGGAGAGGAATCCTCAGGTTCCGGCCCCGACTCCACACAAGGTCTTAGGCCCCGGCATCGACGGGAGAGGAATCCCGAGAGGCCCCCGAGGAACTCGCATGGGGACTGGCCTTTCCTGAGTAAACCAGAGCGGGTCCCTGAGGTCTCCGTCGTAAGTCGAGAGCACCTGCCGCAACTCGAGAAAATCCAGGAGGTTTTGCCCTCCAGGCGAGATGAGGCCCATTTCCGCTGAGGCTTCTCGACGCTAATCACGTCTAACCACTGGAACTTCCAAAGGGTCCTTCACACCCTTGCTGCAACTCAAGAAGTTCCCCGACATACCCGTCTCCACTCGAGAGGACGCACGTGGGTCCCGCACACATCCAGGGGAGCCCCGTTTCTGCCTCCTAGCTCGAGATGAGGGATCCTTTCCCTGTTTCGTAGGGAAAGAATTCCCGGCGTTCCCGTCGCATCTCAAGAGGAGGCTCTCTCCACAGGAAAGGCGAGAGGAACTCCAGGGTCATGCCACCATTCCAAGAGTCCCCCAGATGTGTCAGTCCATTCCAGAGGAACCTGTTTTCCCTGCACTGCCTTGACGTTCAAGCCGAGGATCGACTCCCACCACGTGTGCACGTGGGACAGCCCTGTGGGAAAGCCTCGTGGGAAAGCCTCGTGGGAAAGACTCGAGGGAAAACCATAGATCCTTTGATCCACGCGGCGGACTGCGTGACACTGCTGCTACCGCTTTGGAGGAAAGCGCAAGTGCATGCCCGCATTCGAGACGAGGACTGACTTCCTTGGGGAGACTCCAGAAGTACCCCAAGATCCATGTCAGCACTGGAGAGGAATCCTCAGGTTCCGGCCCCGACTCCACACAAGGTCTTAGGCCCCGGCATCGACGGGAGAGGAATCCCGAGAGGCCCCCGAGGAACTCGCATGGGGACTGGCCTTTCCTGAGGCCACCAGAGCGGGTCCCTGAGGTCCCCGTCGTAAGTCGAGAGCACCTGCCGCAACTCGAGAAAATCCAGGCGGTTTTGCCCTCCAGGCGAGATGAGGCCCATTTCCGCTGAGGCTTCTGGAGGCTAATCACGTCTAACCACTGGAACTTCCAAAGGGTCCTTCACACCCTTGCTGCAACTCAAGAAGTTCCCCGACCTACCCGTCTCCACTCGAGAGGAAGCACGTGGGTCCCGCACACATCCAGGGGAGCCCCGTTTCCGCCTCCTAGCTCGAGATGAGGGATCCTTTCCCTGTTTCGTAGGGAAAGAATTCCCGGCGTTCCCGTCGCATCTCAAGAGGAGGCGCTCTCCACAGGAAAGGCGAGAGGAACTCCAGGGTCGAGACACCATTCCAAGAGTCCCCCAGATGTGTCAGTCCATTCCAGAGGAACCTGTTTTCCCTGCACTGCCTTGACGTTCAAGCCGAGGATCGACTCCCACCACGTGTGCACGTGGGACAGCCCTGTGGGAAAGCCTCGTGGGAAAGCCTCGTGGGAAAGACTCGAGGGAAAACCATAGATCCTTTGATCCACGCGGCGGACTGCGTGACACTGCTGCTACCGCTCTGGAGGAAAGCGCAAGTGCATGCCCGCATTCGAGACGAGGACTGACTCCCCTGGGGAGACTCCAGAAGTACCCCAAGATCCATGTCAGCACTGGAGAGGAATCCTCAGGTTCCAGCCCCGACTCCACACAAGGTCTTAGGCCCCGCCATCGACGGGAGAGGAATCCCGAGTGTCCCCCGAGGAACTCGCATGGGGACTGGCCTTTCCTGAGGCCACCAGAGCGGGTCCCTGAGGTCCCCGTCGTAAGTCGAGAGCACCTGCCGCAACTCGAGAAAATCCAGGAGGTTTTGCCCTCCAGGCGAGATGAGGCCCATTTCTGCTGAGGCTTCTCGAGGCCAATCACATCTATCCACTGGAACTTTCAAAGGGTCCTTCACACCCTTGCTGCAACTCAAGAAGTTCCCCGACATACCCGTCTCCACTCGAGAGGAAGCACGTGGTGTCCCGCACACATCCAGGGGAGCCCCGTTTCTGCCTCCTAGCTCGAGATGAGGGATCCTTTCCCTGTTTCGTAGGGAAAGAATTCCCGGCGTTCCCGTCGCATCTCAAGAGGAGGCGCTCTCCACAGGAAAGGCGAGAGGAACTCCAGGGTCATGCCACCATTCCAAGAGTCCCCCAGATGTGTCAGTCCATTCCAGAGGAACCTGTTTTCCCTGCACTGCCTTGACGTTCAAGCCGAGGATCGACTCCCACCACGTGTGCACGTGGGACAGCCCTGTGGGAAAGCCTCGTGGGAAAGCCTCGTGGGAAAGACTCGAGGGAAAACCATAGATCCTTTGATCCACGCGGCGGAGTGCGTGACACTGCTGCTACCGCTCTGGAGGAAAGCGCAAGTGCATGCCCGCATTCGAGACGAGGACTGACTCCCCTGGGGAGACTCCAGAAATACCCCAAGATCCATGTCAGCACTGGAGAGGAATCCTCAGGTTCCGGCCCCGACTCCACACAAGGTCTTAGGCCCCGGCATCGACGGGAGAGGAATCCCGAGAGGCCCCCGAGGAACTCGCATGGGGACTGGCCTTTCCTGAGGCCACCAGAGCGGGTCCCTGAGGTCCCCGTCGTAAGTCGAGAGCACCTGCCGCAACTCGAGAAAATCCAGGAGGTTTTGCCCTCCAGGCGAGATGAGGCCCATTTCCGCTGAGGCTTCCCGAGGCCAATCACATCTAACCACTGGAACTTCCAAAGGGTCCTTCACACCATTGCTGCAACTCAAGAAGTTCCCCGACATACCCGTCTCCACTCGAGAGGAAGCACGTGGGTTCCCGCACACATCCAGGGGAGCCCCGTTTCCGCCTCCTAACTCGAGATGAGGGATCCTTTCCCTGTTTCGTACGGAAAGAATTCCCGGCGTTCCCGTCGCATCTCAAGAGGAGGCGCTCTCCACAGGAAAGGCGAGAGGAACTCCAGGGTCGAGACACCATTCCAAGAGTCCCCCAGATGTGTCAGTCCATTCCAGAGGAACCTGTTTTCCCTGCACTGCCTTGACGTTCAAGCCGAGGATCGACTCCCACCACGTGTGCACGTGGGACAGCCCTGTGGAAAAGCCTCGTGGGAAAGCCTCGTGGGAAAGACTCGAGGGAAAACCATAGATCCTTTGATCCACGCGGCGGACTGCGTGACACTGCTGCTACCGCTCTGGAGGAAAGCGCAAGTGCATGCCCGCATTCGAGACGAGGACTGACTCCCCTGGGGAGACTCCAGAAGTACCCCAAGATCCATGTCAGCACTGGAGAGGAATCCTCAGGTTCCGGCCCCGACTCCACACAAGGTCTTAGGCCCCGGCATCGACGGGAGAGGAATTCCGAGAGGCCCCCGAGGAACTCGCATGGGGACTGGCCTTTCCTGAGGCCACCAGAGCGGGTCCCTGAGGTCCCCGTCGTAAGTCGAGAGCACCTGCCGCAACTCGAGAAAATCCAGGAGGTTTTGCCATCCAGGCGAGATGAGGCCCATTTCCGCTGAGGCTTCTCGAGGCCAATCACATCTAACCACTGGAACTTCCAAAGGGTCCTTCACACCCTTGCTGCAACTCAAGAAGTTCCCCGACATACCCGTCTCCACTCGAGAGGAAGCACGTGGTGTCCCGCACACATCCAGGGGAGCCCCGTTTCCACCTCCTAGCTCGAGATGAGGGATCCTTTCCCTGTTTTGTAGGGAAAGAATTCCCGGCGTTCCCGTCGCATCACAAGAGGAGGCGCTCTCCACAGGAAAGGCGAGAGGAACTCCAGGGTCGTGCCACCATTCCAAGAGTCCCCCAGATGTGTCAGTCCATTCCAGAGGAACCTGTTTTCCCTGCACTGCCTTGACGTTCAAGCCGAGGATCGACTCCCACCACGTGTGCACGTGGGACAGCCCTGTGGAAAAGCCTCGTGGGAAAGCCTCGTGGGAAAGACTCGAGGGAAAACCATAGATCCTTTGATCCACGCGGCGGACTGCGTGACACTGCTGCTACAGCTCTGGAGGAAAGCGCAAGTGCATGCCCGCATTCGAGACGAGGACTGACTCCCCTGGGGAGACTCCAGAAATACCCCAAGATCCATGTCAGCACTGGAGAGGAATCCTCAGGTTCCGGCCCCGACTCCACACAAGGTCTTAGGCCCCGGCATCGACGGGAGAGGAATCCGGAGACGCCCACGAGGAACTCGCATGGGGACTGGCCTTTCCTGAGGCCACCAGAGCGGGTCCCTGAGGTCCCCGTCGTAAGTCGAGAGCACCTGCCGCAACTCGAGAAAATCCAGGAGGTTTTGCCCTCCAGGCGAGATGAGGCCCATTTCCACTGAAGCTTCTCGAGGCTAATCATGTCTAACCACTGGAACTTAAAAAATGGTCCTTCACACCCTTGCTGCAACTCAAGAAGTTCCCCGACATACCCGTCTCCACTCGAGAGGAAGCACGTGGGTTCCCGCACACATACAGGGGAGCCCCGTTTCCGCCTCCTAGCTCGAGATGAGGGATCCGTTCCCTGTTTCGTAGGGAAAGAATTCCCGGCGTTCCCGTCGCATCTCAAGAGGAGGCGCTCTCCACAGGAAAGGCGAGAGGAACTCCAGGGTCGTGCCACCATTCCAAGAGTCCCCCAGATGTGTCAGTCCATTCCAGAGGAACCTGTTTTCCCTGCACTGCCTTGACGTTCAAGCCGAGGATCGACTCCCACCACGTGTGCACGTGGGACAGCCCTGTGGGAAAGCCTCGTGGGAAAGCCTCGTGGGAAAGACTCGAGGGAAAACCATAGATCCTTTGATCCACGCGGCGGACTGCGTGACACTGCTGCTACCGCTCTGGAGGAAAGCGCAAGTGCATGCCCGCATTCGAGACGAGGACTGACTTCCTTGGGGAGACTCCAGAAGTACCCCAAGATCCATGTCAGCACTGGAGAGGAATCCTCAGGTTCCGGCCCCGACTCCACACAAGGTCTTAGGCCCCGGCATCGACGGGAGAGGAATCCCGAGAGGCCCCCGAGGAACTCGCATGGGGACTGGCCTTTCCTGAGGCCACCAGAGCGGGTCCCTGAGGTCCCCGTCGAAAGTCGAGAGCACCTTCCGCAACTCGAGAAAATCCAGGAGGTTTTGCCCTCCAGGCGAGATGAGGCCCATTTCCTCTGAGGCTTCTCGAGGCCAATCACATCTAACCACTGGAACTTCCAAAGGGTCCTTCACACCCTTGCTGCAACTCAAGAAGTTCCCCGACATACCCGTCTCCACTCGAGAGGAAGCACGTGGGGTCCCGCACACATCCAGGGGAGCCCCGTTTCCGCCTCCTAGCTCGAGATGAGGGATCCTTTCCCTGTTTCGTAGGGAAAGAATTCCCGGCGTTCCCGTCGCATCTCAAGAGGAGGCGCTCTCCACAGGAAAGGCGAGAGGAACTCCAGGGCCGTGCCACCATTCCAAGAGTCCCCCAGATGTGTCAGTCCATTCCAGAGGAACATGTTTTCCCTGCACTGCCTTGACGTTCAAGCCGAGGATCGACTCCCACCACGTGTGCACGTGGGACAGCCCTGTGGGAAAGCCTCGTGGGAAAGCCTCGTGGGAAAGACTCGAGGGAAAACCATAGATCCTTTGATCCACGCGGCGGACTGCGTGACACTGCTGCTACCGCTCTGGAGGAAAGCGCAAGTGCATGCCCGCATTCGAGACGAGGACTGACTCCCCTGGGGAGACTCCAGAAGTACCCCAAGATCCATGTCAGCACTGGAGAGGTATCCTCAGGTTCCGGCCCCGACTCCACACAAGGTCTTAGGCCCCGGCATCGACGGGAGAGGAATCCCGAGAGGCCCCCGAGGAACTCGCATGGGGACTGGCCTTTCCTGAGGCCACCAGAGCGGGTCCCTGACGTCCCCGTCGTAAGTCGAGAGCACCTGCCGCAACTCGAGAAAATCCAGGAGGTTTTGCCCTCCAGGCGAGATGAGGCCCATTTCCGCTGAGGCTTCTCGAGGCCAATCACATCTAACCACTGGAACTTCCAAAGGGTCCTTCACACCCTTGCTGCAACTCAAGAAGTTCCCCGACATACCCGTCTCCACTCGAGAGGAAGCACGTGGTGTCCCGCACACATCCAGGGGAGCCCCGTTTCCGCCTCCTAGCTCGAGATGAGGGATCCTTTCCCTGTTTTGTAGGGAAAGAATTCCCGGCGTTCCCGTCGCATCTCAAGAGGAGGCGCTCTCCACAGGAAAGGCGAGAGGAACTCCAGGGTCGTGCCACCATTCCAAGAGTCCCCCAGATGTGTCAGTCCATTCCAGAGGAAACTGTTTTCCCTGCACTGCCTTGACGTTCAAGCCGAGGATCGACTCCCACCACGTGTGCACGTGGGACAGCCCTGTGGAAAAGCCTCGTGGGAAAGCCTCGTGGGAAATACTCGAGGGAAAAACATAGATCCTTTGATCCACGCGGCGGACTGCGTGACACTGCTGCTACCGCTCTGGAGGAAAGCGCAAGTGCATGCCCGCATTCGAGACGAGGACTGACTCCCCTGGGGAGACTCCAGAAATACCCCAAGATCCATGTCAGCACTGGAGAGGAATCCTCAGGTTCCGGCCCCGACTCCACACAAGGTCTTAGGCCCCGGCATCGACGGGAGAGGTATCCGGAGACGCCCACGAGGAACTCGCATGGGGACTGGCCTTTCCTGAGGCCACCAGAGCGGGTCCCTGAGGTCCCCGTCGTAAGTCGAGAGCACCTGCCGCAACTCGAGAAAATCCAGGAGGTTTTGCCCTCCAGGCGAGATGAGGCCCATTTCCACTGAAGCTTCTCGAGGCTAATCATGTCTAACCACTGGAACTTCCAAAGGGTCCTTCACACCCTTGCTGCAACTCAAGGAGTTCCCCGACATACCCGTCTCCTCTCGAGAGGAAGCACGTGGGGTCCCGCACACATCCAGGGGAGCCCCGTTTCCGCCTCCTAGCTCGAGATGAGGGATCCTTTCCTTGTTTCGGAGGGAAAGAATTCCCGGCGTTCCCGTCGCATCTCAAGAGGAGGCGCTTTCCACAGGAAAGGCGAGAGGAACTCCAGGGTCGAGACACCATTCCAAGAGTCCCCCAGATGTGTCAGTCCATTCCAGAGGAACCTGTTTTCCCTGCACTGCCTTGACGTTCAAGCCGAGGATCGACTCCCACCACGTGTGCACGTGGGACAGCCCTGTGCGAAAGCCTCGTGGGAAAGCCTCGTGGGAAAGACTCGAGGGAAAACCATAGATCCATTGATCCACGCGGCGGACTGCGTGACACTGCTGCTACCGCTCTGGAGGAAAGCGCAATGCATGCCCGCATTCGAGACGAGGACTGACTCCCCTGGGGAGACTCCAGAAGTACCCCAAGATCCATGTCAGCACTGGAGAGGAATCCTCAGGTTCCGGCCCCGACTCCACACAAGGCCTTAGGCCCCGGCATCGACGGGAGAGGAATCCCGAGAGGCCCCCGAGGAACTCGCATGGGGACTGGCCTTTCCTGAGTAAACCAGAGCGGGTCCCTGAGGTCCCCGTCGTAAGTCGAGAGCACCTGCCGCAACTCGAGAAAATCCAGGAGGTTTTGCCCTCCAGGCGAGATGAGGCCCATTTCCGCTGAGGCTTCTCGAGGCCAATCACATCTAACCACTGGAACTTCCAAAGGGTCCTTCACACCCTTGCTGCAACTCAAGAAGTTCCCCGACATACCCGTCTCCACTCGAGAGGAAGCACGTGGTGTCCCGCACACATCCAGGGGAGCCCCGTTTCCGCCTCCTAGCTCGAGATGAGGGATCCTTTCCCTGTTTCGTAGGGAAAGAATTCCCGGCGTTCCCGTCGCATCTCAAGAGGAGGCGCTCTCCACAGGAAAGGCGAGAGGAACTCCAGGGTAATGCCACCATTCCAAGAGTCCCCCAGATGTGTCAGCCCATTCCAGAGGAACCTGTTTTCCCTGCACTGCCTTGACGTTCAAGCCGAGGATCGACTCCAACCACGTGTGCACGTGGGACAGCCCTGTGGGAAAGCCTCGTGGGAAAGCCTCGTGGGAAAGACTCGAGGGAAAACCATAGATCCTTTGATCCACGCGGCGCACTGCGTGACACTGCTGCTACCGCTCTGGAGGAAAGCGCAAGTGCATGCCCGCATTCGAGACGAGGACTGACTCCCCTGGGGAGACTCCAGAAGTACCCCAAGATCCATGTCAGCACTGGAGAGGAATCCTCAGGTTCCGGCCCCGACTCCACACAAGGTCTTAGGCCCCGGCATCGACGGGAGAGGAATCCCGAGAGGCCCCCGAGGAACTCGCATGGGGACTGGCCTTTCCTGAGGCCACCAGAGCGGTTCCCTGAGGTCCCCGTCGTAAGTCGAGAGCACCTGCCGCAACTCGAGAAAATTCAGGAGGTTTTGCCCTCCAGGCGAGATGAGGCCCATTTCCGCTGAGGCTTCTCGAGGCCAATCACATCTAACCACTGGAACTTCCAAAGGGTCCTTCACACCATTGCTGCCACTCAGGAAGTTCCCCGACATACCCGTCTCCACTCGAGAGGAAGCACGTGGGTTCCCGCACACATCCAGGGGAGCCCCGTTTCTGCCTCCTAGCTCAAGATGAGGGATCTTTTCCCTGTTTCGTAGGGAAAGAATTCCCGGCGTTCCCGTCGCATCTCAAGAGGAGGCGCTCTCCACAGGAAAGGCGAGAGGAACTCCAGGGTCGAGACACCATTCCAAGAGTCCCCCAGATGTGTCAGTCCAATCCAGAGGAACCTGTTTTCCCTGCACTGCCTTGACGTTCAAGCCGAGGATCGACTCCCACCACGTGTGCACGTGGGACAGCCCTGTGGGAAAGCCTCGTGGGAAAGCCTCGTGGGAAGACTCGAGGGAAAAACATAGATCCTTTGATCCACGCGGCGGACTGCGTGACACTTCTGCTACCGCTCTGGAGGAAAGCGCAATGCATGCCCGCATTCGAGACGAGGACTGACTCCCCTGGGGAGACTCCAGAAGTACCCCAAGATCCATGTCAGCACTGGAGAGGAATCCTCAGGTTCCGGCCCCGACTCCACACAAGGTCTTAGGCCCCGGCATCGACGGGAGAGGAATCCCGAGACACCCCCGAGGAACTCGCATGGGGACTGGCCTTTCCTGAGGCCACCAGAGCGGGTCCCTGAGGTCCCCGTCGTAAGTCGAGAGCACCTGCCGCAACTCGAGAAAATCCAGGAGGTTTTGCCCTCCAGGCGAGATAAGGCCCATTTCCGCTGAGGCTTCTCGAGGCCAATCACATCTAACCACTGGAACTTCCAAAGGGTCCTTCACACCATTGCTGCAACTCAAGAAGTTCCCCGACATACCCGTCTCCACTCGAGAGGAAGCACGTGGGGTCCCGCACACATCCAGGGGAGCCCGGTTTCCGCCTCCTAGCTCGAGATGAGGGATCTTTTCCCTGTTTCGTAGGGAAAGAATTCCCGGCGTGCCCGTCGCATCTCAAGAGGAGGCGCTCTCCACAGGAAAGGCGAGAGGAACTCCAGGATCGTGACACCATTCCAAGAGTCCCCCAGATGTGTCAGTCCATTCCAGAGGAACCTGTTTTCCCTGCACTGCCTTGACGTTCAAGCCGAGGATCGACTCCCACCACGTGTGCACGTGGGACAGCCCTGTGAGAAAGCCTCGTGGGAAAGCCTCGTGGGAAAGACTCGAGGGAAAACCATAGATCCTTTGATCCACGCGGCGGACTGCGTGACACTGCTGCTACCGCTCTGGAGGAAAGCGCAATGCTTGCCCGCATTCGAGACGAGGACTGACTCCCCTGGGGAGACTCCAGACGTAACCCAAGATCCATGTCAGCACTGGAGAGGAATCCTCTGGTTCCGGCCCCGTCTCCACACAAGGTCTTTGGCCCCGGCATCGACGGGAGAGGAATCCCGAGAGGCCCCCGAGGATCTCGCATGGGGACTGGCCTTTCCTGAGGCCACCAGAGCGGGTCCCTGAGGTCCCCGTCGTAAGTCGAGAGCACCTGCCGCAACTCGAGAAAATCCAGGAGGTTTTGCCCTCCAGGCGAGATGAGGCCCATTTCCACTGAGGCTTCTCGAGGCCAATCACATCTAACCACTGGAACTTCCAAAGGGTCCTTAACACCCTTGCTGCAACTCAAGAAGTTCCCCGACATACCCGTCTCCACTCAAGAGGAAGCACGTGGTGTCCCGCACACATCCAGGGGAGCCCCGTTTCCGCCTCCTAGCTCGAGATGTGGGATCCTTTCCCTGTTTCGTAAGGAAAGAATTCCCGGCGTTACCGTCGCATCTCAAGAGGAGGCGCTCTCCACAGGAAAGGCGAGAGGAACTCCAGGGTCGTGCCACCAATCCAAGAGTCCCCCAGATGTGTCAGTCCATTCCAGAGGAACCTGTTTTCCCTGCACTGCCTTGACGTTCAAGCCGAGGATCAACTCCCACAACGTGTGCACGTGGGACAGCCCTGTGGGAAAGCCTCGTGGGAAAGCCTCGTGGGAAAGACTCGAGGGAAAACCATAGATCCTTTGATCCACGCGGCGGACTGCGTTACACTGCTGCTACCGCTCTGGAGGAAAGCACAATGCATGCCCGCATTCGAGACGAGGACTGACTCCCCTGGGGAGACTCCAGAAGTACCCCAAGATCCATGTCAGCACTGGAGAGGAATCCTCAGGTTCCGGCCCCGACTCCACACAAGGTCTTAGGCTCCGGCATCGACGGGAGAGGAATCCCGAGAGGCCCCCGAGGAACTCGCATGGGGACTGGCCTTTCCTGAGGCCACCAGAGCGGGTCCCTGAGGTCCCCGTCGTAAGTCGAGAGCACCTGCCGCAACTCGAGAAAATCCAGGAGGTTTTGCCCTCCAGGCGAGATGAGGCCCATTTCCGCTGAGGCTTCTCGAGGCCAATCACATCTAACCACTGGACCTTCCAAAGGGTCCTTCACACCCTTGCTGCAACTCAAGAAGTTCCCCGACATACCCGTCTCCACTCGAGAGGAAGCACCTGGTGTCCCGCACACATCCAGGGGAGCCCCGTTTCTCCCTCCTAGCTCGAGATGAGGGATCCTTTCCCTGTTTCGTAGGGAAATAATTCCCGGCGTTCCTGTCGCATCTCAAGAGGAGGCGCTCTCCACAGGAAAGGCGAGAGGAACTCCAGGGTCGTGCCACCATTCCAAGAGTCCCCCAGATGTGTCAGTCCATTCCAGAGGAACCTGTTGTACCTGCACTACCTTGACGTTCAAGCCGAGGATCGACTCCCACCACGTGTGCACGTGGGACAGCCCTGTGGGAAAGCCTCGTGGGAAAGACTCGAGGGAAAACCATAGATCCTTTGATCCACGCGGCGGACTGCGTGACACTGCTGCTACCGCTCTGGAGGAAAGCGCAAGTGCATGCCCGCATTCGAGACGAGGACTGACGCCCCTGGGGAGACTCCAGAAGTACCCCAAGATCCATGTCAGCACTGGAGAGGAATCCTCAGGTTCCGGCCCCGACTCCACGCAAGGTCTTAGGCCCCGGCATCTACAGGAGAGGAATCCCGAGACGCCCCCGAGGAACTCGCTTGGGGACTGGCCTTTCCTGAGGCCACCAGAGCGGGTCCCTGAGGTCCCCATCGTAAGTCGAGAGCACCTGCCGCAACTCGAGAAAATCTAGCAGGTTTTGCCCTCCAGGCGAGATGAGGCCAATTTCCGCTGAGGCTTCTCGAGGCCAATCACATCTAACCACTGGAACTTCCAAAGGGTCCTTCACACCATTGCTGCAACTCAAGAAGTTCCCCGACATACCCGTCTCCACTCGAGAGGAAGCACGAGGGTCCCGCACACATCCAGGGGAGCCCCGTTTCCGTCTCCTAGCTCGAGATGAGGGATCCTTTCCCTGTTTCGTAGGGAAAGAATTCCCGGCGTTCCCGTCGCATCTCAAGAGGAGGCACTCTCCACAGGAAAGGCGAGAGGAACTCCAGGGTCGTGCCACCATTCCAATAGTCCCCCAGATGTGTCAGTCCATTCCAGAGGAACCTGTTTTCCCTGCACTGCCTTGACGTTCAAGACGAGGATCGACTCCCACCACGTGTGCACGTGGGACAGCCCTGTGGGAAAGCCTCGTGGGAAAGCCTCGTGGGAAAGACTCGAGGGAAAACCATAGATCCTTTGATCCACGCGGCGGACTGTGTGACACTGCTGCTACCGCTCTGGAGGAAAGCGCAAGTGCATGCCCGCATTCGAGACGAGGACTGACTCCCCTGGGGAGACTCCAGAAGTACCCCAAGATACATGTCAGCACTGGAGAGGAATCCTCAGGTTCTGGCCCCACTCCACACAAGGTTTAAGGCCCCGGCATCGACGGGAGAGGAATCCCGAGAGGCCCCCGAGGAACTCGCATGGGGACTGGCCTTTCCTGAGGCCACCGGAGCGGTTCCCTGAGGTCCCCGTCGTAAGTCTAGAGCACCTGCCGCAACTCGAGAAAATCCAGGAGGTTTTGCCCTCCAGGGGAGATGAGGCCCATTTCCGCTGAGGCTTCTCGAGGCTAATCACGTCTAACCACTGGAACTTCCAAAGGGTCCTTCACACCCTTGCTGCAACTCAAGAAGTTCCCCGACATACCCGTCTGCACTCGAGAGGAAGCACGTGGTGTCCCGCACACATCCAGGGGAGCCCCGTTTCCGCCTCCTATCTCGAGATGAGGGATCCTTTCCCTGTTTCCTAGGGAAAGAATTCCCGGCGTTCCCGTCGCATCTCAAGAGGAGGCGCTCTCCACAGGAAAGGCGAGAGGAACTCCAGGGTCGTGGCACCATTCCAAGAGTCCCCAAGATATGTCAGTCCATTCCAGAGGAATCTTTTTTCCCTGCACTGCCTTGATGTTCTAGCCGAGGATCGACTCCCACCACGTGTGCACGTGGGACAGCCCTTGGGAAAGCCTCGTGGGAAAGCCTCGTGGGAAAGACTCGAGGGAAAACCATAGATCCTTTGATCCACGCGGCGGACTGCGTGACACTGCTGCTACCGCTCTGGAGGAAAGCGCAAGTGCATGCCCGCATTCGAGACGAGGACTGACTCCCCTGGGGAGACTCCAGAAGTACCCCAAGATCCATGTCAGCACTGGAGAGGAATCCTCAGGTTCCGGCCCCGACTCTACACAAGGTCTTAGGCCCTGGCATCGACGGGAGAGGAATCCCGAGAGGCCCCCGAGGAACTCGCATGGTGACTGGCCTTTCCTGAGGCCACCAGAGCGGGTCCCTGAGGTCCCCGTCGTAAGTCGAGAGCACCTGCCGCAACTCGAGAAAATCCAGGAGGTTTTGCCCTCCAGGCGAGATGAGGCCCATTTCCGCTGAGGCTTCTCGAGGCCAATCACATCTAACCACTGGAACTTCCAAAGGGTCATTCACACCCTTGCTGCAACTCAAGAAGATCCCCGACATACCCGTCTCCACTCGAGAGGAAGCACGTGGGTCCCGCACACATCCAGGGGAGCCCCGTTTCCGCCTCCTAGCTCGAGATGAGGGATCCTTTCCCTGTTTGGTAGGGAAAGAATTCCCGGCGTTCCCGTCGCATCTCAAGAGGAGGCGCTCTCCACAGGAAAGGCGAGAGGAACTCCAGGGTCGTGACACCATTCCAAGAGTCCCCCAGATGTGTCAGTCCATTCCAGAGGAACCTGTTGTACCTGCACTACCTTGACGTTTAAGCCGAGGATCGACTCCCACCACGTGTGCACGTGGGACAGCCCTGTGGGAAAGCCTCGTGGAAAGCCTCGTGGGAAAGACTCGAGGGAAAACCATAGATCCTTTGATCCACGCGGCGGACTGCGTGACACTGCTGCTACCGCTCTGGAGGAAAGCGCAAGTGCATGCCCGCATTCGAGACGAGGACTGACGCCCCTGGGGAGACTCCAGAAGTACCCCAAGATCCATGTCAGCACTGGAGAGGAATCCTCAGGTTCCGGCCCCGACTCCACACAAGGTCTTAGGCCCCGGCATCGACGGGAGAGGAATCCCGAGAGGCCCCCGAGGAACTCGAATGGGGACTGGCCTTTCCTGAGGCCACCAGAGCGGTTCCCTGAGGTCCCCGTCGTAAGTCGAGAGCACCTGCCGCAACTCGAGAAAATCCAGGAGGTTTTGCCCTCCAGGCGAGATGAGGCCCATTTCCGCTGAGGCTTCTCGAGGCTAATCACATCTAACCACTGGAACTTCCAAAGGGTCCTTCACACCATTGCTGCAACTCAAGAAGTTCCCCGACATACCCGTCTCCACTCGAGAGGAAGCACGTGGTGTCCCGCACACATCCAGGGGAGCCCCGTTTCCGCCTCCTAGCTCGAGACGAGGGATCCTTTCCCTGTTTCGTAGGGAAAGAATTCCCGGCGTTCCCGTCGCATCTCAAGAGGAGGCGCTCTCCACAGGAAAGGCGAGAGGAACTCCAGGGTCGTGCCACCATTCCAAGAGTCCCCCAGATGTGTCAGTCCATTCCAGAGGAACCTGTTTTCCCTGCACTGCCTTGACGTTCAAGCCGAGGATCGACTCCCACCACGTGTGCACGTGGGACAGCCCTGTGGGAAAGCCTCGTGGGAAAGCCTCGTGGGAAAGACTCGAGGGAAAACCATAGATCCTTTGATCCACGCGGCGGACTGCGTGACACTGCTGCTACCGCTCTGGAGGAAAGCGCAATGCATGCCCGCATTCGAGACGAGGACTGACTCCCCTGGGGAGACTCCAGAAGTACCCCAAGATCCATGTCAGCACTGGAGAGGAATCCTCAGGTTCCGGCCCCGACTCCACACAAGGTCTTTGGCCCCGGCATCGACGGGAGAGGAATCCCGAGAGGCCCCCGAGGAACTCGCATGGGGACTGGCCTTTCCTGAGGCCACCAGAGCGGGTCCCTGAGGTCCCCGTCGTAAGTCGAGAGCACCTGCCGCAACTCGAGAAAATCCAGGAGGTTTTGCCCTCCAGGCGAGATGAGGCCCATTTCCGCTGAGGCTTCTCGAGGCCAATCACATCTAACCACTGGAACTTCCAAAGGGTCCTTCACACCCTTGCTGCAACTCAAGAAGTTCCCTGACATACCCGTCTCCACTCAAGAGGAAGCACGTGGTGTCCCGCACACATCCAGGGGAGCCCCGTTTCCGCCTACTATCTCGAGATGAGGGATCTTTTCCCTGTTTCGTAGGGAAAGAATTCCCGGCGTGCCCGTCGCATCTCAAGAGGAGGCGCTCTCCACGGGAAAGGCGAGAGGAACTCCAGGGTCGTGCCACCATTCCAAGAGTCCCCCAGATGTGTCAGTCCATTCCAGAGGAACCTGTTTTCCCTGCACTTGACGTTCAAGACGAGGATCGACTCCCACCACGTGTGCACGCGGGACAGCCCTGTGGGAAAGCCTCGTGGGAAAGCCTCGTGGGAAAGACTCGAGGGAAAACCATAGATCCTTTGATCCACGCGGGGAATGCGTGACACTGCTGCTACCGCTCTGGAGGAAAGCGCAATGCATGCCCGCATTCGAGACGAGGACTGACTCCCCTGGGGAGACTCCAGAAGTACCCCAAGATCCATGTCAGCACTGGAGAGGAATCCTCAGGTTCCGGCCCCGACTCCACACAAGGTCTTAGGCCCCGGCATCAACGGGAGAGGAATCCCGAGACACCCCCGAGGAACTCGCATGGGGACTGGCCTTTCCTGAGGCCACCAGAGCGGGTCCCGGAGGTCCCCGTCGTAAGTCGAGAGCACCTGCCGCAACTCGAGAAAATCCACAAGGTTTTGCCCTCCAGGCGAGATGAGGCCTATTTCCGCTGAGGCTTCTCGAGGCTAATCAAGTCTAACCACTGGAACTTCCAAAGGGTCCTTCACACCCTTGCTGCAACTCAAGAAGTTCCCCGACATACCCGTCTCCACTCGAGAGGAAGCACGTGGGTCACGCACACATCCAGGGGAGCCCCGTTTCCGCCTCCTAGCTCGAGATGAGGGATCCTTTCCCTGTTTCGTAGGGAAAGAATTCCCGGCGTTCCCGTCGCATCTCAAGAGGAGGCGCTCTCCACAGGAAAGGCGAGAGGAACTCCAGGGTCGTGACACCATTCCAAGAGTCCCCCAGATGTGTCAGTCCATTCCAGAGGAACCTGTTTTCCCTGCACTGCCTTGACGTTCAAGCCGAGGATCGACTCCCACCACGTGTGCACGTGGGACAGCCCTGTGGGAAAGCCTCGTGGGAAAGCCTCGTGGGAAAGACTCGAGGGAAAACCATAGATCCTTTGATCCACGCGGCGGACTGCGTGACACTGCTGCTACCGCTCTGGAGGAAAGCGCAAGTGCATGCCCGCATTCGAGACGAGGACTGACTCCCCTGGGGAGACTCCAGAAGTACCCCAAGATCCATGTCAGCACTGGAGAGGAATCCTCAGGTTCCGGCCCCGACTCCACACAAGGTCTTAGGCCCCGGCATCGACCAGAGAGGAATCCCGAGAGGTCCCCGAGGAACTCGCATGGGGACTGGCCTTTCCTGAGGCCACCAGAGCGGGTCCCTGAGGTCCCCGTCGTAAGTCGAGAGCACCTGCCGCAACTCGAGAAAATCCAGGAGGTTTTGCCCTCCAGGCGAGATGAGGCCCATTTCCGCTGAGGCTTCTCGAGGCTAATCACGTCTAACCACTGGAACTTCCAAAGGGTCCTTCACACCCTTGCTGCAACTCAAGAAGTTCCCCGACATACCCGTCTCCACTCGAGAGGAAGCACGTGGGTCCCGCACACATCCAGGGGAGCCCCGTTTCCGCCTCCTAGCTCGAGATGAGGGATCCTTTCCCTGTTTCGTAGGGAAAGAATTCCCGGCGTTCCCGTCGCATCTCAAGAGGAGGCGCTCTCCACAGGAAAGGCGAGAGGAACTCCAGGGTCGTGCCACCATTCCAAAGTCCCCCAGATGTGTCAGTCCATTCCAGAGGAACCTGTTTTCCCTGCACTGCCTTGACGTTCAAGCCGAGGATCGACTCCCACCACGTGTGCACGTGGGACAGCCCTGTGGGAAAGCCTCGTGAGAAAGCCTCGTGGGAAAGACTCGAGGGAAAACCAAACATCCTTTGATCCACGCGGCGGACTGCGTGACACTGATGCTACCGCTCTGGAGGAAAGCGCAAGTGCATGCCCGCATTCGAGACGAGGACTGACTCCCCTGGGGAGACTCCAGAAGTACCCCAAGATCCATGTCAGCACTGGAGAAGAATCCTCAGGTTCCGGCCCCGACTCCACACAAGGTCTTAGGCCCCGGCATCGACGGGAGAGGAATCCCAAGACGCCCCCGAGGAACTCGCATGGGGACTGGCCTTTCCTGAGGCCATCAGAGCGAGTCCCTGAGGTCCCCGTCGTAAGTCGAGAGCAACTGCCGCAACTCGAGAAAATCCAGGAGGTTTTGCCCTCCAGGCGAGATGAGGCCCATTTCCGCTGAGGCTTCTCGAGGCTAATCACATCTAACCACTGGAACTTCCAAAGGGTCCTTCACACCCTTGCTGCAACTCAAGAAGTTCCCCGACATACCCGTCTCCACTCGAGAGGAAGCACGTGGTGTCCCGCACACATCCAGGGGAGCCCCGTTTCCGCCTCTTAGCTCGAGATGAGGGATCCTTTCCCTGTTTTGTAGGGAAAGAATTCCCGGCGTTCCCGTCCATCTCAAGAGGAGGCGCTCTCCACAGGAAAGGCGAGAGGAACTCCAGGGTCGTGACACCATTCCAAGAGTCCCCCAGATGTGTCAGTCCATTCCAGACGAACCTGTTTTCCCTGCACTGCCTTGACGTTCAAGCCGAGGATCGACTCCCACCACGTGTGCACGTGGGACAGCCCTGTGGGAAAGCCTCGTGGGAAAGCCTCGTGGGAAAGACTCGAGTGAAAACCATAGATCCTTTGATCCACGCGGCGGACTGCGTGACACTGCTGCTACCGCTCTGGAGGAAAGCGCAATGCATGCCCGCATTCGAGACGAG
This sequence comes from Ovis canadensis, assembly GCF_042477335.2. Lineage (NCBI taxonomy): Eukaryota > Metazoa > Chordata > Mammalia > Artiodactyla > Bovidae > Ovis > Ovis canadensis. The sequence goes on from NC_091269.1 coordinate 11,618,778, forward strand.
GACTGACTCCCCTGGGGAGACTCCAGACGTACCACAAGATCCATGTCAACACTGGAGAGGAATCCTCAGGTTCCGGCCCCGACTCCACACAAGGTCTTTGGCCCCGGCATCGACGGGAGAGGAATCCCGAGAGGCCCCCGAGGAACTCGCATGGGGACTGGCCTTTCCTGAGGCCACCAGAGCGGGTCCCTGAGGTCCCCGTCGTAAGTCGAGAGCACCTGCCGCAACTCGAGAAAATCCAGGAGGTTTTGCCCTCCAGGCGAGATGAGGCCCATTTCCGCTGAGGCTTCTCGAGGCCAATCACATCTAACCACTGGAACTTCCAAAGGGTCCTTCACACCCTTGCTGCAACTCAAGAAGTTCCCTGACATACCCGTCTCCACTAAAGAGGAAGCACGTGGTGTCCCGCACACATCCAGGGGAGCCCCGTTTCCGCCTCCTAGCTCGAGATGAGGGATCCTTTCCCTGTTTCGTAGGGAAAGAATTCCCGGCGTTCCCGTCGCATCTCAAGAGGAGGCGCTCTCCACAGGAAAGGCGAGAGGAACTCCAGGGTCGTGACACCATTCCAAGAGTCCCCCAGATGTGTCAGTCCATTCCAGAGGAACCTGTTTTCCCTGCACTGCCTTGACGTTCAAGCCGAGGATCGACTCCCACCACGTGTGCACGTGGGACAGCCCTGTGGGAAAGCCTCGTGGGAAAGCCTCGTGGGAAAGACTCGAGGGAAAACCATAGATCCTTTGATCCACGCGGGGGACTGCGTGACACTGCTGCTACCGCTCTCGAGGAAAGCACAATGCATGCCCGCATTCGAGACGAGGACTGACTCCCCTGGGGAGACTCCAGAAGTACCCCAAGATCCATGTCAGCACTGGAGAGGAATCCTCAGGTTCCGGCCCCGACTCCACACCAGGTCTTAGGCCCCGGCATCGACGGGAGAGGAATCCCGAGACGCCCCCGAGGAACTCTCATGGGGACTGGCCTTTCCTGAGGCCACCAGAGCGGGTCCCTGAGGTCCCCGTCGTAAGTCGAGAGCACCTGCCGCAACTCGAGAAAATCCAGGAGGTTTTGCCCTCCAGGTGAGATGAGGCCCATTTCCGCTGAGGCTTCTCGAGGCCAATCACATCTAACCACTGGAACTGCCAAGGGTCCTTCACACCATTGCTGCAACTCAAGAAGTTCCCCGACATTCCCGTCTGCACTCGAGAGGAAGCACGTGGTGTCCCGCACACATCCAGGGGAGCCCCGTTTCCGCCTCCTAGCTCGAGATGAGGGATCCTTTCCCTGTTTCGTAGGGAAAGAATTCCCGACGTTCCCGTCGCATCTCAAGAGGAGGCGCTCTCCACAGGAAAGGCGAGAGGAACTCCAGGGTCGTGCCACCATTCCAAGACTCCCCCAGATGTGTCAGTCCATTCCAGATTAACCTGTTTTCCCTGCACTGCCTTGACGTTCAAGCCGAGGATCGACTCCCACCACGTGTGCACGTGGGAAAGCCCTGTGGGAAAGCCTCGTGGGAAAGCCTCGTGGGAAAGACTCGAGGGAAAAGCATAGATCCTTTGATCCACGCGGGGAATGCGTGACACTGCTGCTACCGCTCTGGAGGAAAGCGCAATGCATGCCCGCATTCGAGACGAGGACTGACTCCCCTGGGGAGACTCCAGACGTACCCCAAGATCCATGTCAGCACTGGAGAGGAATCCTCAGCTTCCGGCCCCGACTCCACACAAGGTCTTTGGCCCCGGCATCGACGGGAGAGGAATCCCGAGAGGCCCCTGAGGAACTCGCATGGGGACTGGCCTTTCCTGAGGCCACCAGAGCGGGTCCCTGAGGTCCCCGTCGTAAGTCGAGAGCACCTGCCGCAACTCGAGAAAATCCAGGAGGTTTTGCCCTCCAGGCGAGATGAGGCCCATTTCCGCTGAGGCTTCTCGAGGCCAATCACATCTAACCACTGGACCTTCCAAAGGGTCCTTCACACCCTTGCTGCAACTCAAGAAGTTCCCCGACATACCCGTCTCCACTCAAGAGGAAGCACGTGGTGTCCCGCACACATCCAGGGGAGCCCCGTTTCCGCTTCCTAGCTCGAGATGAGGGATCCTTTCCCTGTTTCGTAGGGAAAGAATTCCCGGCGTTCCCGTCGCATCTCAAGAGGAGGCGCTCTCCACAGGAAAGGCGAGAGGGACTCCAGGGTCGTGCCACCATTCCAAGAGTCCCCCAGATGTGTCAGTCCATTCCAGAGGAACCTGTTTTCCCTGCACTGCCTTGACGTTCAGGCCGAGGATCGACTCCCACCACGTTTGCACGTGGGACAGCCCTCAGGGAAAGCCTCGTGGGAAAGCCTCGTGGGAAAGACTCGAGGGAAAACCATAGGTCGTTTGATCCACGCGGCGGACTGTGTGACACTGCTGCTACCGCACTGGAGGAAAGCACAATGCATGCCCGCATTCGAGACGAGGACTGACTCCCCTGGGGAGACTCCAGAAGTACCCCAAGATCCATGTCAGCACTGGAGAAGAATCCTCAGGTTCCGGCCCCGACTCCACACAAGGTCTTAGGCCCCGGCATCGACGGGAGAGGAATCCCGAGACGCCCCCGAGGAACTCGCATGGGGACTGGCCTTTCCTGAGGCCACCAGAGCGGGTCCCTGAGGTCCCCGTCGTAAGTCGAGAGCACCTGCCGCAACTCGAGAAAATCCAGGAGGTTTTGCCCTCCAGGTGAGATGAGGCCCATTTCCGCTGAGGCTTCTCGAGGCCAATCACATCTAACCACTGGAACTGCCAAGGGTCCTTCACACCATTGCTGCAACTCAAGAAGTTCCCCGACATACCCGTCTGCACTCGAGAGGAAGCACGTGGTGTCCCGCACACATCCAGGGGAGCCCCGTTTCCGCCTCCTAGCTCGAGATGAGGGATCCTTTCCCTGTTTCGTAGGGAAAGAATTCCCGGCGTGCCCGTCGCATCTCAAGAGGAGGCGCTCTCCACAGGAAAGGCGAGAGGAACTCCAGGGTCGTGACACCATTCCAAGAGTCCCCCAGATGTGTCAGTCCATTCCAGAGGAACCTGTTTTCCCTGCACTGCCTTGACGTTCAAGCCGAGGATCGACTCCCACCACGTGTGCACGTGGGACAGCCCTGTGGGAAAGCCTCGTGGGAAAGCCTCGTGGGAAAGACTCGAGGGAAAACCATAGATCCTTTGATCCACGCGGCGGAGTGCGTGACACTGCTGCTACCGCTCTGGAGGAAAGCACAATGCATGCCCGCATTCGAGACGAGGACTGACTCCCCTGGGGAGACTCCAGACGTACCACAAGATCCATGTCAACACTGGAGAGGAATCCTCAGGTTCCGGCACCGACTCCACACAAGGTCTTTGGCCCCGGCATCGACGGGAGAGGAATCCCGAGAGGCCCCCGAGGAACTCGCATGGGGACTGGCCTTTCCTGAGGCCACCAGAGCGGGTCCCTGAGGTCCCCGTCGTAAGTCGAGAGCACCTGCCGCAACTCGAGAAAATCCAGGAGGTTTTGCCCTCCAGGCGAGATGAGGCCCATTTCCGCTGAGGCTTCTCGAGGCCAATCACATCTAACGACTGGAACTTCCAAAGGGTCCTTCACACCCTTGCTGCAACTCAAGAAGTTCCCCGACTTACCCGTCTCCACTCGAGAGGAAGCACGTGGTGTCCCGCACACATCCAGGGGAGCCCCGTTTCCGCCTCCTAGCTCGAGATGAGGGATCCTTTCCCTGTTTCGTAGGGAAAGAATTCCCGGCGTTCCCGTCGCATCTCAAGAGGAGGCGCTCTCCACAGGAAAGGCGAGAGGAACTCCAGGGTCGTGCCACCATTCCAAGAGTCCCCCAGATGTGTCAGTCCATTCCAGAGGAACCTGTTTTCCCTGCACTTGACGTTCAAGACGAGGATCGACTCCCACCATGTGTGCACGCGGGACAGTCCTGTGGGAAAGCCTCGTGGGAAAGCCTCGTGGGAAAGACTCGAGGGAAAACCATAGATCCTTTGATCCACGCGGGGAATGCGTGACACTGCTGCTACCGCTCTGGAGGAAAGCGCAATGAATGCCCGCATTCGAGACGAGGACTGACTCCCCTGGGGAGACTCCAGAAGTACCCCAAGATCCATGTCAGCACTGGAGAGGAATCCTCAGGTTCCGGCCCCGACTCCACACAAGGTCTTAGGCCCCGGCATCAACGGGAGAGGAATCCCGAGACACCCCCGAGGAACTCGCATGGGGACTGGCCTTTCCTGAGGCCACCAGAGCGGTTCCCTGAGGTCCCCGTCGTAAGTCGAGAGCACCTGCTGCAACTCTAGAAAATCCAGGAGGTTTTGCCCTCCAGGTGAGATGAGGCCCATTTCCGCTGAGGGTTCTCGAGGCCAATCACATCTAACCACTGAAACTTCCAAAGGGTCCTTCACACCATTGCTGCAACTCAAGAAGTTCCCCGACATACCCGTCTCCACTCGAGAGGAAGCACGTGGGGTCCCGCACACATCCAGGGGAGCCCCGTTTCCGACTCCTAGCTCGAGATGAGGGATCCTTTCCCTGTTTCTTAGGGAAAGAATTCCCGGCGTTCCCGTCGCATCTCAAGAGGAGGCGCTCTCCACAGGAAAGGCGAGAGGAACTCCAGGGTCGTGCCACCATTCCAAGAGTCCCCCAGATGTGTCAGTCCATTTCAGAGGAACCTGTTTTCCCTGCACTGCCTTGACGTTCAAGCCGAGGATCGACTCCCACCACGTGTGCACGTGGGACAGCCCTGTGGGAAAGCCTCGTGGGAAAGCCTCGTGGGAAAGACTCGAGGGAAAACCATAGATCCTTTGATCCACGCGGCGGACTGCTTGACACTGCTGCTACCGCTCTGGAGGAAAGCGCAAGTGCATGCCCGCATTCGAGACGAGGACTGACTCCCCTGGGGAGACTCCAGAAGTACCCCAAGATCCATGTCAGCACTGGAGAGGAATCCTGAGGTTCCGGCCCCGACTCCACACAAGGTCTTAGGCCCCGGCATCGACGGGAGAGGAATCCCGAGAGGCCCCCGAGGAACTCGCATGGGGACTGGCCTTTCCTGAGGCCACCAGAGCGGGTCCCTGAGGTCCCCGTCGTAAGTCGAGAGCACCTGCCGCAACTCGAGAAAATCCACAAGGTTTTGCCCTCCAGGCGAGATGAGGCCCATTTCCGCTGAGGCTTCTCGAGGCTAATCAAGTCTAACCACTGGAACTTCCAAAGGGTCCTTCACACCCTTGCTGCAACTCAAGAAGTTCCCCGACATACCCGTCTCCACTCGAGAGGAAGCACGTGGGTCAAGCACACATCCAGGGGAGCCCCGTTTCCGCCTCCTAGCTCGAGATGAGGGATCCTTTCCCTGTTTCGTAGGGAAAGAATTCCCGGCGTTCCCGTCGCATCTCAAGAGGAGGCGCTCTCCACAGGAAAGGCGAGAGGAACTCCAGGGTCGTGACACCATTCCAAGAGTCCCCCAGATGTGTCAGTCCATTCCAGAGGAACCTGTTTTCCCTGCACTGCCTTGACGTTCAAGCCGAGGATCGACTCCCACCACGTGTTCACGTGGGACAGCCCTGTGGGAAAGCCTCGTGGGAAAGCCTCGTGGGAAAGACTCGAGGGAAAACCATAGATCCTTTGATCCACGCGGCGGTCTGCGTGACACTGCTGCTACCGCTCTGGAGGAAAGCGCAAGTGCATGCCCGCATTCGAGACGAGGACTGACTCCCCTGGGGAGACTCCAGAAGTACCCCAAGATCCATGTCAGCACTGGAGAGGAATCCTCAGGTTCCGGCCCCGACTCCACACAAGGTCTTAGGCCCCGGCATCGACGGGAGAGGAATCCCGAGAGGTCCCCGAGGAACTCGCATGGGGACTGGCCTTTCCTGAGGCCACCAGAGCGGGTCCCTGACGTCCCCGTCGTAAGTCGAGAGCACCTGCCGCAACTCGAGAAAATCCAGGAGGTTTTGCCCTCCAGGCGAGATGAGGCCCATTTCCGCTGAGGCTTCTCGAGGCTAATCACGTCTAACCACTGGAACTTCCAAAGGGTCCTTCACACCCTTGCTGCAACTCAAGAAGTTCCCCGACATACCCGTCTCCACTCGAGAGGAAGCACGTGGGTCCCGCACACATCCAGGGGAGCCCCGTTTCCGCCTCCTAGCTCGAGATGAGGGATCCTTTCCCTGTTTCGTAGGGAAAGAATTCCCGGCGTTCCCGTCGCATCTCAAGAGGAGGTGCTCTCCACAGGAAAGGCGAGAGGAACTCCAGGTCGTGCCACCATTCCAAGAGTCCCCCAGATGTGTCAGTCCATTCCAGACGAACCTGTTTTCCCTGCACTGCCTTGACGTTCAAGCCGAGGATCGACTCCCACCACGTGTGCACGTGGGACAGCCCTGTGGGAAAGCCTCGTGGGAAAGCCTCGTGGGAAAGACTCGAGGGAAAACCAAACATCCTTTGATCCAAGCGGCGGACTGCGTGACACTGCTGCTACCGCTCTGGAGGAAAGCGCAAGTGCATGCCCGCATTCGAGACGAGGACTGACTCCCCTGGGGAGACTCCAGAAGTACCCCAAGATCCATGTCAGCACTGGAGAGGAATCCTCAGGTTCCGGCCCCGACTCCACACAAGGTCTTAGGCCCCGGCATCGACGGGAGAGGAATCCCGAGAGGCCCCCGAGGAACTCGCATGGGGACTGGCCTTTCCTGAGGCCACCAGAGCGGGTCCCTGAGGTCCCCGTCGTAAGTCGAGAGCACATGCCGCAACTCGAGAAAATCCAGGAGGTTTTGCCCTCCAGGCGAGATGAGGCCCATTTCCGCTGAGGCTTCTCGAGGCTAATCACGTCTAACCACTGGAACTTCCAAAGGGTCCTTCACACCCTGGCTGCAACTCAAGAAGTTCCCCGACATACCCGTCTCCACTCGAGAGGAAGCACGTGGGTCCCGCACACATCCAGGGGAGCCCCGTTTCCGCCTCCTAGCTCGAGATGAGGGATCCTTTCCCTGTTTCGTAGGGAAAGAATTCCCGGCGTTCCCGTCGCATCTCAAGAGGAGGCGCTCTCCACAGGAAAGGCGAGAGGAACTCCAGGGTCGTGCCACCATTCCAAGAGTCCCCCAGATGTGTCAGTCCATTCCAGAGGAACCTGTTTTCCCTGCACTGCCTTGACGTTCAAGCCGAGGATCGACTCCCACCACGTGTGCACGTGGGACAGCCCTGTGGGAAAGCCTCGTGGGAAAGCCTCGTGGGAAAGACTCGAGGGAAAACCAAACATCCTTTGATCCACGCGGCGGACTGCGTGACACTGATGCTACCGCTCTGGAGGAAAGCGCAAGTGCATGCCCGCATTCGAGACGAGGACTGACTCCCCTGGGGAGACTCCAGAAGTACCCCAAGATCCATGTCAGCACTGGAGAAGAATCCTCAGGTTCCGGCCCCGACTCCACACAAGGTCTTAGGCCCCGGCATCGACGGAAGAGGAATCCCGAGAGGCCCCCGAGGAACTCGCATGTGGACTGGCCTTTCCTGAGGCCATCAGAGCGAGTCCCTGAGGTCCCCGTCGTAAGTCGAGAGCAACTGCCGCAACTCGAGAAAATCCAGGAGGTTTTGCCCTCCAGGCGAGATGAGGCCCATTTCCGCTGAGGCTTCTCGAGGCTAATCACGTCTAACCACTGGAACTTCCAAAGGGTCCTTCACACCCTTGCTGCAACTCAAGAAGATCCCCGACATACCCGTCTCCACTCGAGAGGAAGCACGTGGTGTCCCGCACACATCCAGGGGAGCCCCGTTTCCGCCTCCTAGCTCGAGATGAGGGATCCTTTCCCTGTTTTGTAGGGAAAGAATTCCCGGCGTTCCCGTCCATCTCAAGAGGAGGCGCTCTCCACAGGAAAGGCGAGAGGAACTCCAGGGTCGTGACACCATTCCAAGAGTCCCCCAGATGTGTCAGTCCATTCCAGACGAACCTGTTTTCCCTGCACTGCCTTGACGTTCAAGCCGAGGATCGACTCCCACCACGTGTGCACGTGGGACAGCCCTGTGGGAAAGCCTCGTGGGAAAGCCTCGTGGGAAAGACTCGAGTGAAAACCATAGATCCTTTGATCCACGCGGCGGACTGCGTGACACTGCTGCTACCGCTCTGGAGGAAAGCGCAAGTGCATGCCCGCATTCGAGACGAGTACTGACTCCCCTGGGGAGACTCCAGAAGTACCCCAAGATCCATGTCAGCACTGGAGAGGAATCTTCAGGTTCCGGCCCCGACTCCACACAAGGTCTTAGGCGCCGGCATCGACGGGAGAGGAATCCCGAGAGGTCCCCGAGGAACTCGCATGGGGACTGGCCTTTCCTGAGGCCACCAGAGCGGGTCCCTAAGGTCCCCGTCGTAAGTCGAGAGCACCTGCCCCAACTCGAGAAAATCCAGGAGGTTTTGCCCTCCAGGCGAGATGAGGCCCATTTCCGCTGAGGCTTCTCGAGGCTAATCACGTCTAACCACTGGAACTTCCAAAGGATCCTTCACACCCTTGCTGCAACTCAAGAAGTTCCCCGACATACCCGTCTCCACTCGAGAGGAAGCACGTGGGTCCCGCACACATCCAGGGGAGCCCCGTTTCCGCCTACTAGCTCGAGATGAGGGATCCTTTCCCTGTTTCGTAGGGAAAGAATTCCCGGCGTTCCCGTCGCATCTCAAGAGGAGGCGCTCTCCACAGGAAAGGCGAGAGGAACTCCAGGGTCGTGCCACCATTCCAAGAGTCCCCCAGATGTGTCAGTCCATTCCAGAGGAACCTGTTTTCCCTGCACTGCCTTGACGTTCAAGCCGAGGATCGACTCCCACCACGTGTGCACGTGGGACAGCCCTGTGGGAAAGCCTCGTGGGAAAGCCTCGTGGGAAAGACTCGAGGGAAAACCAAACATCCTTTGATCCACGCGGCGGACTGCGTGACACTGCTGCTACCGCTCTGGAGGAAAGCGCAAGTGCATGCCCGCATTCGAGACGAGGACTGACTCCCCTGGGGAGACTCCAGAAGTACCCCAAGATCCATGTCAGCACTGGAGAGGAATCCTCAGGTTCCGGCCCCGACTCCACACAAGGTCTTAGGCCCCGGCATCGACGGGAGAGGAATCCCGAGAGGCCCCCGAGGAACTCGCATGGGAACTGGCCTTTCCTGAGGCCACCAGAGCGGGTCCCTGAGGTCCCCGTCGTAAGTCGAGAGCACATGCCGCAACTCGAGAAAATCCAGGAGGTTTTGCCCTCCAGGCGAGATGAGGCCCATTTCCGCTGAGGCTTCTCGAGGCTAATCACGTCTAACCACTGGAACTTCCAAAGGGTCCTTCACACCCTTGCTGCAACTCAAGAAGTTCCCCGACATACACGTCTCCACTCGAGAGGAAGCACGTAGGTCCCGCACACATCCAGGGGAGCCCCGTTTCCGCCTCCTAGCTCGAGATGAGGGATCCTTTCCCTGTTTCGTAGGGAAAGAATTCCCGGCGTTCCCGTCGCATCTCAAGAGGAGGCGCTCTCCACAGGAAAGGCGAGAGGAACTCCAGGGTCGTGCCACCATTCCAAGAGTCCCCCAGATGTGTCAGTCCATTCCAGAGGAAACTGTTTTCCCTGCACTGCCTTGACGTTCAAGCCGAGGATCGACTCCCACCACGTGTGCACGTGGGACAGCCCTGTGTGAAAGCCTCGTGGGAAAGCCTCGTGGGAAAGACTCGAGGGAAAACCATAGATCCTTTGATCCACGCGGCGGACTGCGTGACACTGATGCTACCGCTCTGGAGGAAAGCGCAAGTGCATGCCCGCATTCGAGACGAGGACTGACTCCCCTGGGGAGACTCCAGAAGTACCCCAAGATCCATGTCAGCACTGGAGAGGAATCCTCAGGTTCCGGCCCCGACTCCACACAAGGTCTTAGGCCCCGGAATCGACGGGAGAGGAATCCCGAAAGTCCCCCGAGGAACTCACGTGGGGACTGGCCTTTCTTGAGGCCACCAGAGCGGGTCCCTGAGGTCCCCGTCGTAAGTCGAGAGCACCTGCCGCAACTCGAGAAAATCCAGGAGGTTTTGCCCTCCAGGCGAGATGAGGCCCATTTCCGCTGAGGCTTCTCGAGGCTAATCACGTCTAAATACTGGAACTTCCAAAGGGTCCTTCACACCATTGCTGCAACTCAAGAAGTTCCCTGACATACCCGTCTCCACTCGAGAGGAAGCACGTGGGGTCCCGCACACATCCAAGGGAGCCCTGTTTCCGCCTCCTAGATCGAGATGAGGGATCCTTTCCCTGTTTCGTAGGGAAAGAATTCCCAGCGTTCCCGTCGCATCTCAAGAGGAGGCGCTCTACACAGGAAAGGCGAGAGGAACTCCAGGGTCGTGCCACCATTCCAAGAGTCCCCCAGATGTGTCAGTCCGTTCCAGAGGAACCTGTTTTCCCTGCACTGCCTTGACGTTCAAGCCGAGGATCGACTCCCACCACGTGTACACGTGGGACAGCCCTGTGGGAAAGCCTCTTAGGAAAGCCTCGTGGGAAAGACTCGAGGGAAAACCATAGATCCTTTGATCCACGCGGCGGACTGCGTGACACTGCTGCTACCGCTCTGGAGGAAAGCGCAAGTGCATGCCCGCATTCGAGACGAGGACTGACTCCCCTGGGGAGACTCCAGAAGTACCCCAAGATCCATGTCAGCACTGGAGAGGAATCCTCAGGTTCCGGCCCCGACTCCACACAAGGTCTTAGGCCCCGGCATCGACGGGAGAGGAATCCCGAGAGGCCCCCGAGGAACTCGCATGGGGACTGGCCTTTCCTGAGGCCACCAGAGCGGGTCCCTGAGGTCCCCGTCGTAAGTCGAAAGCACATGCCGCAACTCGAGAAAATCCAGGAGGTTTTGCCCTCCAGGCGAGATGAGGCCCATTTCCGCTGAGGCTTCTCGAGGCTAATCACGTCTAACCACTGGAACTTCCAAAGGGTCCTTCACACCCTTGCTGCAACTCAAGAAGTTCCCCGACATACCCGTCTCCACTCGAGAGGAAGCACGTGGGTCCCGCACACATCCAGGGGAGCCCCGTTTCCGCCTCCTAGCTCGAGATGAGGGATCCTTTCCCTGTTTCGTAGGGAAAGAATTCCCGGCGTTCCCGTCGCATCTCAAGAGGAGGCGCTCTCCACAGGAAAGGCGAGAGGAACTCCAGGGTCGTGCCACCATTCCAAGAGTCCCCCAGATGTGTCAGTGTATTCCAGAGGAACCTGTTTTCCCTGCACTGCCTTGACGTTCAAGCCGAGGATCCACTCCCACCACGTGTGCACGTGGGACAGCCTTGTGGGAAAGCCTCGTGGGAAAGCCTCGTGAGAAAGACTCGAGGGAAAACTATAGATCCTTTGATCCACGCGGCGGACTGCGTGACACTGCTGCTACCGCTCTGGAGGAAAGCGCAAGTGCATGCCCGCATTCGAGACGAGGACTGACTCCCCTGGGGAGACTCCAGAAGTACCCCAAGATCCATGTCAGCACTGGAGAGGAATCCTCAGGTTCCGGCCCCGACTCCACACAAGGTCTTAGGCCCCGGCATCGACGGGAGAGGAATCCCGAGAGGCCCCCGAGGAACTCACATGGGGACTGGCCTTTCCTGAGGCCACCAGAGCGGGTCCCTGAGGTCCCCGTCGTAAGTCGAGAGCACCTGCCGCAACTCGAGAAAATCCAGGAGGTTTTGCCCTCCAGGCGAGATGAGGCCCATTTCCGCTGAGGCTTCTCGAGGCTAATCACGTCTAACCACTGGAACTTCCAAAGGGTCCTTCACACCCTTGCTGCAACTCAAGAAGTTCCCCGACATACCCGTCTCCACTCGAGAGGAAGCACGTGGGTCCCGCACACATCCAGGTGAGCCCCGTTTCCTCCTCCTTGCTCGAGATGAGGGATCCTTTCCCTGTTTCGTAGGGAAAGAATTCCTGGCGTTCCCGTCGCATCTAAGAGGAGGCGCTCTCCACAGGAAAGGCGAGAGGAACTCCAGGGTCGTGCCACCATTCCAAGAGTCCCCCAGATGTGTCAGTCCATTCCAGAGGAACCTGTTTTCCCTGCACTGCCTTGACGTTCAAGCCGAGGATCGACTCCCACCACGTGTGCACGTGGGACAGCCCTGTGGGAAAGCCTCGTGGGAAAGCCTCGTGGGAAAGACTCGAGGGAAATCCATAGATCCTTTGATCCACTGGCGGACTGCGTGACACTGCTGCTACCGCTCTGGAGGAAAGCGCAAGTGCATGCCCGCATTCGAGACGAGGACTGACTCCCCTGGGGAGACTCCAGAAGTACCCCAAGATCCATGTCAGCACTGGAGAGGAATCCTCAGGTTCCGGCCCCGACTCCACACATGGTCTTAGGCCCCGGCATCGACGGGAGAGGAATCCCGAGAGGCCCCCGAGGAACTCGCATGGGGACTGGCCTTTCCTGAGGCCACCAGAGCGGGTCCCTGAGGTCCCCGTCGTAAGTCGAGAGCACCTGCCGCAACTCGAGAAAATCCAGGAGGTTTTGCCCTCCAGGCGAGATGAGGCCCATTTCCGCTGAGGCTTCTCGAGGCTAATCACGTCTAACCACTGGAACTTCCAAAGGGTCCTTCACACCCTTGCTGTAACTCAAGAAGTTCCCCGACATACCCGTCTCCACTCGAGAGGAAGCACGTGGGTCCCGCACACATCCAGGGGAGCCCCGTTTCCGCCTCCTAGCTCGAGATGAGGGATCCTTTCCCTGTTTCGTAGGGAAAGAATTCCCGGCGTTCCCGTCGCATCTCAAGAGGAGGCGCTCTCCACAGGAAAGGCGAAAGGAACTCCAAGGTCGTGCCACCAATCCAAGAGTCCCCCAGATGTGTCAGTCCATTCCAGAGGAACCTGTTTTCCCTGCACTGCCTTGACGTTCAAGCCGAGGATCGACTCCCACCACGTGTGCACGTGGGACAGCCCTGTGGGAAAGCCTCGTGGGAAAGCCTCGTGGGAAAGACTCGAGGGAAAACCATAGATCCTTTGATCCACGCGGCGGACTGCGTGACACTGCTACTACCGCTCTCGAGGAAAGCGCAAGTGCATGCCCGCATTCGAGACGAGGACTGACTCCCCTGGGGAGACTCCAGAAGTACCCCAAGATCCATGTCAGCACTGGAGAGGAATCCTCAGGTTCCGGCTCCGACTCCACACAAGGTCTTAGGCCCCGGCATCGACGGGAGAGGAATCCCGAGAGGCCCCCGAGGAACTCGCATGGGGACTGGCCTTTCCTGAGGCCACCAGAGCGGTTCCCTGAGGTCCCCGTCGTAAGTCGAGAGCACCTGACGCAACTCGAGGAAATCCAGGAGGTTTTGCCCTCCAGGCGAGATGAGAGCCATTTCCGCGGGGGCTTCTCGAGGCTAATCACGTCTAACCACTGGATCTTCCAAAGGGTCCTTCACACCCTTGCTGCAACTCAAGAAGTTCCCCGACATACCCGTCTCCACTCGAGAGGAAGCACGTGGTGTCCCGCACACATCCAGGGGAGCCCCGTTTCCGCCTCCTAGCTCGAGATGAGGGATCCTTTCCCTGTTTCGTAGGGAAAGAATTCCCGGCGTTCCCGTCGCATCTCAAGAGGAGGCGCTCTCCACAGGAAAGGCGAGAGGAACTCCAGGGTCGTGCCACCATTCCAAGAGTCCCCCAGATGTGTCAGTCCATTCCAGAGGAACCTGTTTTCCCTGCACTGCCTTGACGTTCAAGCCGAGGATCGACTCCCACCACGTGTGCACGTGGGACAGCCCTGTGGGAAAGCCTCGTGGGAAAGCCTCGTGGGAAAGACTCGAGGGAAAACCATAGATCCTTTGATCCACGCGGCGGACTGCGTGACACTGCTGCTACCGCTCTGGAGGAAAGCGCAAGTGCATGCCCGCATTCGAGACGAGGACTGACTCCCCTGGGGAGACTCCAGAAGTACCCCAAGATCCATGTCAGCACTGGAGAGGAATCCTCAGGTTCCGGCCCCGACTCCACACAAGGTCTTAGGCCCCGGCATCGACGGGAGAGGAATCCCGAGAGGCCCCCGAGGAACTCACATGGGGACTGGCCTTTCCTGAGGCCACCAGAGCGGGTCCCTGAGGTCCCCGTCGTAAGTCGAGAGCACCTGCCGCAACTCGAGAAAATCCAGGAGGTTTTGCCCTCCAGGCGAGATGAGGCCCATTTCCGCTGAGGCTTCTCGAGGCTAATCACGTCTAAACACTGGAACTTCCAAAGGGTCCTTCACACCCTTGCTGCAACTCAAGAAGTTCCCCGACATACCCGTCTCCACTCGAGAGGAAGCACGTGGGTCCCGCACACATCCAGGGGAGCCCCGTTTCCGCCTCCTAGCTTAAGATGAGGGATCCTTTCCCTGTTTCGTAGGGAAAGAATTCCCGGCGTTCCCGTCGCATCTCAAGAGGAGGCGCTCTCCACAGGAAAGGCGAGAGGAACTCCAGGGTCGTGCCACCATTCCAAGAGTCCCCCAGATGTGTCAGTCCATTCCAGAGGAACCTGTTTTCCCTGCACTGCCTTGACGTTCAAGCCGAGGATCGACTCCCACCACGTGTGCACGTGGGACAGCCCTGTGGGAAAGCCTCGTGGGAAAGCCTCGTGGGAAAGACTCGAGGGAAAACCATAGATCCTTTGATCCACGCGGCGGACTGCGTGACACTGCTGCTACCGCTCTGGAGGAAAGCGCAAGTGCATGCCCGTATTCGAGACGAGGACTGACTCCCCTGGGGAGACTCCAGAAATACCCCAAGATCCATGTCAGCACTGGAGAGGAATCCTCAGGTTCCGGCCCCGACTCCACACAAGGTCTTAGGCCCCGGCATCGACGGGAGAGGAATCCCGAGAGGCCCCCGAGGAACTCGCATGGGGACTGGCCTTCCTGAGGCCACCAGAGCGGGTCCCTGAGGTCCCCGTCGTATGTCGAGAGCACCTGACGCAACTCGAGGAAATCCAGGAGGTTTTGCCCTCCAGGCGAGATGAGGCCCATTTCCGCGGGGGCTTCTCGAGGCTAATCACGTCTAACCACTGGATCTTCCAAAGGGTTCTTCACAGCCTTGCTGCAACTCAAGAAGTTCCCCGACATACCCGTCTCCACTCGAGAGGAAGCACGTGGTGTCCCGCACACATCCAGGGGAGCCCCGTTTCCGCCTCCTAGCTCGAGATGAGGGATCCTTTCCCTGTTTCGTAGGGAAAGAATTCCCGGCGTTCCCGTCGCATCTCAAGAGGAGGCGCTCTCCACAGGAAAGGCGAGAGGAACTCCAGGGTCGTGACACCATTCCAAGAGTCCCCCAGATGTGTCAGTCCATTCCAGAGGAACCTGTTTTCCCTGCACTGCCTTGACGTTCAAGCCGAGGATCGACTCCCACCACGTGTGCACGTGGGACAGCCCTGTGGGAAAGCCTCGTGGGAAAGCCTCGTGGGAAAGACTCGAGGGAAAACCATAGATCCTTTGATCCACGCGGCGGACTGCGTGACACTGCTGCTACCACTCTGGAGGAAAGCGCAAGTGCATGCCCGCATTCGAGACGAGGACTGACTCCCCTGGGGAGACTCCAGAAGTACCCCAAGATCCATGTCAGCACTGGAGAGGAATCCTCAGGTTCCGGCCCCGACTCCACACAAGGTCTTAGGCCCCGGCATCGACGGGAGAGGAATCCCGAGAGGCCCCCGAGGAACTCGCATGGGGACTGGCCTTTCCTGAGGCCACCAGAGCGGGTCCCTGAGGTCCCCGTCGTAAGTCGAGAGCACCTGCCGCAACTCGAGAAAATCCAGGAGGTTTTGCCCTCCAGGCGAGATGAGGCCCATTTCCGCTGAGGCTTCTCGAGGCTAATCACGTCTAACCACTGGAACTTCCAAAGGGTCCTTCACACCCTTGCTGCAACTCCAGAAGTTCCCCGACATACCCGTCTCCACTCGATAGGAAGCACGTGGGTCCCGCACACATCCAGGGGAGCCCCGTTACCGCCTCCTAGCTCGAGATGAGGGATCCTTTCCCTGTTTCGTAGGGAAAGAATTCCCGGCGTTCCCGTCGCATCTCAAGAGGAGGCGATCTCCACAGGAAAGGCGAGAGGAACTCCAGGGTCGTGCCACCATTCCAAGAGTCCCCCAGATGTGTCAGTCCATTCCAGAGGAACCTGTTTTCCCTGCACTGCCTTGACGTTCAAGCCGAGGATCGACTCCCACCACGTGTGCACGTGGGACAGCCCTGTGGGAAAGCCTCGTGGGAAAGCCTCGTGGGAAAGACTCGAGGGAAAACCATAGATCCTTTGATCCACGCGGCGGACTGCGTGACACTGCTGCTACCGCTCTGGAGGAAAGCGCAAGTGCATGCCCGCATTCGAGACGAGGACTGACTCCCCTGGGGAGACTCCAGAAGTACCCCAAGATCCATGTCAGCACTGGAGAGGAATCCTCAGGTTCCGGCCCCGACTCCACACAAGGTCTTAGGCCCCGGCATCGACGGGAGAGGAATCCCGAGACGCCCCCGAGGAACTCGCATGGGGACTGGCCTTTCCTGAGGCCACCAGAGCGGGTCCCTGAGGTCCCCGTCGTAAGTCGAGAGCACCTGCCGCAACTCGAGGAAATCCAGGAGGTTTTGCCCTCCAGGCGAGATGAGGCCCATTTCCGCGGGGGCTTCTCGAGGCTAATCACGTCTAACCACTGGATCTTCCAAAGGGTCCTTCACACCCTTGCTGCAACTCAAGAAGTTCCCCGACATACCCGTCTCCACTCGAGAGGAAGCACGTGGTGTCCCGCACACATCCAGGGGAGCCCCGTTTCCGCCTCCTAGCTCGAGATGAGGGATCCTTTCACTGTTTCGTAGGGAAAGAATTCCCGGCGTTCCCGTCGCATCTCAAGAGGAGGCGCTCTCCACAGGAAAGGCGAGAGGAACTCCAGGGTCGTGACACCATTCCAAGAGTCCCCCAGATGTGTCAGTCCATTCCAGAGGAACCTGTTTTCCCTGCACTGCCTTGACGTTCAAGCCGAGAATCGACTCCCACCACGTGTGCACGTGGGACAGCCCTGTGGGAAAGCCTCGTGGGAAAGCCTCGTGGGAAAGACTCGAGGGAAAACCATAGATCCTTTGATCCACGCGGCGGACTGCGTGACACTGCTGCTACCGCTCTGGAGGAAAGCGCAAGTGCATGCCCGCATTCGAGACGAGGACTGACTCCCCTGGGGAGACTCCAGAAGTACCCCAAGATCCATGTCAGCACTGGAGAGGAATCCTCAGGTTCTGGCCCCGACTCCACACAAGGTCTTAGGCCCCGGCATCGACGGAAGAGGAATCCCGAGAGGCCCCCGAGGAACTCGCATGGGGACTGGCCTTTCCTGAGGCCACAAGAGCGGGTCCCTGAGGTCCCCGTCGTAAGTCGAGAGCACCTGCCGCAACTCGAGAAAATCCAGGAGGTTTTGCCCTCCAGGCGAGATGAGGCCCATTTCCGCTGAGGCTTCTCGAGGCTAATCACGTCTAACCACTGGAACTTCCAAAGGGTCCTTCACACCCTTGCTGCAACTCAAGAAGTTCCCCGACATACCCGTCTCCACTCGAGAGGAAGCACGTGGGTCCCGCACACATCCAGGGGAGCCCCGTTTCCGCCTCCTAGCTCGAGATGAGGGATCCTTTCCCTGTTTCGTAGGGAAAGAATTCCCGGCGTTCCCGTCGCATCTCAAGAGGAGGCGATCTCCACAGGAAAGGCGAGAGGAACTCCAGGGTCGTGCCACCATTCCAAGAGTCCCCCAGATGTGTCAGTCCATTCCAGAGGAACCTGTTTTCCCTGCACTGCCTTGACGTTCAAGCCGAGGATCGACTCCCACCACGTGTGCACGTGGGACAGCCCTGTGGGAAAGCCTCGTGGGAAAGCCTCGTGGGAAAGACTCGAGGGAAAACCATAGATCCTTTGATCCACGCGGCGGACTGCGTGACACTGCTGCTACCGCTCTGGAGGAAAGCGCAAGTGCATGCCCGCATTCGAGACGAGGACTGACTCCCCTGGGGAGACTCCAGAAGTACCCCAAGATCCATGTCAGCACTGGAGAGGAATCCTCAGGTTCCGGCCCCGACTCCACACAAGGTCTTAGGCCCCGGCATCGACGGGAGAGGAATCCCGAGACGCCCCCGAGGAACTCGCATGGGGACTGGCCTTTCCTGAGGCCACCAGAGCGGGTCCCTGAGGTCCCCGTCGTAAGTCGAGAGCACCTGCCGCAACTCGAGGAAATCCAGGAGGTTTTGCCCTCCAGGCGAGATGAGGCCCATTTCCGCGGGGGCTTCTCGAGGCTAATCACGTCTAACCACTGGAACTTCCAAAGGGTCCTTCACACCCTTGCTGCAACTCAAGAAGTTCCCCGACATACCCGTCTCCACTCGAGAGGAAGCACGTGGGTCCCGCACACATCCAGGGGAGCCCCGTTTCCGCCTCCTAGCTCGAGATGAGGGATCCTTTCCCTGTTTCGTAGGGAAAGAATTCCCGGCGTTCCCGTCGCATCTCAAGAGGAGGCGATCTCCACAGGAAAGGCGAGAGGAACTCCAGGGTCGTGCCACCATTCCAAGAGTCCCCCAGATGTGTCAGTCCATTCCAGAGGAACCTGTTTTCCCTGCACTGCCTTGACGTTCAAGCCGAGGATCGACTCCCACCACGTGTGCACGTGGGACAGCCCTGTGGGAAAGCTTCGTGGGAAAGCCTCGTGGGAAAGACTCGAGGGAAAACCATAGATCCTTTGATCCATGCGGCGGACTGCGTGACACTGATGCTACCGCTCTGGAGGAAAGCGCAATGAATGCCCGCATTCGAGACGAGGACTGACTCCCCTGGGGAGACTCCAGAAGTACCCCAAGATCCATGTCAGCACTGGAGAGGAATCCTCAGGTTCCGGCCCCGACTCCACACAAGGTCTTAGGCCCCGGCATCGACGGGAGAGGAATCCCGAGAGGCCCCCGAGGAACTCGCATGGGGACTCGCCTTTCCTGAGGCCACCAGAGCGGGTCCCTGAGGTCCCCGTCGTAAGTCGAGAGCACCTGCCGCAACTCGAGAAAATCCAGGAGGTTTTGCCCTCCAGGCGAGATGAGGCCCATTTCCGCTGAGGCTTCTCGAGGCTAATCACGTCTAACCACTGGAACTTCCAAAGGGTCCTTCACACCCTTGCTGCAACTCAAGAAGTTCCCCGACATACCCGTCTCCACTCGAGAGGAAGCACGTGGGGTCCCGCACACATCCAGGGGAGCCCTGTTTCGGCCTCCTAGCTCGAGATGAGGGATCCTTTCCCTGTTTCGTAGGGAAAGAATTCCCGGCGTTCCCGTCGCATCTCAAGAGGAGGCGCTCTCCACAGGAAAGGCGAGAGGAACTCCAGGGTCGTGCCACCATTCCAAGAGTCCCCCAGATGTGTCAGTCCATTCCAGAGGAACCTGTTTTCCCTGCACTGCCTTGACGTTCAAGCCGAGGATCGACTCGCACCACCTGTGCACATGGGACAGCCCTGTGGGAAAGCCTCGTGGGAAAGCCTCGTGGGAAAGACTCGAGGGAAAACCATAGATCCTTTGATCCACGCGGCGGACTGCGTGACACTGCTGCTACCGCTCTGGAGGAAAGCGCAAGTGCATGCCCGCATTCGAGACGAGGACTGACTCCCCTGGGGAGACTCCAGAAGTACCCCAAGATCCATGTCAGCACTGGAGAGGAATCCTCAGGTTCCGGCCCCGACTCCACACAAGGTCTTAGGCCCCGGCATCGACGGGAGAGGAATCCCGAGAGGCCCCCGAGGAACTCGCATGGGGACTGGCCTTTCCTGAGGCCACCAGAGCGGGTCCCTGAGGTCCCCGTCGTAAGTCGAGAGCACCTGCCGCCACTCGAGAAAATCCAGGAGGTTTTGCCCTCCAGGCGAAATGAGGCCCATTTCCGCTGAGGCTTCTCGAGGCGAATCACGTCTAACCACTGGAACTTCCAAAGGGTCCTTCACACCCTTGCTGCAACTCAAGAAGTTCCCCGACATACCCGTCTCCACTCGAGTGGAAGCACGTGGGGTCCCGCACACATCCAGGGGAGCCCTGTTTCCGCCTCCTAGCTCGAGATGAGGGATCCTTTCCCTGTTTCATAGGGAAAGAATTCCCGGCGTTCCCGTCGCATCTCAAGAGGAGGCGCTCTCCACAGGAAAGGCGAGAGGAACTCCAGGGTCGTGCCACCATTCCAAGAGTCCCCCAGATGTGTCAGTCCATTCCAGAGGAACCTGTTTTCCCTGCACTGCCTTGACGTTCAAGCCGAGGATCCACTCCCACCACGTGTGCACGTGGGACAGCCCTGTGGGAAAGCCTCGTGGGAAAGCCTCGTGGGAAAGACTCGAGGGAAAACCATAGATCCTTTGATCCACGCTGCGGACTGCGTGACACTGCTGCTACCGCTCTGGAGGAAAGCGCAAGTGCATGCCCGCATTCGAGACGAGGACTGACTCCCCTGGGGAGACTCCAGAAGTACCCCAAGATCCATGTCAGCACTGGAGAGGAATCCTCAGGTTCCGGCCCCGACTCCACACAAGGTCTTAGGCCCCGGCATCGACGGGAGAGGAATGCCGAGAGGCCCCCGAGGAAGTCGCATGGGGACTGGCCTTTCCTGAGGCCACCAGAGCGGGTCCCTGAGGTCCGCGTCGTAAGTCGAGAGCACCTGCCGCAACTAGAGAAAATCCAGGATGTTTTGCCCTCCAGGCGAGATGAGGCCCATTCCGCTGAGGCTTCTCGAGGCTAATCACATCTAACCGCTGGAACTTCCAAGGGTCCTTCACACCATTGCTGCAACTCAAGCAGTTCCGCGACATACCCGTCTCCACTCGAGAGGAAGCACGTGGTGTCCCGCACCCATTCAGGGGAGCCCCGTTTCCGCCTCCTAGCTCGAGATGAGGGATCCTTTCCCTGTTTCGTAGGGAAAGAATTCCCGGCGTTCCCGTCGCATCTCAAGAGGTGGCGCTCTCCACATGAAAGGCGAGCGGAACTCCAAGGTCGTGGCACCATTCCAAGAGACCCCCAGATGTGTCAGTCCATTCCAGAGGAACCTGATTTCCCTGCACTGCCTGACGTTCAAGCCGAGGATCGACTCCCACCACGTGTGCACGTGGGACAGCCCTGTGGGACAGCCTCGTGGGAAAGCCTCGTAGGAAAGACTCGAGGGAAAACCATAGATCCTTTGATCCACGCGGCGGACTGCGTGACACTGATGCTACCGCTCTGGAGGAAAGCGCAAGTGCATGCCCGCATTCGAGACGAGGACTGACTCCCCTGGGGAGACTCCAGACGTACCCCAAGATCCATGTCAGCACTGGAGAGGAATCCTCAGGTTCCGGCCCCGACTCCACACAAGGTCTTAGGCCCCGGCATCGACGGGAGAGGAATCCCGAGAGGCCCCCGAGGAACTCGCATGGGGACTGGCCTTTCCTGAGGCCACCAGAGCGGGTACCTGAGGTCCCCGTCGTAAGTCGAGAGCATCTGCCGCAACTCGAGAAAATCCAGGAGGTTTTGCCCTCCAGGCGAGATGAGGCCCATTTCCGCTGAGGCTTCTCGAGGCTAATCACGTCTAACCACTGGAACTTCCAAAGGGTCCTTCACACCCTTGCTGCAACTCAAGAAGTTCCCTGACATACCCGTCTCCACTCAAGAGGAAGCACGTGGTGTCCCGCACACATCCAGGGGAGCCCCGTTTCCGCCTCCTAGCTCTAGATGAGGGATCCTTTCCCTGTTTCGTAGGGAAAGAATTCCCGGCGTTCCCGTCGCATCTCAAGAGGAGGCGCTCTCCACAGGAAAGGGGAGAGGAACTCCAGGGTCGTGCCACCATTCCAAGAGTCCCCCAGATGTGTCAGTCCGTTCCAGAGGAATCTGTTTTCCCTGCACTGCCTTGACGTTCAAGCCGAGGATCGACTCCCACCACGTGTGCACGAGGGACAGCCCTGTGGGAAAGCCTCGTGGGAAAGCCTCATGGGAAAGACTCGAGGGAAAACCAAACATCCTTTGATCCACGCGGCGGACTGCGTGACACTGCTGCTACCGCTCTGGAGGAAAGCGCAAATGCATGCCCGCATTCGAGACGAGGACTGACTCCCCTGGGGAGACTCCAGAAGTACCCCAAGATCCATGTCAGCACTGGAGAGGAATCCTCAGGTTCCGGCCCCGACTCCACACAAGGTCTTAGGCCCCAGCATCGACGGGAGAGGAATCCCGAGAGGCCCCCGAGGAACTCACCTGGGGACTGGCCTTTCCTGAGGCCACCAGAGCGGGTCCCTGAGGTCCCCGTCGTAAGTCGAGAGCACCTGCCGTAACTCGAGAAAATCCAGGAGGTTTTGCCCTCCAGGCGAGATGAGGCCCATTTCCGCTGAGGCTTCTCGAGGCTAATCACGTCTAAATACTGGAACTTCCAAAGGGTCCTTCACACCCTTGATGCAACTCAAGAAGTTCCCTGACATACCCGTCTCCACTCGAGAGGAAGCACGTGGTGTCCCGCACACATCCAGGGGAGCCCCGTTTCCGCCTCCTAGCTCGAGATGAGGGATCCTTTCCCTGTTTCGTAGGGAAAGAATTCCCGGCGTTCCCGTCGCATCTCAAGAGGAGGCGCTCTCCACAGGAAAGGCGAGAGGAACTCCAGGGTCGTTCCACCATTCCAAGAGTCCCCCAGATGTGTCAGTCCGTTCCAGAGGAACCTGTTTTCCCTGCACTGCCTTGACGTTCAAGCCGAGGATCGACTCCCACCACGTGTACACGTGGGACAGCCCTGTGGGAAAGCCTCGTGGGAAAGCCTCGTGGGAAAGACTCGAGGGAAAACCATAGATCCTTTGATCCACGCGGCGGACTGTGTGACACTGCTGCTACCGCTCCTGAGGAAAGCGCAAGTGCATGCCCGCATTCGAGACGAGGACTGACTCCCTGGGGAGACTCCAGAAGTACCCCAAGATCCATGTCAGCACTGGAGAGGAATCCTCAGGTTCCGGCCCCGACTCCACACAAGGTCTTAGGCCCCGGCATCCACGGGAGAGGAATCCCGAGAGGCCCCCGAGGAACTCGCATGGGGACTGGCCTTTCCTGAGGCCACCAGAGCGGGTCCCTGAGGTCCCCGTCGTAAGTCGAGAGCACCTGCCGCAACTCGAGAAAATCCAGGAGGTTTTGCCCTCCAGGCGAGATGAGGCCCATTTCCGCTGAGGCTTCTCGAGGCTAATCACGTCTAACCACTGGAACTTCCAAAGGGTCCTTCACACCCTTGCTGCAACTCAAGAATTTCCCCGACATACCCGTCTCCACTCGAGAGGAAGCACGTGGTGTCCCGCACACATCCAGGGGAGCCCCGTTTCCGCCTCCTAGCTCGAGATGAGGGATCCTTTCCCTGTTTCGTAGGGAAAGAATTCCCGGCGCTCCCGTCGCATCTCAAGAGGAGGCGCTCTGCACAGGAAAGGCGAGAGGAACTCCAGGGTCGTGCCACCATTCCAAGAGTCCCCCAGATGTGTCAGTCCATTCCAGAGGAACCTGTTTTCCCTGCACTGCCTTGACGTTCAAGCCGAGGATCGACTCCCACCACGTGTGCACGTGGGACAGCCCTGTGGGAAAGCCTCGTGGGAAAGCCTCGTGCAAAAGACTCGAGGGAAAACCAAACATCCTTTGATCCACGCGGTGGACTGCGTGACACTGCTGCTACCGCTCTGGAGGAAAGCGCAAGTGCATGCCCGCATTCGAGACGAGGACTGACTCCCCTGGGGAGACTCCAGAAGTACCCCAAGATCCATGTCAGCACTGGAGAGGAATCCTCAGGTTCCGGCCCCGACTCCACACAAGGTCTTAGGCCCCGGCATCGACAGGAGAGGAATCCCGAGAGGCCCCCGAGGAACTCGCATGGGGACTGGCCTTTCCTGAGGCCACCAGAGCGGGTCCCTGAGGTCCCCGTCGTAAGTCGAGAGCACCTGCCGCAACTCGAGAAAATCCAGGAGGTTTTGCCCTCCAGGCGAGATGAGGCCCATTTCCGCTGAGGCTTCTCGAGGCTAATCACGTCTAACCACTGGAACTTCCAAAGGGTCCTTCACACCCTTGCTGCAACTCAAGAAGTTCCCCGACATACCCGTCTCCACTCGATAGGAAGCACGTGGGTCCCGCACACATCCAGGGGATCCCCGTTTCGCCTCCTAGCTCGAGATGAGGGATCCTTTCCCTGTTTTGTAGGGAAAGAATTCCCGGCGTTCCCGTCGCATCTCAAGAGGAGGCGCTCTCCACAGGAAAGGCGAGAGGAACTACAGGGTCATGCCACCATTCCAAGAGTCCCCCAGATGTGTCAGTCCATTCCAGAGGAACCTGTTTTCCCTGCACTGCCTTGACGTTCAAGCCGAGGATCGACTCCCACCACGTGTGCACGTGGGACAGCCCTGTGGGAAAGCCTCGTGGGAAAGCCTCGTGGGAAAGACTCGAGGGAAAACCATAGATTCTTTGATCCACCCGGCGGACTGCGTGACACTGCTGCTACCGCTCTGGAGGAAAGCACAAGTGCATGCCCGCATTCGAGACGAGGACTCTCTCCCCTGGGGAGACTCCAGAAGTACCCCAAGATCCATGTCAGCACTGGAGAGGAATCCTCAGGTTCCGGCCCCGACTCCACACAAGGTCTTAGGCCCCGGCATCGACGGGAGAGGAATCCCGAGAGGCCCCCGAGGAACTCGCATGGGGACTGGCCTTTCCTGAGGCCACCAGAGCGGGTCCCTGAGGTCCCCGTCGTAAGTCGAGAGCACCTGCCGCAACTGGAGAAAATCCAGGAGGTTTTGCCCTCCAGGCGAGATGAGGCCCATTTCCGCTGAGGCTTCTCGAGGCTAATCACGTCTAACCACTGGAACTTCCAAAGGGTCCTTCACACCCTTGCTGCAACTCAAGAAGTTCCCCGACATACCCGTCTCCACGCGAGAGGAAGCACGTGGGTCACCCACACATCCAGGGGAGCCCCGTTTCCGCCTCCTAGCTCGAGATGAGGGATCCTTTCCCTGTTTCGTAGGGAAAGAATTCCCGGCGTTCCCGTCGCATCTCAAGAGGAGGCGCTCTCCACAGGAAAGGCGAGAGGAACTCCAGGGTCGTGCCACCATTCCAAGAGTCCCCCAGATGTGTCAGTCCATTCCAGAGGAACCTGTTTTCCCTGCACTGCCTTGACGTTCAAGCCGAGGATCGACTCCCACCACGTGTGCACGTGGGCCAGCCCTGTGGGAAAGCCTCGTGGGAAAGCCTCGTGGGAAAGACTCGAGGGAAAACCATAGATCCTTTGATCCACGCGGCGGACTGCGTGACACTGCTACTACCGCTCTCGAGGAAAGCGCAAGTGCATGCCCTCATTCGAGACGAGGACTGACTCCCCTGGGGAGACTCCAGAAGTACCCCAAGATCCATGTCAGCACTGGAGAGGAATCCTCAGGTTCCGGCCCCGACTCCACACAAGGTCTTAGGCCCCGGCATCGACGGGAGAGGAATCCCGAGAGGCCCCCGTGGAACTCGAATGGGGACTGGCCTTTCCTGAGGCCACCAGAGCATTTCCCTGAGGTCCCCGTCGTAAGTCGAGAGCACCTGCCGCAACTCGAGAAAATCCAGGAGGTTTTGCCCTCCAGGCGAGATGAGGCCCATTTCCGCGGGGGCTTCTCGAGGCTAATCACGTCTAACCACTGGAACTTCCAAAGGGTCCTTCACACCCTTGCTGCAACTCAAGAAGTTCCCCGACATATCCGTCTCCACTCGAAAGGAAGCACGTGGGTCCCGCACACATCCAGGGGAGCCCCGTTTCCACCTCCTAGCTCGAGATGAGGGATCCTTTCCCTGTTTCGTAGGGAAAGAATTCCGGGCGTTCCCGTCGCATCTCAAGAGGAGGAGCTCTCCACAGGGAAGGCGAGAGGAACTCCAGGGTCGTGCCACCATTCCAAGAGTCCCCCAGATGTGTCAGTCCATTCCATAGGAACCTGTTTTCCCTGCACTGCCTTGACGTTCAAGCCGAGGATCGACTCCCACCACGTGTGCACGTGGGACAGCCCTGTGGGAAAGCCTCGTGGGAAAGCCTCGTGGGAAAGACTCGAGGGAAAACCATAGATCATTTGATCCACGTGGCGGACTGCGTGAAACTGCTGCTACCGCTTTGGAGGAAAGCGCAAGTGCATGCCCGCATTCGAGACGAGGACTGACTCCCCTGGGGAGACTCCAGAAGTACCCCAAGATCCATGTCAGCACTGGAAAGGAATCCTCAGGTTCCGGCCCCGACTCCACACAAGGTCTTAGGCCCCGGCATCGACGGGAGAGGAATCCCGAGAGGCCCCCGAGGAACTCGCATGGGGACTGGCCTTTCCTGAGGCCACCAGAGCGGGTCCCTGAGGTCCCCGTCGTAAGTCGAGAGCACCTGCCGCAATTCGAGAAAATCCAGGAGGTTTTGCCCTCCAGGCGAGATGAGGCCCATTTCCGCTGAGGCTTCTCGAGGCTAATCACGTCTAACCACTGGAACTTCCAAAGGGTCCTTCACACCCTTGCTGCAACTCAAGAAGTTCCCCGACATACCCGTCTCCACTCGAGAGGAAGCACGTGGGTCCCGCACACATCCAGGGGAGCCCCGTTTCCGCCTCCTAGCTCGAGATGAGGGATCCTTTCCCTGTTTCGTAGGGAAAGAATTCCCGGCGTTCCCGTCGCATCTCAAGAGGAGGCGCTCTCCACAGGAAAGGCGAGAGGAACTCCAGGGTCGTGCCACCATTCCAAGAGTCCCCCAGATGTGTCAGTCCATTCCAGAGGAACCTGTTTTCCCTGCACTGCCTTGACGTTCAAGCCGAGGATCGACTCCCACCACGTGTGCACGTGGGACAGCCCTGTGGGAAAGCCTCGTGGGAAAGCCTCGTGGGAAAGACTCGAGGGAAAACCATACATCCTTTGATCCACGCGGCGGACTGCGTGACACTGCTGCTACCGCTCTGGAGGAAAGCGCAAGTGCGTGCCCGCATTCGAGACGAAGACTGACTCCCCTGGGGAGACTCCAGAAGTACCCCAAGATCCATGTCAGCACTGGAGAGGAATCCTCAGGTTCCGGCCCCGACTCCACACAAGGTCTTAGGCCCCGGCATCGACGGGAGAGGAATCCCGAGAGGCCCCCGAGGAACTCGCATGGGGACTGGCCTTTCCTGAGGCCACCAGAGCGGGTCCCTGAGGTCCCCGTCGTAAGTCGAGAGCACCTGCCGCAACTCGAGAAAATCCAGGAGGTTTTGCCCTCCAGGCGAGATGAGGCCCATTTCCGCTGAGGCTTCTCGAGGCTAATCACGTCTAACCACTGGAACTTCCAAAGGGTCCTTCACACCCTTGCTGCAACTCAAGAAGTTCCCCGACGTACCTGTCTCCACTCGAGAGGAAGCACGTGGGTCCCGCACACATCCAGGGGAGCCCCGTTTCCGCCTCCTAGCTCGAGATGAGGGATCCTTTCCCTGTTTCGTAGGGAAAGAATTCCCGGCGTTCCCGTCGCATCTCAAGAGGAGGCGCTCTCCACAGGAAAGGCGAGAGGAACTCCAGGGTCGTGCCACCATTCCAAGAGACCACCAGATGTGTCAGTCCATTCCAGAGGAACCTGTTTTCCCTGCACTGCCTTGACGTTCAAGCCGAGGATCGACTCCCACCACGTGTGCACGTGGGACAGCCCTGTGGGAAAGCCTCGTGGGAAAGCCTCATGGGAAAGATACGAGGGAAAACCATACATCCTTTGATCCACGCGGCGGACTGCGTGACAATGCTGCTACCGCTCTGGAGGAAAGCGCAAGTGCATGCCCGCATTCGAGACGAGGACTGACTCCCCTGGGGAGACTCCAGAAGTACCCCAAGATGCATGTCAGCACTGGAGAGGAATCCTCAGGTTCCGGCCCCGAATCCACACAAGGTCTTAGGCCCCGGCATCGACGGGAGAGGAATCCCGAGAGGCCCCCGAGGAACTCGCATGGGGACTGGCCTTTCCTGAGGCCACCAGAGCGGGTCCCTGAGGTCCCCGTCGTAAGTCGAGAGCACCTGCCGCAACTCGAGAAAATCCAGGAGGTTTTGCCCTCCAGGCGAGATGAGGCCCATTTCCGCTGAGGCTTCTCGAGGCTAATCACGTCTAACCACTGGAACTTCCAAAGGGTCCTTCACACCATTGCTGCAACTCAAGAAGTTCCCCGACATACCCTTCTCCACTCGAGAGGAAGCACGTGGTGTCCCGCACACATCCAGGGGAGCCCCGTTTCCGCCTCCTAGCTCGAGATGAGGGATCCCTTCCCTGTTTCGTAGGGAAAGAATTCCCGGCATTCCCGTCGCATCTCAAGAGGAGGCGCTCTCCACAGGAAAGGCGAGAGGAACTCCAGGGTCATGCCACCATTCCAAGAGTCCCCCAGATTTGTCAGTCCATTCCAGAGGAACCTGTTTTCCCTGCACTGCCTTGACGTTCAAGCCGAGGATCGACTCGCACCACGTGTGCACGTGGGACAGCCCTGTGGGAAAGCCTCGTGGTAAAGCCTCGTGGGAAAGACCTGAGGGAAAACCATAGATCCTTTGATCCACGCGGCGGAATGCGTGACACTGCTGCTACCGCTCTGGAGGAAAGCGCAAGTGCATGCCCGCATTCGAGACGAGGACTGACTCCCCTGGGGAGACTCCAGAAGTACCCCAAGATCCATGTCAGCACTGGAGAGGAATCCTCAGGTTCCGGCCCCGACTCCACACAAGGTCTTAGGCCCCGGCATCGACGGGAGAGGAATCCCGAGAGGCCCCCGAGGAACTCGCATGGGGACTGGCCTTTCCTGAGGCCACCAGAGCGGGTCCCTGAGGTCCCCGTCGTAAGTCGAGAGCACCTGCCGCAACTCGTGAAAATCCAGGAGGTTTTGCCCTCCAGGCGAGATGAGGCCCATTTCCACTGAGGCTTCTCGAGGCTAATCACGTCTAACCACTGGAACTTCCAAAGGGTCCTTCACACCCTTGCTGCAACTCAAGTAGTTCCCCGACATACCCGTCTCCACTCGAGAGGAAGCACGTGGGTCCCGCACACATCCAGGGGACCCCGTTTCCGCCTCCTAGCTCGAGATGAGGGATCCTTTCCCTGTTTCGTAGGGAAAGAATTCCCGGCGTTCTCGTCGCATCTCAAGAGGAGGCGCTCTCCACAGGAAAGGCGAGAGGAACTCCAGGGTCGTGCCACCATTCCAAGAGTCCCCCAGATGTGTCAGCCCATTCCAGAGGAACCTGTTTTCCCTGCACTGCCTTGACGTTCAAGCCGAAGATCGACTCCCACCACGTGTGCACGTGGGACAGCCCTGTGGGAAAGCCTCGTAGGATAGCCTCGTGGGAAAGACTCGAGGGAAAACCATAGATCCTTTGTCCACGCGGCTGAATGCGTGACACTGCTGCTACCGCTCTGGAGGAAAGCGCAAGTGCATGCCCGCATTCGAGACGAGGACTGACTCCCCTGGGGAGACTCCAGAAGTACCCCAAGATCCATGTCAGCACTGGAGAGGAATCCTCAGGTTCCGGCCCCGACTCCACACAAGGTCTTAGGCCCCGGCATCGACGGGAGAGGAATCCCGAGAGGCCCCCGAGGAACTCGCATGGGGATTGGCCTTTCCTGAGGCCACCAGAGCGGGTCCCTGAGGTCCCCGTCGTACGTCGAGAGCACCTGCCGCAACTCGAGAAAATCCAGGAGGTTTTGCCCTCCAGGCGAGATGAGGCCCATTTCCACTGAGGCTTCTCGAGGCCAATCACATCTAACCACTGGAACTTCCAAAGGGTCCTTCACACCATTGCTGCAACTCAAGAAGTTCCCCGACATACCCGACTCCACTCGAGAGGAAGCCCGTGGAGTCCCGCACACATCCAGGGGAGCCCCGTTTACGCCTCCTATCTCGAGATGAGGGATCCCTTCCCTGTTTCGTAGGGAAAGAATTCCCGGCGTTCCCGTCGCATCTCAAGAGGAGGCGCTCTCCACAGGAAAGGCGAGAGGAACTCCAGGGTCATGCCACCATTCCAAGAGTCCCCCAGATGTGTCAGTCCATTCCAGAGGAACCTGTTTTCCCTGCACTGCCTTGACGTTCAAGCCGAGGATCGACTCCCACCACGTGTGCACGTGGGACAGCCCTGTGGGAAAGCCTCGTGGGAAAGCCTCGTGGGAAAGACTCGAGGGAAAACCATAGATCCTTTGATCCACGCGGCGGACTGCGTGACACTGCTGCTACCGCTCTGGAGGAAAGCACAAGTGCATGCCCGCATTCGAGACGAGGACTGACTCCCCTGGAGAGACTCCAGAAGTACCCCAAGATCCATGTCAGCACTGGAGAGGAATCCTCAGGTTCCGGCCCCGACTCCACACAAGGTCTTAGGCCCCGGCATCGACGGGAGAGGAATCCCGAGAGGCCCCCGAGGAACTCGCATGGGGACTGGCCTTTCCTGAGGCCACCAGAGCGGGTCCCTGAGGTCCCCGTCGTAAGTCGAGAGCACCTGCCGCAACTCGAGATAATCCAGGAGGTTTTGCCCTCCAGGCGAGATGAGGTCCATTTCCGCTGAGGCTTCTCGAGGCCAATCACATCTAACCACTGGAACTTCCAAAGGGTCCTTCACACCCTTGCTGCAACTCAAGAAGTTCCCCGACATACCCGTCTCCACTCGAGAGGAAGCACGTGGTGTCCCGCACACATCCAGGGGAGCCCCGTTTCCGCCTCCTAGCTCGAGATGAGGGATCCTTTCCCTGTTTCGTAGGGAAAGAATTCCCGGCGTTCCCGTCGCATCTCAAGAGGAGGCGCTCTCCACAGGAAAGGCGAGAGGAACTCCAGGGTCGTGCCACCATTCCAAGAGTCCCCCAGATGTGTCAGTCCGTTCCAGAGGAATCTGTTTTCCCTGCACTGCCTTGACGTTCAAGCCGAGGATCGACTCCCACCACGTGTGCACGAGGGACAGCCCTGTGGGAAAGCCTCGTGGGAAAGCCTCATGGGAAAGACTCGAGGGAAAACCAAACATCCTTTGATCCACGCGGCGGACTGCGTGACACTGCTGCTACCGCTCTGGAGGAAAGCGCAAATGCATGCCCGCATTCGAGACGAGGACTGACTCCCCTGGGGAGACTCCAGAAGTACCCCAAGATCCATGTCAGCACTGGAGAGGAATCCTCAGGTTCCGGCCCCGACTCCACACAAGGTCTTAGGCCCCAGCATCGACGGGAGAGGAATCCCGAGAGGCCCCCGAGGAACTCACATGGGGACTGGCCTTTCCTGAGGCCACCAGAGCGGGTCCCTGAGGTCCCCGTCGTAAGTCGAGAGCACCTGCCGCAACTCGAGAAAATCCAGGAGGTTTTGCCCTCCAGGCGAGATGAGGCCCATTTCCGCTGAGGCTTCTCGAGGCTAATCACGTCTAAATACTGGAACTTCCAAAGGGTCCTTCACACCCTTGATGCAACTCAAGAAGTTCCCTGACATACCCGTCTCCACTCGAGAGGAAGCACGTGGTGTCCCGCACACATCCAGGGGAGCCCCGTTTCCGCCTCCTAGCTCGAGATGAGGGATCCTTTCCCTGTTTCGTAGGGAAAGAATTCCCGGCGTTCCCGTCGCATCTCAAGAGGAGGCGCTCTCCACAGGAAAGGCGAGAGGAACTCCAGGGTCGTTCCACCATTCCAAGAGTCCCCCAGATGTGTCAGTCCGTTCCAGAGGAACCTGTTTTCCCTGCACTGCCTTGACGTTCAAGCCGAGGATCGACTCCCACCACGTGTACACGTGGGACAGCCCTGTGGGAAAGCCTCGTGGGAAAGCCTCGTGGGAAAGACTCGAGGGAAAACCATAGATCCTTTGATCCACGCGGTGGACTGCGTGACACTGCTGCTACCGCTCTGGAGGAAAGCGCAAGTGCATGCCCGCATTCGAGACGAGGACTGACTCCCCTGGGGAGACTCCAGAAGTACCCCAAGATCCATGTCAGCACTGGAGAGGAATCCTCAGGTTCCGGCCCCGACTCCACACAAGGTCTTAGGCCCCGGCATCGACGGGAGAGGAATCCCGAGAGGCCCCCGAGGAACTCGCATGGGGACTGGCCTTTCCTGAGGCCACCAGAGCGGGTCCCTGAGGTCCCCGTCGTAAGTCGAGAGCACCTGCCGCAACTCGAGAAAATCCAGGAGGTTTTGCCCTCCAGGCGAGATGAGGCCCATTTCCGCTGAGGCTTCTCGAGGCTAATCACGTCTAACCACTGGAACTTCCAAAGGGTCCTTCACACCCTTGCTGCAACTCAAGAAGTTCCCCGACATACCCGTCTCCACTCGATAGGAAGCACGTGGGTACCGCACACATCCAGGGGATCCCCGTTTCCGCCTCCTAGCTCGAGATGAGGGATCCTTTCCCTGTTTTGTAGGGAAAGAATTCCCGGCGTTCCCGTCGCATCTCAAGAGGAGGCGCTCTCCACAGGAAAGGCGAGAGGAACTACAGGGTCATGCCACCATTCCAAGAGTCCCCCAGATGTGTCAGTCCATTCCAGAGGAACCTGTTTTCCCTGCACTGCCTTGACGTTCAAGCCGAGGATCGACTCCCACCACGTGTGCACGTGGGACAGCCCTGTGGGAAAGCCTCGTGGGAAAGCCTCGTGGGAAAGACTCGAGGGAAAACCATAGATTCTTTGATCCACGCGGCGGACTGCGTGACACTGCTGCTACCGCTCTGGAGGAAAGCACAAGTGCATGCCCGCATTCGAGACGAGGACTCTCTCCCCTGGGGAGACTCCAGAAGTACCCCAAGATCCATGTCAGCACTGGAGAGGAATCCTCAGGTTCCGGCCCCGACTCCACACAAGGTCTTAGGCCCCGGCATCGACGGGAGAGGAATCCCGAGAGGCCCCCGTGGAACTCGCATGGGGACTGGCCTTTCCTGAGGCCACCAGAGCATTTCCCTGAGGTCCCCGTCGTAAGTCGAGAGCACCTGCCGCAACTCGAGAAAATCCAGGAGGTTTTGCCCTCCAGGCGAGATGAGGCCCATTTCCGCGGGGGCTTCTCGAGGCTAATCACGTCTAACCACTGGAACTTCCAAAGGGTCCTTCACACCCTTGCTGCAACTCAAGAAGTTCCCCGACATACCCGTCTCCACTCGAGAGGAAGCACGTGGGTCCCGCACACATCCAGGGGAGCCCCGTTTCCGCCTCCTAGCTCGAGATGAGGGATCCTTTCCCTGTTTCGTAGGGAAAGAATTCCCGGCGTTCCCGTCGCATCTCAAGAGGAGGCGCTCTCCACAGGAAAGGCGAGAGGAACTCCAGGGTCGTGCCACCATTCCAAGAGTCCCCCAGATGTGTCAGTCCATTCCAGAGGAACCTGTTTTCCCTGCACTGCCTTGACGTTCAAGCCGAGGATCGACTCCCACCACGTGTGCACGTGGGCCAGCCCTGTGGGAAAGCCTCGTGGGAAAGCCTCGTGGGAAAGACTCGAGGGAAAACCATAGATCCTTTGATCCACGCGGCGGACTGCGTGACACTGCTACTACCGCTCTCGAGGAAAGCGCAAGTGCATGCCCTCATTCGAGACGAGGACTGACTCCCCTGGGGAGACTCCAGAAGTACCCCAAGATCCATGTCAGCACTGGAGAGGAATCCTCAGGTTCCGGCCCCGACTCCACACAAGGTCTTAGGCCCCGGCATCGACGGGAGAGGAATCCCGAGAGGCCCCCGTGGAACTCGCATGGGGACTGGCCTTTCCTGAGGCCACCAGAGCATTTCCCTGAGGTCCCCGTCGTAAGTCGAGAGCACCTGCCGCAACTCGAGAAAATCCAGGAGGTTTTGCCCTCCAGGCGAGATGAGGCCCATTTCCGCGGGGGCTTCTCGAGGCTAATCACGTCTAACCACTGGAACTTCCAAAGGGTCCTTCACACCCTTGCTGCAACTCAAGAAGTTCCCCGACATATCCGTCTCCACTCGAAAGGAAGCACGTGGGTCCCGCACACATCCAGGGGAGCCCCGTTTCCACCTCCTAGCTCGAGATGAGGGATCCTTTCCCTGTTTCGTAGGGAAAGAATTCCGGGCGTTCCCGTCGCATCTCAAGAGGAGGAGCTCTCCACAGGGAAGGCGAGAGGAACTCCAGGGTCGTGCCACCATTCCAAGAGTCCCCCAAATGTGTCAGTCCATTCCATAGGAACCTGTTTTCCCTGCACTGCCTTGACGTTCAAGCCGAGGATCGACTCCCACCACGTGTGCACGTGGGACAGCCCTGTGGGAAAGCCTCGTGGGAAAGCCTCGTGGGAAAGACTCGAGGGAAAACCATAGATCATTTGATCCACGTGGCGGACTGCGTGAAACTGCTGCTACCGCTTTGGAGGAAAGCGCAAGTGCATGCCCGCATTCGAGACGAGGACTGACTCCCCTGGGGAGACTCCAGAAGTACCCCAAGATCCATGTCAGCACTGGAGAGGAATCCTCAGGTTCCGGCCCCGACTCCACACAAGGTCTTAGGCCCCGGCATCGACGGGAGAGGAATCCCGAGAGGCCCCCGAGGAACTCGCATGGGGACTGGCCTTTCCTGAGGCCACCAGAGCGGGTCCCTGAGGTCCCCGTCGTAAGTCGAGAGCACCTGCCGCAATTCGAGAAAATCCAGGAGGTTTTGCCCTCCAGGCGAGATGAGGCCCATTTCCGCTGAGGCTTCTCGAGGCTAATCACGTCTAACCACTGGAACTTCCAAAGGGTCCTTCACACCCTTGCTGCAACTCAAGAAGTTCCCCGACATACCCGTCTCCACTCGAGAGGAAGCACGTGGGTCCCGCACACATCCAGGGGAGCCCCGTTTCCGCCTCCTAGCTCGAGATGAGGGATCCTTTCCCTGTTTCGTAGGGAAAGAATTCCCGGCGTTCCCGTCGCATCTCAAGAGGAGGCGCTCTCCACAGGAAAGGCGAGAGGAACTCCAGGGTCGTGCCACCATTCCAAGAGTCCCCCAGATGTGTCAGTCCATTCCAGAGGAACCTGTTTTCCCTGCACTGCCTTGACGTTCAAGCCGAGGATCGACTCCCACCACGTGTGCACGTGGGACAGCCCTGTGGGAAAGCCTCGTGGGAAAGCCTCGTGGGAAAGACTCGAGGGAAAACCAAACATCCTTTGATCCACGCGGCGGACTGCGTGACACTGCTGCTACCGCTCTGGAGGAAAGCGCAAGTGCGTGCCCGCATTCGAGACGAAGACTGACTCCCCTGGGGAGACTCCAGAAGTACCCCAAGATCCATGTCAGCACTGGAGAGGAATCCTCAGGTTCCGGCCCCGACTCCACACAAGGTCTTAGGCCCCGGCATCGACGGGAGAGGAATCCCGAGAGGCCCCCGAGGAACTCGCATGGGGACTGGCCTTTCCTGAGGCCACCAGAGCGGGTCCCTGAGGTCCCCGTCGTAAGTCGAGAGCACCTGCCACAACTCGAGAAAATCCAGGAGGTTTTGCCCTCCAGGCGAGATGAGGCCCATTTCCGCTGAGGCTTCTCGAGGCTAATCACGTCTAACCACTGGAACTTCCAAAGGGTCCTTCACACCCTTGCTGCAACTCAAGAAGTTCCCCGACGTACCTGTCTCCACTCGAGAGGAAGCACGTGGGTCCCGCACACATCCAGGGGAGCCCCGTTTCCGCCTCCTAGCTCGAGATGAGGGATCCTTTCCCTGTTTCGTAGGGAAAGAATTCCCGGCGTTCCCGTCGCATCTCAAGAGGAGGCGCTCTCCACAGGAAAGGCGAGAGGAACTCCAGGGTCGTGCCACCATTCCAAGAGACCCCCAGATGTGTCAGTCCATTCCAGAGGAACCTGTTTTCCCTGCACTGCCTTGACGTTCAAGCCGAGGATCGACTCCCACCACGTGTGCACGTGGGACAGCCCTGTGGGAAAGCCTCGTGGGAAAGCCTCATGGGAAAGATACGAGGGAAAACCATAGATCCTTTGATCCACGCGGCGGACTGCGTGACACTGCTGCTACCGCTCTGGAGGAAAGCGCAAGTGCATGCCCGCATTCGAGACGAGGACTGACTCCCCTGGGGAGACTCCAGAAGTACCCCAAGATGCATGTCAGCACTGGAGAGGAATCCTCAGGTTCCGGCCCCGAATCCACACAAGGTCTTAGGCCCCGGCATCGACGGGAGAGGAATCCCGAGAGGCCCCCGAGGAACTCGCATGGGGACTGGCCTTTCCTGAGGCCACCAGAGCGGGTCCCTGAGGTCCCCGTCGTAAGTCGAGAGCACCTGCCGCAACTCGAGAAAATCCAGGAGGTTTTGCCCTCCAGGCGAGATGAGGCCCATTTCCACTGAAGCTTCTCGAGGCTAATCACGTCTAACCACTGGAACTTCCAAAGGGTCCTTCACACCATTGCTGCAACTCAAGAAGTTCCCCGACATACCCGTCTCCTCTCGAGAGGAAGCACGTGGGGTCCCGCACACATCCAGGGGAGCCCCGTTTCCGCCTCCTAGCTCGAGATGAGGGATCCCTTCCCTGTTTCGTAGGGAAAGAATTCCCGGCGTTCCCGTCGCATCTCAAGAGGTGGCGCTCTCCACAGGAAAGGCGAGAGGAACTCCAGGGTCATGCCACCATTCCAAGAGTCCCCCAGATGTGTCAGTCCATTCCAGAGGAACCTGTTTTCCCTGCACTGCCTTGACGTTCAAGCCGAGGATCGACTCCCACCACGTGTGCACGTGGGACAGCCCTGTGGGAAAGCCTCGTGGGAAAGCCTCGTGGGAAAGACTCGAGGGAAAACCATAGATCCTTTGATCCACGCGGCGGAATGCGTGACACTGCTGCTACCGCTCTGAAGGAAAGCGCAAGTGCATGCCCGCATTCGAGACGAGGACTGACTCCCCTGGGGAGACTCCAGAAGTACCCCAAGATACATGTCAGCACTGGAGAG
The DNA here is from genome assembly GCF_042477335.2 of Ovis canadensis. Taxonomy (NCBI): domain Eukaryota; kingdom Metazoa; phylum Chordata; class Mammalia; order Artiodactyla; family Bovidae; genus Ovis; species Ovis canadensis. The sequence goes on from NC_091269.1 coordinate 11,655,598, forward strand.
GAATCCTCAGGTTCCGGCCACTTATCCACACAAGGTCTTAGGCCCCGGCATCGACGGGAGAGGTATCCCGATACGCCCCCGAGGAACTCGCATGGGGACTGGCCTTTCCTGAGGCCACCAGATCGGGTCCCTGAGGTCCCCGTCGTAAGGCGAGAGCACCTGCCGCAACTCGAGAAAATCTAGGAGGTTTTGCCCTCCAGGCCAGATGAGGCCCATTTCCGCTGAGGCTTCTCGAGGCCAATCACATCTAACCACTGGAACTTCCAAAGGGTCCTTCACACCATTGCTGCAACTCAAGAAGTTCCCCGACATACCCGTCTCCACTCGAGAGGAAGCACGTGGGTTCCCGCACCCATCCAGGGGAGCCCCGTTTCCGCCTCCTAGCTCGAGATGAGGGATCCCTTCTCTGTTTCGTAGGGAAAGAATTCCCGGCGTTCCCGTCGCATCTCAAGAGGAGGCGCTCTCCAGAGGAAAGGCGAGAGGAACTCCAGGGTCGAGACACCATTCCAAGAGTCCCCCAGATGTGTCAGTCCATTCCAGAGGAACCTGTTTTCCCTGCACTGCCTTGACGTTCAAGCCGAGGATCGACTCCCACCACGTGTGCACGTGGGACAGCCCTGTGGGAAAGCCTCGTGGGAAAGCCTCGTGGGAAAGACTCGAGGGAAAACCATAGATCCTTTGATCCACGCGGCGGACTGCGTGACACTGCTGCTACCGCTCTGGAGGAAAGCGCAAGTGCATGCCCGCATTCGAGACGAGGACTGACTCCCCTGGGGAGACTCCAGAAGTACCCCAAGATCCATGTCAGCACTGGAGAGGAATCCTCAGGTTCCGGCCCCGACTCCACACAAGGTCTTAGGCCCCGGCATCGACGGGAGAGGAATCCCGAGAGGCCCCCGAGGAACTCGCATGGGGATTGGCCTTTCCTGAGGCCACCAGAGCGGGTCCCTGAGGTCCCCGTCGTACGTCGAGAGCACCTGCCGCAACTCGAGAAAATCCAGGAGGTTTTGCCCTCCAGGCGAGATGAGGCCCATTTCCACTGAGGCTTCTCGAGGCCAATCACATCTAACCACTGGAACTTCCAAAGGGTCCTTCACACCATTGCTGCAACTCAAGAAGTTCCCCGACATACCCGACTCCACTCGAGAGGAAGCACGTGGAGTCCCGCACACATCCAGGGGAGCCCCGTTTCCGCCTCCTAGCTCGAGATGAGGGATCCTTTCCCTGTTTCGTAGGGAAAGAATTCCCGGCGTTCCCGTCGCATCTCAAGAGGAGGCGCTCTCCACAGGAAAGGCGAGAGGAACTACAGGGTCGAGACACCATTCCAAGAGTCCCCCAGATGTGTCAGTCCATTCCAGAGGAACCTGTTTTCCCTGCACTGCCTTGACGTTCAAGCCGAGGATCGACTCCCACCACGTGTGCACGTGGGACAGCCCTGTGGGAAAGCCTCGTGGGAAAGCCTCCTGGGAAAGACTCGAGGGAAAACCATAGATCCTTTGATCCACGCGGCGGACTGCGTGACACTGCTGCTACCGCTCTGGAGGAAAGCGCAAGTGCATGCCCGCATTCGAGACGAGGACTGACTCCCCTGGGGAGACTCCAGAAGTACCCCAAGATCCATGTCAGCACTGGAGAGGAATCCTCAGGTTCCGGCCCCGACTCCACACAAGGTCTTAGGCCCCGGCATCGACGGGAGAGGAATCCCGAGAGGCCCCCGAGGAACTCGCATGGGGACTGGCCTTTCCTGAGGCCACCAGAGCGGGTCCCTGAGGTCCCCGTCGTAAGTCGAGAGCACCTGCCGCAACTCGAGAAAATCCAGGAGGTTTTGCCCTCCAGGCGAGATGAGGCCCATTTCCGCTGAGGCTTCTCGAGGCTAATCACGTCTAACCACTGGAACTTCCAAAGGGTCCTTCACACCCTTGCTGCAACTCAAGAAGTTCCCCGACATACCCGTCTCCACTCGATAGGAAGCACGTGGGTACCGCACACATCCAGGGGATCCCCGTTTCCGCCTCCTAGCTCGAGATGAGGGATCCTTTCCCTGTTTTGTAGGGAAAGAATTCCCGGCGTTCCCGTCGCATCTCAAGAGGAGGCGCTCTCCACAGGAAAGGCGAGAGGAACTACAGGGTCATGCCACCATTCCAAGAGTCCCCCAGATGTGTCAGTCCATTCCAGAGGAACCTGTTTTCCCTGCACTGCCTTGACGTTCAAGCCGAGGATCGACTCCCACCACGTGTGCACGTGGGACAGCCCTGTGGGAAAGCCTCGTGGGAAAGCCTCGTGGGAAAGACTCGAGGGAAAACCATAGATTCTTTGATCCACGCGGCGGACTGCGTGACACTGCTGCTACCGCTCTGGAGGAAAGCACAAGTGCATGCCCGCATTCGAGACGAGGACTCTCTCCCCTGGGGAGACTCCAGAAGTACCCCAAGATCCATGTCAGCACTGGAGAGGAATCCTCAGGTTCCGGCCCCGACTCCACACAAGGTCTTAGGCCCCGGCATCGACGGGAGAGGAATCCCGAGAGGCCCCCGTGGAACTCGCATGGGGACTGGCCTTTCCTGAGGCCACCAGAGCATTTCCCTGAGGTCCCCGTCGTAAGTCGAGAGCACCTGCCGCAACTCGAGAAAATCCAGGAGGTTTTGCCCTCCAGGCGAGATGAGGCCCATTTCCGCGGGGGCTTCTCGAGGCTAATCACGTCTAACCACTGGAACTTCCAAAGGGTCCTTCACACCCTTGCTGCAACTCAAGAAGTTCCCCGACATACCCGTCTCCACTCGAGAGGAAGCACGTGGGTCCCGCACACATCCAGGGGAGCCCCGTTTCCGCCTCCTAGCTCGAGATGAGGGATCCTTTCCCTGTTTCGTAGGGAAAGAATTCCCGGCGTTCCCGTCGCATCTCAAGAGGAGGCGCTCTCCACAGGAAAGGCGAGAGGAACTCCAGGGTCGTGCCACCATTCCAAGAGTCCCCCAGATGTGTCAGTCCATTCCAGAGGAACCTGTTTTCCCTGCACTGCCTTGACGTTCAAGCCGAGGATCGACTCCCACCACGTGTGCACGTGGGCCAGCCCTGTGGGAAAGCCTCGTGGGAAAGCCTCGTGGGAAAGACTCGAGGGAAAACCATAGATCCTTTGATCCACGCGGCGGACTGCGTGACACTGCTACTACCGCTCTCGAGGAAAGCGCAAGTGCATGCCCTCATTCGAGACGAGGACTGACTCCCCTGGGGAGACTCCAGAAGTACCCCAAGATCCATGTCAGCACTGGAGAGGAATCCTCAGGTTCCGGCCCCGACTCCACACAAGGTCTTAGGCCCCGGCATCGACGGGAGAGGAATCCCGAGAGGCCCCCGTGGAACTCGCATGGGGACTGGCCTTTCCTGAGGCCACCAGAGCATTTCCCTGAGGTCCCCGTCGTAAGTCGAGAGCACCTGCCGCAACTCGAGAAAATCCAGGAGGTTTTGCCCTCCAGGCGAGATGAGGCCCATTTCCGCGGGGGCTTCTCGAGGCTAATCACGTCTAACCACTGGAACTTCCAAAGGGTCCTTCACACCCTTGCTGCAACTCAAGAAGTTCCCCGACATATCCGTCTCCACTCGAAAGGAAGCACGTGGGTCCCGCACACATCCAGGGGAGCCCCGTTTCCACCTCCTAGCTCGAGATGAGGGATCCTTTCCCTGTTTCGTAGGGAAAGAATTCCGGGCGTTCCCGTCGCATCTCAAGAGGAGGAGCTCTCCACAGGGAAGGCGAGAGGAACTCCAGGGTCGTGCCACCATTCCAAGAGTCCCCCAAATGTGTCAGTCCATTCCATAGGAACCTGTTTTCCCTGCACTGCCTTGACGTTCAAGCCGAGGATCGACTCCCACCACGTGTGCACGTGGGACAGCCCTGTGGGAAAGCCTCGTGGGAAAGCCTCGTGGGAAAGACTCGAGGGAAAACCATAGATCATTTGATCCACGTGGCGGACTGCGTGAAACTGCTGCTACCGCTTTGGAGGAAAGCGCAAGTGCATGCCCGCATTCGAGACGAGGACTGACTCCCCTGGGGAGACTCCAGAAGTACCCCAAGATCCATGTCAGCACTGGAGAGGAATCCTCAGGTTCCGGCCCCGACTCCACACAAGGTCTTAGGCCCCGGCATCGACGGGAGAGGAATCCCGAGAGGCCCCCGAGGAACTCGCATGGGGACTGGCCTTTCCTGAGGCCACCAGAGCGGGTCCCTGAGGTCCCCGTCGTAAGTCGAGAGCACCTGCCGCAATTCGAGAAAATCCAGGAGGTTTTGCCCTCCAGGCGAGATGAGGCCCATTTCCGCTGAGGCTTCTCGAGGCTAATCACGTCTAACCACTGGAACTTCCAAAGGGTCCTTCACACCCTTGCTGCAACTCAAGAAGTTCCCCGACATACCCGTCTCCACTCGAGAGGAAGCACGTGGGTCCCGCACACATCCAGGGGAGCCCCGTTTCCGCCTCCTAGCTCGAGATGAGGGATCCTTTCCCTGTTTCGTAGGGAAAGAATTCCCGGCGTTCCCGTCGCATCTCAAGAGGAGGCGCTCTCCACAGGAAAGGCGAGAGGAACTCCAGGGTCGTGCCACCATTCCAAGAGTCCCCCAGATGTGTCAGTCCATTCCAGAGGAACCTGTTTTCCCTGCACTGCCTTGACGTTCAAGCCGAGGATCGACTCCCACCACGTGTGCACGTGGGACAGCCCTGTGGGAAAGCCTCGTGGGAAAGCCTCGTGGGAAAGACTCGAGGGAAAACCAAACATCCTTTGATCCACGCGGCGGACTGCGTGACACTGCTGCTACCGCTCTGGAGGAAAGCGCAAGTGCGTGCCCGCATTCGAGACGAAGACTGACTCCCCTGGGGAGACTCCAGAAGTACCCCAAGATCCATGTCAGCACTGGAGAGGAATCCTCAGGTTCCGGCCCCGACTCCACACAAGGTCTTAGGCCCCGGCATCGACGGGAGAGGAATCCCGAGAGGCCCCCGAGGAACTCGCATGGGGACTGGCCTTTCCTGAGGCCACCAGAGCGGGTCCCTGAGGTCCCCGTCGTAAGTCGAGAGCACCTGCCGCAACTCGAGAAAATCCAGGAGGTTTTGCCCTCCAGGCGAGATGAGGCCCATTTCCGCTGAGGCTTCTCGAGGCTAATCACGTCTAACCACTGGAACTTCCAAAGGGTCCTTCACACCCTTGCTGCAACTCAAGAAGTTCCCCGACGTACCTGTCTCCACTCGAGAGGAAGCACGTGGGTCCCGCACACATCCAGGGGAGCCCCGTTTCCGCCTCCTAGCTCGAGATGAGGGATCCTTTCCCTGTTTCGTAGGGAAAGAATTCCCGGCGTTCCCGTCGCATCTCAAGAGGAGGCGCTCTCCACAGGAAAGGCGAGAGGAACTCCAGGGTCGTGCCACCATTCCAAGAGACCCCCAGATGTGTCAGTCCATTCCAGAGGAACCTGTTTTCCCTGCACTGCCTTGACGTTCAAGCCGAGGATCGACTCCCACCACGTGTGCACGTGGGACAGCCCTGTGGGAAAGCCTCGTGGGAAAGCCTCATGGGAAAGATACGAGGGAAAACCATAGATCCTTTGATCCACGCGGCGGACTGCGTGACACTGCTGCTACCGCTCTGGAGGAAAGCGCAAGTGCATGCCCGCATTCGAGACGAGGACTGACTCCCCTGGGGAGACTCCAGAAGTACCCCAAGATGCATGTCAGCACTGGAGAGGAATCCTCAGGTTCCGGCCCCGAATCCACACAAGGTCTTAGGCCCCGGCATCGACGGGAGAGGAATCCCGAGAGGCCCCCGAGGAACTCGCATGGGGACTGGCCTTTCCTGAGGCCACCAGAGCGGGTCCCTGAGGTCCCCGTCGTAAGTCGAGAGCACCTGCCGCAATTCGAGAAAATCCAGGAGGTTTTGCCCTCCAGGCGAGATGAGGCCCATTTCCGCTGAGGCTTCTCGAGGCTAATCACGTCTAACCACTGGAACTTCCAAAGGGTCCTTCACACCATTGCTGCAACTCAAGAAGTTCCCCGACATACCCGTCTCCTCTCGAGAGGAAGCACGTGGGGTCCCGCACACATCCAGGGGAGCCCCGTTTCCGCCTCCTAGCTCGAGATGAGGGATCCCTTCCCTGTTTCGTAGGGAAAGAATTCCCGGCGTTCCCGTCGCATCTCAAGAGGTGGCGCTCTCCACAGGAAAGGCGAGAGGAACTCCAGGGTCATGCCACCATTCCAAGAGTCCCCCAGATGTGTCAGTCCATTCCAGAGGAACCTGTTTTCCCTGCACTGCCTTGACGTTCAAGCCGAGGATCGACTCCCACCACGTGTGCACGTGGGACAGCCCTGTGGGAAAGCCTCGTGGGAAAGCCTCGTGGGAAAGACTCGAGGGAAAACCATAGATCCTTTGATCCACGCGGCGGAATGCGTGACACTGCTGCTACCGCTCTGAAGGAAAGCGCAAGTGCATGCCCGCATTCGAGACGAGGACTGACTCCCCTGGGGAGACTCCAGAAGTACCCCAAGATACATGTCAGCACTGGAGAGGAATCCTCAGGTTCCGGCCACGAATCCACACAAGGTCTTAGGCCCCGGCATCGACGGGAGAGGTATCCCGATACGCCCCCGAGGAACTCGCATGGGGACTGGCCTTTCCTGAGGCCACCAGATCGGGTCCCTGAGGTCCCCGTCGTAAGGCGAGAGCACCTGCCGCAACTCGAGAAAATCTAGGAGGTTTTGCCCTCCAGGCGAGATGAGGCCCATTTCCGCTGAGGCTTCTCGAGGCCAATCACATCTAACCACTGGAACTTCCAAAGGGTCCTTCACACCATTGCTGCAACTCAAGAAGTTCCCCGACATACCCGTCTCCACTCGAGAGGAAGCACGTGGGTTCCCGCACCCATCCAGGGGAGCCCCGTTTCCGCCTCCTAGCTCGAGATGAGGGATCCCTTCTCTGTTTCGTAGGGAAAGAATTCCCGGCGTTTCCGTCGCATCTCAAGAGGAGGCGCTCTCCAGAGGAAAGGCGAGAGGAACTCCAGGGTCGAGACACCATTCCAAGAGTCCCCCAGATGTGTCAGTCCATTCCAGAGGAACCTGTTTTCCCTGCACTGCCTTGACGTTCAAGCCGAGGATCGACTCCCACCACGTGTGCACGTGGGACAGCCCTGTGGGAAAGCCTCGTGGGAAAGCCTCGTGGGAAAGACTCGAGGGAAAACCATAGATCCTTTGATCCACGCGGCGGACTGCGTGACACTGCTGCTACCGCTCTGGAGGAAAGCGCAAGTGCATGCCCGCATTCGAGACGAGGACTGACTCCCCTGGGGAGACTCCAGAAGTACCCCAAGATCCATGTCAGCACTGGAGAGGAATCCTCAGGTTCCGGCCCCGACTCCACACAAGGTCTTAGGCCCCGGCATCGACGGGAGAGGAATCCCGAGAGGCCCCCGAGGAACTCGCATGGGGATTGTCCTTTCCTGAGGCCACCAGAGCGGGTCCCTGAGGTCCCCGTCGTACGTCGAGAGCACCTGCCGCAACTCGAGAAAATCCAGGAGGTTTTGCCCTCCAGGCGATATGAGGCCCATTTCCACTGAGGCTTCTCGAGGCCAATCACATCTAACCACTGGAACTTCCAAAGGGTCCTTCACACCATTGCTGCAACTCAAGAAGTTCCCCGACATACCCGACTCCACTCGAGAGGAAGCACGTGGAGTCCCGCACACATCCAGGGGAGCCCCGTTTCCGCCTCCTAGCTCGAGATGAGGGATCCTTTCCCTGTTTCGTAGGGAAAGAATTCCCGGCGTTCCCGTCGCATCTCAAGAGGAGGCGCTCTCCACAGGAAAGGCGAGAGGAACTCCAGGGTCATGCCACCATTCCAAGAGTCCCCCAGATGTGTCAGTCCATTCCAGAGGAACCTGTTTTCCCTGCACTGCCTTGACGTTCAAGCCGAGAATAGACTCCCACCACGTGTGCACGTGGGACAGCCCTGTGGGAAAGCCTCGTGGGAAAGCCTCATGGGAAAGACTCGAGGGAAAACCATAGATCCTTTGATCCACGCGGCGGACTGTGTGACACTGCTGCTACCGCTCTGGAGGAAAGCGCAAGTGCATGCCCGCATTCGAGACGAGGACTGACTCCCCTGGGGAGACTCCAGAAGTACCCCAAGATGCATGTCAGCACTGGAGAGGAATCCTCAGGTTCCGGCCCCGAATCCACACAAGGTCTTAGGCCCCGGCATCGACGGGAGAGGAATCCCGAGAGGCCCCCGAGGAACTCGCATGGGGACTGGCCTTTCCTGAGGCCACCAGAGCGGGTCCCTGAGGTCCCCGTCGTAAGTCGAGAGCACCTGCCGCAACTCGAGAAAATCCAGGAGGTTTTGCCCTCCAGGCGAGATGAGGCCCATTTCCGCTGAGGCTTCTCGAGGCTAATCACGTCTAACCACTGGAACTTCCAAAGGGTCCTTCACACCATTGCTGCAACTCAAGAAGTTCCCCGACATACCCTTCTCCACTCGAGAGGAAGCACGTGGTGTCCCGCACACATCCAGGGGAGCCCCGTTTTCGCCTCCTAGCTCGAGATGAGGGATCCCTTCCCTGTTTCGTAGGGAAAGAATTCCCGGCGTTCCCGTCGCATCTCAAGAGGAGGCGCTCTCCACAGGAAAGGCGAGAGGAACTCCAGGGTCATGCCACCATTCCAAGAGTCCCCCAGATGTGTCAGTCCATTCCAGAGGAACCTGTTTTCCCTGCACTGCCTTGACGTTCAAGCCGAGGATCGACTCGCACCACGTGTGCACGTGGGACAGCCCTGTGGGAAAGCCTCGTGGTAAAGCCTCGTGGGAAAGACCTGAGGGAAAACCATAGATCCTTTGATCCACGCGGCGGAATGCGTGACACTGCTGCTACCGCTCTGGAGGAAAGCGCAAGTGCATGCCCGCATTCGAGACGAGGACTGACTCCCCTGGGGAGACTCCAGAAGTACCCCAAGATCCATGTCAGCACTGGAGAGGAATCCTCAGGTTCCGGCCCCGACTCCACACAAGGTCTTAGGCCCCGGCATCGACGGGAGAGGAATCCCGAGAGGCCCCCGAGGAACTCGCATGGGGACTGGCCTTTCCTGAGGCCACCAGAGCGGGTCCCTGAGGTCCCCGTCGTAAGTCGAGAGCACCTGCCGCAACTCGTGAAAATCCAGGAGGTTTTGCCCTCCAGGCGAGATGAGGCCCATTTCCACTGAGGCTTCTCGAGGCTAATCACGTCTAACCACTGGAACTTCCAAAGGGTCCTTCACACCCTTGCTGCAACTCAAGAAGTTCCCCGACATACCCGACTCCACTCGAGAGGAAGCACGTGGGTCCCGCACACATCCAGGGGACCCCGTTTCCGCCTCCTAGCTCGAGATGAGGGATCCTTTCCCTGTTTCGTAGGGAAAGAATTCCCGGCGTTCTCGTCGCATCTCAAGAGGAGGCGCTCTCCACAGGAAAGGCGAGAGGAACTCCAGGGTCGTGCCACCATTCCAAGAGTCCCCCAGATGTGTCAGCCCATTCCAGAGGAACCTGTTTTCCCTGCACTGCCTTGACGTTCAAGCCGAAGATCGACTCCCACCACGTGTGCACGTGGGACAGCCCTGTGGGAAAGCCTCGTAGGATAGCCTCGTGGGAAAGACTCGAGGGAAAACCATAGATCCTTTGTCCACGCGGCTGAATGCGTGACACTGCTGCTACCGCTCTGGAGGAAAGCACAAGTGCATGCCCGCATTCGAGACGAGGACTGACTCCCCTGGGGAGACTCCAGAAGTACCCCAAGATCCATGTCAGCACTGGAGAGGAATCCTCAGGTTCCGGCCCCGACTCCACACAAGGTCTTAGGCCCCGGCATCGACGGGAGAGGAATCCCGAGAGGCCCCCGAGGAACTCGCATGGGGATTGGCCTTTCCTGAGGCCACCAGAGCGGGTCCCTGAGGTCCCCGTCGTACGTCGAGAGCACCTGCCGCAACTCGAGAAAATCCAGGAGGTTTTGCCCTCCAGGCGAGATGAGGCCCATTTCCTCTGAGGCTTCTCGAGGCCAATCACATCAAACCACTGGAACTTCCAAAGGGTCCTTCACACCCTTGCTGCAACTCAAGAAGTTCCCCGACATACCCGTCTCCACTCGAGAGGAAGCACGTGGGGTCCCGCACACATCCAGGGGAGCCCCGTTTCCGCCTCCTAACTCGAGATGAGGGATCCTTTCCCTGTTTCGTAGGGAAAGAATTCCCGGCGTTCCCGTCGCATCTCAAGAGGAGGCGCTCTCCACAGGAAAGGCGAGAGGAACTCCAGGGCCGTGCCACCATTCCAAGAGTCCCCCAGATGTGTCAGTCCATTCCAGAGGAACCTGTTTTCCCTGCACTGCCTTGACGTTCAAGCCGAGGATCGACTCCCACCACGTGTGCACGTGGGACAGCCCTGTGGGAAAGCCTCGTGGGAAAGCCTCATGGGAAAGACTCGAGGGAAAACCATAGATCCTTTGATCCGCGCGGCGGACTGCGTGACACTGCTGCTACCGCTCTGGAGGAAAGCGCAAGTGGATGCCCGCATTCGAGACGAGGACTGACTTCCCTGGGGAGACTCCAGAAGTACCCCAAGATCCATGTCAGCACTGGAGAGGAATCCTCAGGTTCCGGCCCCGACTCCACACAAGGTCTTAGGCCCCGGCATCGACGGGAGAGGAATCCCGAGAGGCCCCCGAGGAACTCGCATGGGGACTGGCCTTTCCTGAGGCCACCAGAGCGGGTCCCTGAGGTCCCCGTCGTAAGTCGAGAGCACCTGCCGCAACTCGAGAAAATCCAGGCGGTTTTGCCCTCCAGGCGAGATGAGGTCCATTTCCGCTGAGGCTTCTCGAGGCCAATCACATCTAACCACTGGAACTTCCAAAGGGTCCTTCACACCCTTGCTGCAACTCAAGAAGTTCCCCGACATACCCGTCTCCACTCGAGAGGAAGCACCTGGTGTCCCGCACACATCCAGGGGAGCCCCGTTTCCGCCTCCTAGCTCGAGATGAGGGATCCTTTCCCTGTTTCGTAGGGAAAGAGTTCCCGGCGTTCCCGTCGCATCTCAAGAGGAGGCGATCTCCACAGGAAAGGCGAGAGGAACTCCAGGGTCGTGCCACCATTCCAAGAGTCCCCCAGATGTGTCAGCCCATTCCAGAGGAACCTGTTTTCCCTGCACTGCCTTGACGTTCAAGCCGAGGATCGACTCCCACCACGTGTGCACGTGGGACAGCCCTGTGGGAAAGCCTCGTGGGAAAGCCTCGTGGGAAAGACACGAGGGAAAACCATAGATCCTTTGATCCACGCGGCGGACTGCGTGACACTGCTGCTACCGCTCTGGAGGAAAGCGCAAGTGCATGCCCGCATTCGAGACGAGGACTGACTCCCCTGGGGAGACTCCAGAAGTACCACAAGATCCATGTCAGCACTGGAGAGGAATCCTCAGGTTCCAGCCCCGACTCCACACAAGGTCTTAGGCCCCGCCATCGACGGGAGAGGAATCCCGAGTGTCCCCCGAGGAACTCGCATGGGGACTGGCCTTTCCTGAGGCCACCAGAGCGGGTCCCTGAGGTCCCCGTCGTAAGTCGAGAGCACCTGCCGCAACTCGAGAAAATCCAGGAGGTTTTGCCCTCCAGGCGAGATGAGGCCCACTTCTGCTGAGGCTTCTCGAGGCCAATCACATCTATCCACTGGAACTTTCAAAGGGTCCTTCACACCCTTGCTGCAACTCAAGAAGTTCCCCGACATACCCGTCTCCACTCGAGAGGAAGCACGTGGTGTCCCGCACACATCCAGGGGAGCCCCGTTTCTGCCTCCTAGCTCGAGATGAGGGATCCTTTCCCTGTTTCGTAGGGAAAGAATTCCCGGCGTTCCCGTCGCATCTCAAGAGGAGGCGCTCTCCACAGGAAAGGCGAGAGGAACTCCAGGGTCATGCCACCATTCCAAGAGTCCCCCAGATGTGTCAGTCCATTCCAGAGGAACCTGTTTTCCCTGCACTGCCTTGACGTTCAAGCCGAGGATCGACTCCCACCACGTGTGCACGTGGGACAGCCCTGTGGGAAAGCCTCGTGGGAAAGCCTCGTGGGAAAGACTCGAGGGAAAACCATAGATCCTTTGATCCACGCGGCGGACTGCGTGACACTGCTGCTACCGCTCTGGAGGAAAGCGCAAGTGCATGCCCGCATTCGAGACGAGGACTGACTTCCTTGGGGAGACTCCAGAAGTACCCCAAGATCCATGTCAGCACTGGAGAGGAATCCTCATGTTCCGGCCCCGACTCCACACAAGGTCTTAGGCCCCGGCATCGACGGGAGAGGAATCCCGAGAGGCCCCCGAGGAACTCGCATGGGGACTTGCCTTTCCTGAGGCCACCAGAGCGGGTCCCTGAGGTCCCCGTCGTAAGTCGAGAGCACCTGCCGCAACTCGAGAAAATCCAGGCGGTTTTGCCCTCCAGGCGAGATGAGGCCCATTTCCGCTGAGGCTTCTCGAGGCTAATCACGTCTAACCACTGGAACTTCCAAAGGGTCCTTCACACCCTTGCTGCAACTCAAGAAGTTCCCCGACATACCCGTCTCCACTCGAGAGGAAGCACGTGGGTCCCGCACACATCCAGGGGAGCCCCGTTTCCGCCTCCTAGCTCGAGATGAGTGATCCTTTCCCTGTTTCGTAGGGAAAGAATTCCCGGCGTTCCCGTCGCATCTCAAGAGGAGGCGCTCTCCACAGGAAAGGCGAGAGGAACTCCAGGGTCGAGACACCATTCCAAGAGTCCCCCAGATGTGTCAGTCCATTCCAGAGGAACCTGTTTTCCCTGCACTGCCTTGACGTTCAAGCCGAGGATCGACTCCCACCACGTGTGCACGTGGGACAGCCCTGTGGGAAAGCCTCGTGGGAAAGCCTCGCGGGAAAGACTCGAGGGAAAACCATAGATCCTTTGATCCACGCGGCGGACTGCGTGACACTGCTGCTACCGCTCTGGAGGAAAGCGCAAGTGCATGCCCGCATTCGAGACGAGGACTGACTCCCCTGGGGAGACTCCAGAAGTACCCCAAGATCCATGTCAGCACTGGAGAGGAATCCTCAGGTTCCGGCCCCGACTCCACACAAGGTCTTAGGCCCCGGCATCGACGGGAGAGGAATCCCGAGAGGCCCCCGAGGAACTCGCATGGGGACGGGCCTTTCCTGAGGCCACCAGAGCGGGTCCCTGAGGTCCCCGTCGTAAGTCGAGAGCACCTGCCGCAACTCGAGAAAATCCAGGAGGTTTTGCCTTCCAGGCGAGATGAGGCCCATTTCCGCTGAGGCTTCTCGAGGCCAATCACTTCTAACCACTGGAACTTCCAAAGGGTCCTTCACACCCTTGCTGCAACTCAAGAAGTTCCCCGACATACCCGTCTCCACTCGAGAGGAAGCATGTGGTGTCCCGCACACATCCAGGGGAGCCCCGTTTCCGCCTCCTAGCTCGAGATGAGGGATCCTTTCCCTGTTTCGTAGGGAAAGAATTCCCGGCGTTCCCGTCGCATCTCAAGAGGAGGCGCTCTCCACAGGAAAGGCGAGAGCAACTCCAGGGTCGAGACACCATTCCAAGAGTCCCCCAGATGTGTCAGTCCATTCCAGAGGAACCTGTTTTCCCTGCACTGCCTTGACGTTCAAGCCGAGGATCGACTCCCACCACGTGTGCACGTGGGACAGCCCTGTGGGAAAGCCTCGTGGGAAAGCCTCGTGGGAAAGACTCGAGGGAAAACCATAGATCCTTTGATCCACCCTGCGGACTGCATGACACTGCTGCTACCGCTCTGGAGGAAAGCGCAAGTGCATGCCCGCATTCGAGACGAGGACTGACTCCCCTGGGGAGACTCCAGAAGTACCCCAAGATCCATGTCAGCACTGGAGAGGAATCCTCAGGTTCCGACCCCGACTCCACACAAGGTCTTAGGCCCCGGCATCGACGGGAGAGGAATCCCGAGAGGCCCCCGATGAACTCGCATGGGGACGGGCCTTTCCTGAGGCCACCAGAGCGGGTCCTTGAGGTCCCCGTCGTAAGTCGAGAGCACCTGCCGCAACTCGAGAAAATCCAGGAGGTTTTGCCCTCCAGGCGAGATGAGGCCCATTTCCGCTGAGGCTTCTCGAGGCCAATCACTTCTAACCACTGGAACTTCCAAAGGGTCCTTCACACCCTTGCTGCAACTCAAGAAGTTCCCCGACATACCCGTCTCCACTCGAGAGGAAGCATGTGGTGTCCCGCACACATCCAGGGGAGCCCCGTTTCCGCCTCCTAGCTCGAGATGAGGGATCCTTTCCCTGTTTCGTAGGGAAAGAATTCCCGGCGTTCCCGTCGCATCTCAAGAGGAGGCGCTCTCCACAGGAAAGGCGAGAGGAACTCCAGGGTCGAGACACCATTCCAAGAGCCCCCCAGATGTGTCAGTCCATTCCAGAGGAACCTGTTTTCCCTGCACTGCCTTGACGTTCAAGCCGAGGATCGACTCCCACCACGTGTGCACGTGGGACAGCCCTGTGGGAAAGCCTCGTGGGAAAGCCTCGTGGGAAAGACTCGAGGGAAAACCATAGATCCTTTGATCCACGCGGCGGACTGAGTGACACTGCTGCTACCGCTCTGGAGGAAAGCGCAAGTGCATGCCCGCATTCGAGACGAGGACTGACTCCCCTGGGGAGACTCCAGAAGTACCCCAAGATCCATGTCAGCACTGGAGAGGAATCCTCAGGTTCCGGCCCCTACTCCACACAAGGTCTTAGGCCCCGGCATCGACGGGAGAGGAATCCCGAGACGCCCCCGAGGAACTCGCATGGGGACTGGCCTTTCCTGAGGCCACCAGAGCGGTTCCCTGAGGTCCCCGTCGTAAGTCGAGAGCACCTGCCGCAACTCGAGAAAATCCAGGAGGTTTTGCCCTCCAGGCGAGATGAGGCCCATTTCCGCTGAGGCTTCTCGAGGCCAATCACGTCTAACCACTGGAACTTCCAAAGGGTCCTTCACACCCTTGCTGCAACTCAAGAAGTTCCCCGACATACCCGTCTCCACTCGAGAGGAAGCACGTGGGTACCGCACACATCCGGGGGAGCCCCGTTTCCGCCTCCTAGCTCGAGATGAGGGATCCTTTCCCTGTTTCGTAGGGAAAGAATTCCCGGCGTTCCCGTCGCATCTCAAGAGGAGGCGCTCTATACAGGAAAGGCGAGAGGAACTCCAGGGTCGTGACACCATTCCAAGAGTCCCCCAGATGTGTCAGTCCATTCCAGAGGAACCTGTTTTCCCTGCACTGCCTTGACGTTCAAGCCGAGGATCGACTCCCACCACGTGTGCACGTGGGACAGCCCTGTGGGAAAGCCTCGTGGGAAAGCCTCGTGGAAAGACTCGAGGGAAAAACATAGATCCTTTGATCCACGCGGCGGACTGCGTGACACTGCTGCTACCGCTCTGGAGGAAAGCGCAAGTGCATGCCCGCATTCGAGACGAGGACTGACTCCCCTGGGGAGACTCCAGAAGTACCCCAAGATCCATGTCAGCACTGGAGAGGAATCCTCAGGTTCCGGCCCCGACTCCACACAAGGTCTTAGGCCCCGGCATCGACGGGAGAGGAATCCCGAGAGGCCCCCGAGGAACTCGCATGGGGACTGGCCTTTCCTCAGGCCACCAGAGCGGGTCCCTGAGGTCCCCGTCGTAAGTCGAGAGCACCTGCCGCAACTCGAGAAAATCCAGGAGGTTTTGCCCTCCAGGCGAGATGAGGCCCATTTCCGCTGAGGCTTCTCGAGGCCAATCACATCTAACCACTGGAACTTCCAAAGGGTCCTTCACACCCTTGCTGCAACTCAAGAAGTTCCCCGACATACCCGTCTGCACTCGAGAGGAAGCACGTGGTGTCCCGCACACATCCAGGGGAGCCCCGTTTCCGCCTCCTAGCTCGAGATGAGGGATCCTTTCCCTGTTTCGTAGGGAAAGAATTCCCGGCGTTCTCGTCTCATCTCAAGAGGAGGCGCTCTCCACAGGAAAGGCGAGAGGAACTCCAGGGTCGTGCCACCATTCCAAGAGTCCCCCAGATGTGTCAGTCCATTCCAGAGGAACCTGTTTTCCCTGCACTGCCTTGACGTTCAAGCCGAGGATCGACTCCCACCACGTGTGCACGTGGGACAGCCCTGTGGGAAAGCCTCGTGGGAAAGCCTCGTGGGAAAGACTCGAGGGAAAACCATAGATCCTTTGATCCACGCGGCGGACTGCGTGACACTGCTGCTACCGCTCTGGAGGAAAGCGCAAGTGCATGCCCGCATTCGAGACGAGGACTGACTCCCCTGGGGAGACTCCAGAAGTACCCCAAGATCCATGTCAGCACTGGAGAGGAATCCTCAGGTTCCGGCCCCGACTCCACACAAGGTCTTAGGCCCCGGCATCGACGGGAGAGGAATCCCGAGAGGCCCCCGAGGAACTCGCATGGGGACTGGCCTTTCCTGAGGCCACCAGAGCGGGTCCCTGAGGTCCCCGTCGTAAGTCGAGAGCACCTGCCGCAACTCGAGAAAATCCAGGCGGTTTTGCCCTCCAGGCGAGATGAGGCCCATTTCCACTGAGGCTTCTCGAGGCCAATCACATCTAACCACTGGAACTTCCAAAGGGTCCTTCACACCATTGCTGCAACTCAAGAAGTTCCCCGACATACCCGTCTCCACTCGAGAGGAAGCATGTGGGGTCCCGCACACATCCAGGGGAGCCCCGTTTCCGCCTCCTAGCTCGAGATGAGGGATCCTTTTCCTGTTTCGTAGGGAAAGAATTCCCGGCGTTCCCGTCGCATCTCAAGAGGAGGCGCTCTCCACAGGAAAGGCGAGAGGAACTCCAGGGTCGAGACACCATTCCAAGAGTCCCCCAGATGTGTCAGTCCATTCCAGAGGAACCTGTTTTCCCTGCACTGCCTTGACGTTCAAGCCGAGGATCGACTCCCACGACGTGTGCACGTGGGACAGCCCTGTGGGAAAGCCTCGTGGGAAAGCCTCTGGGGAAAGACTCGAGGGAAAACCATAGATCCTTTGATCCACGCGGCGGACTGCGTGACACTGATGCTACCGCTCTGGAGGAAAGTGCAAGTGCATGCCCGCATTCGAGACGAGGACTGACTCCCCTGGGGAGACTCCAGAAGTACCCCAAGATCCATGTCAGCACTGGAGAGGAATCCTCAGGTTCCGGCCCCGACTCCACACAAGGTCTTAGGCCCCGGCATCGACGGGAGAGGAATCCCGAGACGCCCCCGAGGAACTCGCATGGGGACTGGCCTTTCCTGAGGCCACCAGAGCGGGTCCCTGAGGTCCCCGTCGTAAGTCGAGAGCACCTGCCGCAACTCGAGAAAATCCAGGTGGTTTTGCCCTCCAGGCGAGATGAGGCCCATTTCCGCTGAGGCTTCTCGAGGCCAATCACATCTAACCACTGGAACTTTCAAAGGGTCCTTCACACCATTGCTGCAACTCAAGAAGTTCCCCGACATACCCGTCTCCACTCGAGAGGAAGCATGTGGTGTCCCGCACACATCCAGGGGAGCCCCGTTTCCGCCTCCTAGCTCGAGATGAGGGATCCTTTCCCTGTTTCGTAGGGAAAGAATTCCCGGCGTTCCCGTCGCATCTCAAGAGGAGGCGCTCTCCACAGGAAAGGCGAGAGGAACTCCAGGGTCGTGACACCATTCCAAGAGTCCCCCAGATGTGTCAGTCCATTCCAGAGGAACCTGTTTTCCCTGCACTGCCTTGACGTTCAAGCCGAGGATCGACTCCCACGACGTGTGCACGTGGGACAGCCCTGAGGGAAAGCCTCGTGGGAAAGCCTCGTGGGAAAGACTCGAGGGAAAACCATAGATCCTTTGATCCACGCGGCGGACTGCGTGACACTGCTGCTACCGCTCTGGAGGAAAGCGCAAGTGCATGCCCGCATTCGAGACGAGGACTGACTCCCCTGGGGAGACTCCAGAAGTACCCCAAGATCCATGTCAGCACTGGAGAGGAATCCTCAGGTTCCGGCCCCGACTCCACACAAGGTCTTAGGCCCCGGCATCGACGGGAGAGGAATCCCGAGAGGCCCCCGAGGAACTCGCATGGGGACTGGCCTTTCCTGAGGCCACTAGAGCGGGTCCCTGAGGTCCCCGTCGTAAGTCGAGAGCACCTGCCGCAACTCGAGAAAATCCAGGAGGTTTTGCCCTCCAGGCCAGATGAGGCCCATTTCCGCTGAGGCTTCTCGAGGCCAATCACATCTAACCACTGGAACTTCCAAAGGGTCCTTCACACCCTTGCTGCAACTCAAGAAGTTCCCCGACATACCCGTCTCCACTCGAGAGGAAGCACGTGGGTTCCCGCACACATCCAGGGGAGCCCCGTTTCCGCCTCCTAACTCGAGATGAGGGATCGTTTCCCTGTTTCGTAGGGAAAGAATTCCCGGTGTTCCCGTCGCTTCTCAAGAGGAGGCGCTCTCCACAGGAAAGGCGAGAGGAACTCCAGGGTCGTGCCACCATTCCAAGAGTCCCCCAGATGTGTCAGTCCATTCCAGAGGAACCTGTTTTCCCTGCACTGCCTTGACGTTCAAGCCGAGGATCGACTCCCACCACGTGTGCACGTGGGACAGCCCTGTGGGAAAGCCTCGTGGGAAAGCCTCGTGGGAAAGACTCGAGGGAAAACCATAGATCCTTTGATCCACGCGGCGGACTGCGTGACACTGCTGCTACCGCTCTGGAGGAAAGCGCAAGTGCATGCCCGCATTTGAGACGAGGACTGACTCCCCTGGGGAGACTCCAGAAGTACCCCAAGATCCATGTCAGCACTGGAGAGGAATCCTCAGGTTCCGGCCCCGAATCCACACAAGGTCTTAGGCCCCGGCATCGACGGGAGAGTAATCCCGAGAGGCACCCGAGGAACTCGCATGGGGACTGGCCTTTCCTGAGGCCACCAGAGCGGGTCCCTGAGGTCCCCGTCGTAAGTCGAGAGCACCTGCCGCAACTCGAGAAAATCCAGGAGGTTTTGCCCTCCAGGCCAGATGAGGCCCATTTCCACTGAGGCTTCTCGAGGCCAATCACATCTAACCACTGGAACTTCCAAAGGGTCCTTCACACCATTGCTGCAACTCAAGAAGTTCCCCGACATACCCGTCTCCACTCGAGAGGAAGCACGTGGGGTCCCGCACACATCCAGGGGAGCCCCGTTTCCGCCTCCTAGCTCGAGATGAGGGATCCTTTTCCTGTTTCGTAGGGAAAGAATTCCCGGCGTTCCCGTCGCATCTCAAGAGGAGGCGCTCTCCACAGGAAAGGCGAGAGGAACTCCAGGGTCGACACACCATTCCAAGAGTCCCCCAGATGTGTCAGTCCATTCCAGAGGAACCTGTTTTCCCTGCACTGCCTTGACGTTCAAGCCGAGGATCGACTCCCACCACGTGTGCACGTGTGACAGCCCTGTGGGAAAGCCTCGTGGAAAGCCTCGTGGGAAAGACTCGAGGGAAATCCATAGATCCTTTGATCCACGCGGCGGACTGCGTGACACTGCTGCTACCGCTCTGGAGGAAAGCGCAAGTGCATGCCCGCATTCGAGACGAGGACTGACTCCCCTGGGGAGACTCCAGAAGTACCCCAAGATCCATGTCAGCACTGGAGAGGAATCCTCAGGTTCCGGCCCCGACTCCACACAAGGTCTTAGGCCCCGGCATCGACGGGAGAGGAATCCCGAGAGGCCCCCGAGGAACTCGCATGGGGACTGGCCTTTCCTGAGGCCACCAGAGGGTGTCCCTGAGGTCCCCGTCGTAAGTCGAGAGCACCTGCCGCAACTCGAGAAAATCCAGGAGGTTTTGCCCTCCAGGCCAGATGAGGCCCATTTCCGCTGAGGCTTCTCGAGGCCAATCACATCTAACCACTGGAACTTCCAAAGGGTCCTTCACACCCTTGCTGCAACTCAAGAAGTTCCCCGACATACCCGTCTCCACTCGAGAGGAAGCACATGGGTCCCGCACACATCCAGGGGAGCCCCGTTTCCGCCTCCTAGCTCGAGATGAGGGATCCTTTCCCTGTTTCGTAGGGAAAGAATTCCCGGCGTTCTCGTCTCATCTCAAGAGGAGGCGCTCTCCACAGGAAAGGCGCGAGGAAATCCAGGGTCGTGCCACCATTCCAAGAGTCCCCCAGATGTGTCAGTCCATTCCAGAGGAACCTGTTTTCCCTGCACTGCCTTGACGTTCAAGCCGAGGATCGACTCCCACCACGTGTGCACGTGGGACAGCCCTGTGGGAAAGCCTCGTGGGAAAGCCTCGTGGGAAAGACTCGAGGGAAAACCATAGATCCTTTGATCCACGCGGCGGACTGCGTGACACTGCTGCTACCGCTCTGGAGGAAAGCGCAAGTGCATGCCCGCATTCGAGACGAGGACTGACTCCCCTGGGGAGACTCCAGAAGTACCCCAAGATCCATGTCAGCACTGGAGAGGAATCCTCAGGTTCTGGCCCCGACTCCACACAAGGTCTTAGGCCCCGGCATCGACGGGAGAGGAATCCCGAGAGGCCCCCGAGGAACTCGCATGGGGACTGGCCTTTCCTGAGGCCACCAGAGCGGGTCCCTGAGGTCCCCGTCGTAAGTCGAGAGCACCTGCCGCAACTCGAGAAAATCCAGGAGGTTTTGCCCTCCAGGCCAGATGAGGCCCATTTCCACTGAGGCTTCTCGAGGCCAATCACATCTAACCACTGGAACTTCCAAAGGGTCCTTCACACCATTGCTGCAACTCAAGAAGTTCCCCGACATACCCGTCTCCACTCGAGAGGAAGCACGTGGGTTCCCGCACACATCCAGGGGAGCCCCGTTTCCGCCTCCTAGCTCGAGATGAGGGATCCTTTTCCTGTTTCGTAGGGAAAGAATTCCCGGCGTTCCCGTCGCATCTCAAGAGGAGGCGCTCTCCACAGGAAGGCGAGAGGAACTCCAGGGTCGACACACCATTCCAAGAGTCCCCCAGATGTGTCAGTCCATTCCAGAGGAACCTGTTTTCCCTGCACTGCCTTGACGTTCAAGCCGAGGATCGACTCCCACCACGTGTGCACGTGGGACAGCCCTGTGGGAAAGCCTCGTGGGAAAGCCTCGTGGGAAAGACTCGAGGGAAAACCATAGATCCTTTGATCCACGCGGCGGACTGCGTGACACTGCTGCTACCGCTCTGGAGGAAAGCGCAAGTGCATGCCCGCATTCGAGACGAGGACTGACTCCCCTGGGGAGACTCCAGAAGTACCCCAAGATCCATGTCAGCACTGGAGAGGAATCCTCAGGTTCCGGCCCCGACTCCACACAAGGTCTTAGGCCCCGGCATCGATGGGAGAGGAATCCCGAGAGGCCCCCGAGGAACTCGCATGGGGACTGGCCTTTCCTGAGGCCACCAGAGCGGGTCCCTGAGGTCCCCGTCGTAAGTCGAGAGCACCTGCCGCAACTCGAGAAAATCCAGGAGGTTTTGCCCTCCAGGCCAGATGAGGCCCATTTCCGCTGAGGCTTCTCGAGGCCAATCACATCTAACCACTGGAACTTCCAAAGGGTCCTTCACACCATTGCTGCAACTCAAGAAGTTCCCCGACATACCCGTCTCCACTCGAGAGGAAGCACGTGGGTTCCCGCACACATCCAGGGGAGCCCCGTTTCCGCCTCCTAACTCGAGATGAGGGATCCTTTCCCTGTTTCGTAGGGAAAGAATTCCCGGCATTCCCGTCGCATCTCAAGAGGAGGCGCTCTCCACAGGAAAGGCGAGAGGAACTCCAGGGTCGAGACACCATTCCAAGAGTCCCCCAGATGTGTCAGTCCATTCCAGAGGAACCTGTTTTCCCTGCACTGCCTTGACGTTCAAGCCGAGGATCCACTCCCACCACGTGTGCACGTGGGACAGCCCTGTGGGAAAGCCTCGTGGGAAAGCCTCGTGGGAAAGACTCGAGGGAAAACCATAGATCCTTTGATCCACGCGGCGGACTGCGTGACACAGCTGCTACCGCTCTGGAGGAAAGCGCAAGTGCATGCCCGCATTTGAGACGAGGACTGACTCCCCTGGGGAGACTCCAGAAGTACCCCAAGATCCATGTCAGCACTGGAGAGGAATCCTCAGGTTCCGGCCCCGACTCCACACAAGGTCTTAGGCCCCGGCATCGACGGGAGAGGAATCCCGAGACGCCCCCGAGGAACTCGCATGGGGACTGGCCTTTCCTGAGGCCACCAGAGCGGGTCCCTGAGGTCCCCGTCGTAAGTCGAGAGCACCTGCCGCAACTCGAGAAAATCCAGGAGGTTTTGCCCTCCAGGCGAGATGAGGCCCATTTCCGCTGAGGCTTCTCGAGGCCAATCACATCTAACCACTGGAACTTCCAAAGGGTCCTTCACACCATTGCTGCAACTCAAGAAGTTCCCCGACATAACCGTCTCCACTCGAGAGGAAGCACGTGGGTTCGCGCACACATCCAGGGGAGCCCCGTTTCCGCCTCCTAGCTCGAGATGAGGGATCCTTTCCCTGTTTCGTAGGGAAAGAATTCCCTGCGTTCCCGTCGCATCTCAAGAGGAGGCGCTCTCCACAGGAAAGGCGAGAGGAACTCCAGGGTCGACACACCATTCCAAGAGTCCCCCAGATTTGTCAGTCCATTCCAGAGGAACCTGTTTTCCCTGCACTGCCTTGACGTTCAAGCCGAGGATCGACTCCCACCACGTGTGCACGTGGGACAGCCCTGTGGGAAAGCCTCGTGGGAAAGCCTCGTGGGAAAGACTCGAGGGAAAGCCATAGATCCTTTGATCCACGCGGCGGACTGCGTGACACTGCTGCTACCGCTCTGGAGGAAAACGCAAGTGCATGCCCGCATTCGAGACGAGGACTGACTCCCCTGGGGAGACTCCAGAAGTACCCCAAGATCCATGTCAGCACTGGAGAGGAATCCTCCGGTTCCGGCCCCGAATCCACACAAGGTCTTAGGCCCCGGCATCGACGGGAGAGGAATCCCGAGAGGCCCCCGAGGAACTCGCATGGGGACTGGCCTTTCCTGAGGCCACCAGAGCGGGTCCCTGAGGTCCCCGTCGTAAGTCGAGAGCACCTGCCGCAACTCGAGAAAATCCAGGAGGTTTTGCCCTCCAGGCCAGATGAGGCCCATTTCCGCTGAGGCTTCTCGAGGCCAATCACATCTAACCACTGGAACTTCCAAAGGGTCCTTCACACCATTGCTGCAACTCAAGAAGTTCCCCGACATACCCGTCTCCACTCGAGAGGAAGCACGTGGGTTCCCGCACACATCCAGGGGAGCCCCGTTTCCGCCTCCTAACTCGAGATGAGGGATCCTTTCCCTGTTTCGTAGGGAAAGAATTCCCGGCATTCCCGTCGCATCTCAAGAGGAGGCGCTCTCCACAGGAAAGGCGAGAGGAACTCCAGGGTCGAGACACCATTCCAAGAGTCCCCCAGATGTGTCAGTCCATTCCAGAGGAACCTGTTTTCCCTGCACTGCCTTGACGTTCAAGCCGAGGATCGACTCCCACCACGTGTGCACGTGGGACAGCCCTGTGGGAAAGCCTCGTGGGAAAGCCTCTTGGGAAAGACTCGAGGGAAAACCATAGATCCTTTGATCCACGCGGCGGACTGCGTGACACTGCTGCTACCGCTCTGGAGGAAAGTGCAAGTGCATGCCCGCATTTGAGACGAGGACTGACTCCCCTGGGGAGACTCCAGAAGTACCCCAAGATCCATGTCAGCACTGGAGAGGAATCCTCAGGTTCCGGCCCCGACTCCACACAAGGTCTTAGGCCCCGGCATCGACGGGAGAGGAATCCCGAGAGGCCCCCGAGGAACTCGCATGGGGACTGGCCTTTCCTGAGGCCACCAGAGCGGGTCCCTGAGGTCCCCGTCGTAAGTCGAGAGCACCTGCCGCAACTCGAGAAAATCCAGGAGGTTTTGCCCTCCAGGCCAGATGAGGCCCATTTCCGCTGAGGCTTCTCGAGGCCAATCACATCTAACCACTGGAACTTCCAAAGGGTCCTTCACACCATTGCTGCAACTCAAGAAGTTCCCCGACATACCCGTCTCCACTCGAGAGGAAGCACGTGGGTTCCCGCACACATCCAGGGGAGCCCCGTTTCCGCCTCCTAGCACGAGATGAGGGATCCTTTCCCTGTTTCGTAGGGAAAGAATTCCCGGCGTTCCCGTCGCATCTCAAGAGGAGGCGCTCTCCACAGGAAAGGCGAGAGGAACTCCAGGGTCGAGACACCATTCCAAGAGTCCCCCAGATGTGTCAGTCCATTCCAGAGGAACCTGTTTTCCCTGCACTGTTTGACGTTCAAGCCGAGGATCGACTCCCACCACGTGTGCACGTGGGACAGCCCTGTGGGAAAGCCTCGTGGGAAAGACTCGAGGGAAAACCATAGATCCTTTGATCCACGCGGCGGACTGCGTGACACTGCTGCTACCGCTCTGGAGGAAAGTGCAAGTGCATGCCCGCATTCGAGACGAGGACTGACTCCCCTGGGGAGACTCCAGAAGTACCCCAAGATCCATGTCAGCACTGGAGAGGAATCCTCAGGTTCCGGCCCCGACTCCACACAAGGTCTTAGGCCCCGGCATCGACGGGAGAGGAATCCCGAGAGGCCCCCGAGGAACTCGCATGGGGACGGGCCTTTCCTGAGGCCACCAGAGCGGGTCCCTGAGGTCCCCGTAGTAAGTCTAGAGCACCTGCCGCAACTCGAGAAAATCCAGGAGGTTTTGCCCTCCAGGCAAGATGAGGCCCATTTCCGCTGAGGCTTCTCGAGGCCAATCACGTCTAACCACTGGAACTTCCAAGGGTCCTTCACACCCTTGCTGCAACTCAAGAAGTGCCCCGACATACCCGTCTCCACTCGAGAGGAAGCATATGGTGTCCCGCACACATTAATGGGAGCCCCGTTTCCGCCTCCTAGCTCGAGATGAGGGATCCTTTCCTTGTTTCGTAGGGAAAGAATTCCCGGCGTTCCCGTCGCATCTCAAGAGGAGGCGCTCTCCACAGGAAAGACGAGAGGAACTCCAGGGTTGGGCCACAATTCCAAGAGTCCCCCAGATGTGTCAGTCCATTCCAGAGGAACCTGTTTTCCCTGCACTGCCTTGACGTTCAAGCCGAGGATCGACTCCCACCACGTGTGCACGTGGGACAGCCCTGTGGGAAAGCCTCGTGGGAAAGCATCGTGGGAAAGACTCGAGGGAAAACCATAGATCCTTTGATCCACGCGGCGGACTGCGTGACACTGCTGCTACTTCTATGGAGGAAAGCGCAAGTGCATGCCCGCATTCGAGACGAGGACTGACTCCCCTGAGGAGACTCCAGAAGTACCCCAAGATCCATGTCAGCACTGGACAGGAATCCTCAGGTTCCGGCCCCGACTTCACACAAGGTCTTAGGCCCCGGCATCGACGGGAGAGGAATCCCGAGACGCCCCCGAGGAACTCGCATGGGGACTGGCCTTTCCTGAGGCCACCAGAGCGGTTCCCTGTGGTCCCCGTCGTAAGTCGAGAGCACCTGCCGCAACTCGAGAAAATCCAGGAGGTTTTGCCCTCCAGGCGAGATGAGGCCCATTTCCGCAGAGGCTTCTCGAGGCCAATCACGTCTAACCACTGGAACTTCCAAAGGGTCCTTCACACCCTTGCTGCAACTCAAGAAGTTCCCCGACATACCCGTCTCCACTCGAGAGGAAGCACGTGGTGTCCCGCACACATCGAGGGGAGCCCCGTTTCCGCCTCCTAGCTCGAGATAAGGGATCCTTTCCCTGTTTCGTAGGGAAAGAATTCCCGGCGTTCCCGTCGCATCTCAAGAGGAGGCGCTCTACACAGGAAAGGCGAGAGGAACTCCAGGGTCGTGACACCATTCCAAGAGTCCCCCATATGTGTCAGTCCATTCCAGAGGAACCTGTTTTCCCTGCACTGCCTTGACGTTCAAGCCGAGGATCGACTCCCACCACGTGTGCACGTGGGACAGCCCTGTGGGAAAGCCTCGTGGGAAAGCCTCGTGGGAAAGACTCGAGGGAAAACCATAGATCCTTTGATCCACGCGGCGGACTGCGTGACACTGCTGCTACCGCTCTGGAGGAAAGCGCAAGTGCATGCCCGCATTCGAGACGAGGACTGACTCCCCTGGGGAGACTCCAGAAGTACCCCAAGATCCATGTCAGCACTGGAGAGGAATCCTCAGGTTCCGGCCCCGACTCCACACAAGGTCTTAGGCCCCGGCATCGACGGGAGAGGAATCCCGAGAGGCGCCCGAGGAACTCGCATGGGGACAGGCCTTTCCTGAGGCCACCAGAGCGGGTCCCTGAGGTCCCCGTCGTAAGTCGAGAGCACCTGCCGCAACTCGAGAAAATCCAGGAGGTTTTGCCCTCCAGGCGAGGTGAGGCCCATTTCCGCTGAGGCTTCTCGAGGCCAATCACATCTAACCACTTGAACTTCCAAAGGGTCCTTCACACCCTTGCTGCAACTCAAGAAGTTCCCCGACATACCCGTCTCCACTCGAGAGGAAGCACGTGGTGTCCCACACACATCCAGGGAAGCCCCGTTTCCGCCTCCTAGCTCGAGATGAGGGATCCTTTCCCTGTTTCGTAGGGAAAGAATTCCCTGCGTTCCCGTCGCATCTCAAGAGGAGGCGCTCTCCACAGGAAAGGCGAGAGGAACTCCAGGGTCGTGCCACCATTCCAAGAGTCACCCAGATGTGTCAGTCCATTCCAGAGGAACCTGTTTTCCCTGCACTTCCTTGACGTTCAAGCCGAGGATCGACTCCCACCACGTGTGCACGTGGGACAGCCCTGTGGGAAAGCCTCGTGGGAAAGACTCGTGGGAAAACCATAGATCCTTTGATCCACGCGGCGGACTGCGTGACACTGCTGCTTCCGCTCTGGAGGAAAGTGCAAGTGCATGCCCGCATTCGAGACGAGGACTGACTCCCCTGGGGAGACTCCAGAAGTACCCCAAGATCCATGTCAGCACTGGAGAGGAATCCTCAGGTTCCGGCCCCGACTCCACACAAGGTCTTAGGCCCCGGCATCGACGGGAGAGGAATCCCGAGAGGCCCCCGAGGAACTCGCATGGGGACGGGCCTTTCCTGAGGCCACCAGAGCGGGTCCCTGAGGTCCCCGTAGTAAGTCTAGAGCACCTGCCGCAACTCGAGAAAATCCAGGAGGTTTTGCCCTCCAGGCAAGATGAGGCCCATTTCCGCTGAGGCTTCTCGAGGCCAATCACGTCTAACCACTGGAACTTCCAAGGGTCCTTCACACCCTTGCTGCAACTCAAGAAGTGCCCCGACATACCCGTCTCCACTCGAGAGGAAGCATATGGTGTCCCGCACACATTAATGGGAGCCCCGTTTCCGCCTCCTAGCTCGAGATGAGGGATCCTTTCCTTGTTTCGTAGGGAAAGAATTCCCGGCGTTCCCGTCGCATCTCAAGAGGAGGCGCTCTCCACAGGAAAGACGAGAGGAACTCCAGGGTTGGGCCACAATTCCAAGAGTCCCCCAGATGTGTCAGTCCATTCCAGAGGAACCTGTTTTCCCTGCACTGCCTTGACGTTCAAGCCGAGGATCGACTCCCACCACGTGTGCACGTGGGACAGCCCTGTGGGAAAGCCTCGTGGGAAAGCATCGTGGGAAAGACTCGAGGGAAAACCATAGATCCTTTGATCCACGCGGCGGACTGCGTGACACTGCTGCTACTTCTATGGAGGAAAGCGCAAGTGCATGCCCGCATTCGAGACGAGGACTGACTCCCCTGAGGAGACTCCAGAAGTACCCCAAGATCCATGTCAGCACTGGACAGGAATCCTCAGGTTCCGGCCCCGACTTCACACAAGGTCTTAGGCCCCGGCATCGACGGGAGAGGAATCCCGAGACGCCCCCGAGGAACTCGCATGGGGACTGGCCTTTCCTGAGGCCACCAGAGCGGTTCCCTGTGGTCCCCGTCGTAAGTCGAGAGCACCTGCCGCAACTCGAGAAAATCCAGGAGGTTTTGCCCTCCAGGCGAGATGAGGCCCATTTCCGCAGAGGCTTCTCGAGGCCAATCACGTCTAACCACTGGAACTTCCAAAGGGTCCTTCACACCCTTGCTGCAACTCAAGAAGTTCCCCGACATACCCGTCTCCACTCGAGAGGAAGCACGTGGTGTCCCGCACACATCGAGGGGAGCCCCGTTTCCGCCTCCTAGCTCGAGATGAGGGATCCTTTCCCTGTTTCGTAGGGAAAGAATTCCCGGCGTTCCCGTCTCATCTCAAGAGGAGGCGCTCTACACAGGAAAGGCGAGAGGAACTCCAGGGTCGTGACACCATTCCAAGAGTCCCCCAGATGTGTCAGTCCATTCCAGAGGAACCTGTTTTCCCTGCACTGCCTTGTCGTTCAAGCCGAGGATCGACTCCCACCACGTGTGCACGTGGGACAGCCCTGTGGGAAAGCCTCGTGGGAAAGCCTCGTGGGAAAGACTCGAGGGAAAACCATAGATCCTTTGATCCACGCGGCGGACTGCGTGACACTGCTGCTACCGCTCTGGAGGAAAGCGCAAGTGCATGCCCGCATTCGAGACGAGGACTGACTCCCCTGGGGAGACTCCAGAAGTACCCCAAGATCCATGTCAGCACTGGAGAGGAATCCTCAGGTTCAGGCCCCGACTCCACACAAGGTCTTAGGCCCCAGCATCGACGGGAGAGGAATCCCGAGAGGCCCCCGAGGAACTCGCATGGGGACTGGCCTTTCCTGAGGCCACCAGAGCGGGTCCCTGAGGTCCCCGTCGTAAGTCGAGAGCACCTGCCGCAACTCGAGAAAATCCAGGAGGTTTTGCCCTCCAGGCGAGATGAGGCCCATTTCCTCTGAGGCTTCTCGAGGCCAATCACATCTAACCAATGGAACTACCAAAGGGTCCTTCACACCCGTGCTGCAACTCAAGAAGTTGCCCGACATACCCGTCTCCACTCGAGAGGAAGCACGTGGTGTCCCGCACACATCCAGGGGAGCCCCGTTTCCGCCTCCTAGCTCGAGATGAGGGATCCTTTCCCTGTTTCGTAGGGAAAGAATTCCCGGCGTTCCCGTCGCATCTCAAGAGGAGGCGCTCTCCACAGAAAAGGCGAGAAGAACTCCAGGGTCGTGCCACCATTCCAAGAGTCCCCCATATGTGTCAGTCCATTCCAGAGGAACCTGTTTTCCCTGCACTGCCTTGACGTTCAAGCCGAGGATCGACTCCCACCACGTGTGCACGTGGGACAGCCCTGTGGGAAAGCCTCGTGGGAAAGCCTCGTGGGAAAGACTCGAGGGAAAACCATAGATCCTTTGATCCACGCGGCGGACTGCGTGACACTGCTGCTACCGCTCTGGAGGAAAGCGCAAGTGCATGCCCGCATTCGAGACGAGGACTGACTCCCCTGGGGAGACTCCAGAAGTACCCCAAGATCCATGTCAGCACTGGAGAGGAATCCTCAGGTTCCGGCCCCGACTCCACACAAGGTCTTAGGCCCCGGCATCGACGGGAGAGGAATCCCAAGAGGCGCCCGAGGAACTCGCATGGGGACAGGCCTTTCCTGAGGCCACCAGAGCGGGTCCCTGAGGTCCCCGTCGTAAGTCGAGAGCACCTGCCGCAACTCGAGAAAATCCAGGAGGTTTTGCCCTCCAGGCGAGATGAGGCCCATTTCCGCTGAGGCTTCTCGAGGCTAATCACCTCTAACCACTGGAACTTCCAAAGGGATCTTCACACCCTTGCTGCAACTCAAGAAGTTCCCCGACATACCCGTCTCCACTCGAGAGGAAGCACGTGGGTCCCGAACATATCCAGGGGAGCCCCGTTTCCGCCTCCTAGCTCGAGATGAGGGATCCTTTCCCTATTTCATAGGGAAAGAATTCCCGGCGTTCCCGTCGCATCTCAAGAGGAGGCACTCTCCACAGGAAAGGCGAGAGGAACTCCAGGGTCGTGCCACCATTCCAAGAGTCCCCCAGATGTGTCAGTCCATTCCAGAGGAACCTGTTTTCCCTGCACTGCATTGACGTTCAAGCCGAGGATCGACTCCCACCACGTGTGCACGTGGGACAGCCCTGTGGGAAAGCCTCGTGGGAAAGCCTCGTGGGAAAGACTCGAGGGAAAACCATAGATCCTTTGATCCACGCGGCGGACTGCGTGACACTGCTGCTACCACTCTGGAGGAAAGCGCAAGTGCATGCCCGCATTCGAGACGAGGACTGACTCCCCTGGGGAGACTCCAGAATTACCCCAAGATCCATGTCAGCACTGGAGAGGAATCCTCAGGTTCCGGCCCCGACTCGACACAAGGTCTTAGGCCCCGGCATCGACGGGAGAGGAATCCCGAGAGGCCCCCGAGGAACTCGCATGGGGACTGGCCTTTCCTGAGGCCACCAGAGCGGGTCCCTGAGGTCCCCGTCGTAAGTCTAGAGCACCTGCCGCAACTCGAGAAAATCCAGGAGGTTTTGCCCTCCAGGCGAGATGAGGCCCATTTCCGCTGAGGCTTCTCTAGGCTAATCACGTCTAACCACTGGAACTTCCAAAGGGTCCTTCACACCCTTGCTGCAACTCCAGAAGTTCCCCGACATACCCGTCTCCACTCGAGAGGAAGCACGTGGGGTCCCGCACATATCCAGGGGAGCCCCGTTTCCGCCTCCTAGCTCGAGATGAGGGATCCTTTCCCTGTTTCGTAGGGAAAGAATTCCCGTCGTTCTCGTCGCATCTCAAGAGGAGGCGCTCTCCACAGGAAAGGCGAGAGGAACTCCAAGGTCGTGACACCATTCCAAGAGTCCCCCAGATGTGTCAGTCCATTCCAGAGGAACCTGTTTTCCCTGCACTGCCTTGACGTTCAAGCCGAGGATCGACTCCCACCACGTGTGCACGTGGGTCAGCCCTGTGGGAAAGCCTCGTGGGAAAGCCTCGTGGGAAAGACTCGAGGGAAAACCATAGATCCTTTGATCCATGCGGCAGACTGCGTGACACTGCTGCTGCCGCTCTGGAGGAAAGCGTAAGTGCATGCCCGCATTCGAGACGAGGACTGACTCCCCTGGGGAGACTCCAGAAGTACCCCAAGATCCATGTCAGCACTGGAGAGGAATCCTCAGGATCCGGCCCCGACTCCACACAAGGTCTTAGGCCCCGGCATCGACGAGAGAGGAATCCCGAGACGTCCCCGAGGAACTCGCATGGGGACTGGCCTTTCCTGAGGCCACCAGAGCGGGTCCCTGAGGTCCCCGTCGTAAGTCGAGAGCACCTGCCGCAACTCGAGAAAATCCAGGAGGTTTTGCCCTCCAGGCGAGATGAGGCCCATTTCCGCTGAGGCTTCTCGAGGCCAATCACATCTAACCACTGAATCTTCCAAAGGGTCCTTCACACCCTTGCTGCAACTCAAGAAGTTCCCCGACATACCCGTCTCCACTCGAGAGGAAGCACGTGGGTCCCGCACACATCCAGGGGAGCCCCGTTTCCGCCTCCTAGCTCGAGATGAGGGATCCTTTCCCTGTTTCGTAGGGAAAGAATTCCCGGCGTTCCCGTCGCATCTCAAGAGGAGGAGCTCTCCACAGGAAAGGCGAGAGGAACTCCAGGGTCGTGACACCATTCCAAGAGTCCCCCAGATGTGTCAGTCCATTCCAGAGGAACCTGTTTTCCCTGTACTGCCTTGACGTTCAAAACGAGGATCGACTCCCACCACGTGTGCACGTGGGACAGCCCTGTGGGAAAGCCTCGTGGGAAAGCCTCGTGGGAAAGACTCGAGGGAAAACCATAGATCCTTTGATCCACGCGGCGGACTGCGTGACACTGCTGCTACAGCTCTGGAGGAAAGCGCAAGTGCATGCCCGCATTCGAGACGAGGACTGACTCCCCTGGGGAGACTCCAGAAGTACCCCAAGATCCATGTCAGCACTGGAGAGGAATCCTCAGGTTCCGGCCCCGACTCCACACAAGGTCTTATGCCCTGGCATCGACGGGAGAGGAATCCCGAGAGGCCCCCGAGGAACTCGCATGGGGACTGGCCTTTCCTGAGGCCACCAGAGCGGATCCCTGAGGTCCCCGTCGTAAGTCGAGAGCACCTGCCGCAACTCGAGAAAATCCAGGAGGTTTTGTCCTCCAGGCGAGATGAGGCCCATTTCCGCTGAGGCTTCTCGAGGCCAATCACATCTAACCCCTGGAACTTCCAAAGGGTCCTTCACACCCTTGCTGCAACTCAAGAAGTTCCCCACATACCCGTCTCCACTCGAGAGGAAGCACGTGGTGTCCCGCACACATCCAGGGGAGCCCCGTTTCGCCTCCTAGCTCGAGATGAGGGATCCTTTCCCTGTTTCGTAGGGAAAGAATTCCCGGCGTTCCCGTCGCATCTCAAGAGGAGGCGCTCTCCACAGGAAAGGCCAGAGGAACTCCAGGGTCGTGCCACCATTCCAAGAGTCCCCCAGATGTGTCAGTCCATTCCAGAGGAACCTGTTTTCCCTTCACTGCCTTGACGTTCAAGCCGAGGATCGACTCCCACCACGTGTGCACGTGGGACAGCCCTGTGGGAAAGCCTCGTGGGAAAGCCTCGTGGGAAAGACTCGAGGGAAAACCATAGATCCTTTTATCCACGAGGCGGACTGCGTGACACTGCTGCTAACGCTCTGGAGGAAAGCGCAAGTGCATGCCCGCATTCGAGACGAGGACTGACTCCCCTGGGGAGACTCCAGAAGTACCCC
Source organism: Ovis canadensis (assembly GCF_042477335.2). Lineage (NCBI taxonomy): Eukaryota > Metazoa > Chordata > Mammalia > Artiodactyla > Bovidae > Ovis > Ovis canadensis. The sequence continues at coordinate 11,688,247 of NC_091269.1, forward strand.
AAGATCCATGTCAGCACTGGAGAGGAATCCTCAGGTTCCGGCCCCGACTCCACACAAGGTCTTAGGCCCTAGCATCGACGGGAGAGGAACCCGAGAGGCCCCCGAGGAACTCGCATGGGGACTGGCCTTTCCTGAGGCCACCAGAGCGGTTCCCTGAGGTCCCCGTCGTAAGTCGAGAGCACCTGCCGCAACTCGAGAAAATCCAGGAGGTTTTGCCCTCCAGGCGAGATGAGGCCCATTTCCACTGAGGCTTCTAGAGGCCAATCACATCTAACCACTGGAACTTCCAAAGGGACCTTCACACCATTGCTGCAACTCAAGAATTTCCCCGACATACCCGTCTCCACTCGAGAGGAAGCACGTGGTGTCCCGCACACATCCACGGGAGCCCCGTTTCCGCCTCCTAGCTCGAGATGAGGGATCCTTTCCCTGTTTCGTAGGGAAAGAATTCCCGGCGTTCCCGTCGCATCTCAAGAGGAGGCGCTCTCCACAGAAAAGGCGAGAAGAACTCCAGGGTCGTGCCACCATTCCAAGAGTCCCCCATATGTGTCAGTCCATTCCAGAGGAACCTGTTTTCCCTGCACTGCCTTGACGTTCAAGCCGAGGATCGACTCCCACCACGTGTGCACGTGGGACAGCCCTGTGGGAAAGCCTCGTGGGAAAGCCTCGTGGGAAAGACTCGAGGGAAAACCATAGATCCTTTGATCCACGCGGCGGACTGCGTGACACTGCTGCTACCGCTCTGGAGGAAAGCGCAAGTGCATGCCCGCATTCGAGACGAGGACTGACTCGCTGGGGAGACTCCAGAAGTACCCCAAGATCCATGTCAGCACTGGAGAGGAATCCTCAGGTTCCGGCCCCGACTCCACACAAGGTCTTAGGCCCCGGCATCGACGGGAGAGGAATCCCGAGAGGCGCCCGAGGAACTCGCATGGGGACAGGCCTTTCCTGAGGCCACCAGAGCGGGTCCCTGAGGTCCCCGTCGTAAGTCGAGAGCACCTGCCGCAACTCGAGAAAATCCAGGAGGTTTTGCCCTCCAGGCGAGATGAGGCCCATTTCCGCTGAGGCTTCTCGAGGCTAATCACCTCTAACCACTGGAACTTCCAAAGGGATCTTCACACCCTTGCTGCAACTCAAGAAGTTCCCCGACATACCCGTCTCCACTCGAGAGGAAGCACGTGGGTCCCGAACATATCCAGGGGAGCCCCGTTTCCGCCTCCTAGCTCGAGATGAGGGATCCTTTCCCTATTTCATAGGGAAAGAATTCCCGGCGTTCCCGTCGCATCTCAAGAGGAGGCACTCTCCACAGGAAGGGCGAGAGGAACTCCAGGGTCGTGCCACCATTCCAAGAGTCCCCCAGATGTGTCAGTCCATTCCAGAGGAACCTGTTTTCCCTGCACTGCCTTGACGTTCAAGCCGAGGATCGACTCCCACCACGTGTGCACGTGGGACAGCCCTGTGGGAAAGCCTCGTGGGAAAGCCTCGTGGGAAAGACTCGAGGGAAAACCATAGATCCTTTGATCCACGCGGCGGACTGCGTGACACTGCTGCTACCGCTCTGGAGGAAAGCGCAAGTGCATGCCCGCATTCGAGACGAGGACTGACTCCCCTGGGGAGACTCCAGAAGTACCCCAAGATCCATGTCAGCACTGGAGAGGAATCCTCAGGTTCCGGCCCCGACTCGACACAAGGTCTTAGGCCCCGGCATCGACGGGAGAGGAATCCCGAGAGGCCCCCGAGGAACTCGCATGGGGACTGGCCTTTCCTGAGGCCACCAGAGCGGGTCCCTGAGGTCCCCGTCGTAAGTCTAGAGCACCTGCCGCAACTCGAGAAAATCCAGGAGGTTTTGCCCTCCAGGCGAGATGAGGCCCATTTCCACTGAGGCTTCTCTAGGCTAATCACGTCTAACCACTGGAACTTCCAAAGGGTCCTTCACACCCTTGCTGCAACTCAAGAAGTTCCCCGACATACCCGTCCCCACTCGAGAGGTAGCACGTGGGTCCCGCACATATCCAGGGGAGCCCCGTTTCCGCCTCCTAGCTCGAGATGAGGGATCCTTTCCCTGTTTCGTAGGGAAAGAATTCCCGTCGTTCTCGTCGCATCTCAAGAGGAGGCGCTCTCCACAGGAAAGGCGAGAGGAACTCCAAGGTCGTGACACCATTCCAAGAGTCCCCCAGATGTGTCAGTCCATTCCAGAGGAACCTGTTTTCCCTGCACTGCCTTGACGTTCAAGCCGAGGATCGACTCCCACCACGTGTGCACGTGGGTCAGCCCTGTGGGAAAGCCTCGTGGGAAAGCCTCGTGGGAAAGACTCGAGGGAAAACCATAGATCCTTTGATCCACGCGGCAGACTGCGTGACACTGCTGCTGCCGCTCTGGAGGAAAGCGTAAGTGCATGCCCGCATTCGAGACGAGGACTGACTCCCCTGGGGAGACTCCAGAAGTACCCCAAGATCCATGTCAGCACTGGAGAGGAATCCTCAGGATCCGGCCCCGACTACACACAAGGTCTTAGGCCCCGGCATCGACGAGAGAGGAATCCCGAGACGTCCCCGAGGAACTCGCATGGGGACTGGCCTTTCCTGAGGCCACCAGAGCGGGTCCCTGAGGTCCCCGTCGTAAGTCGAGAGCACCTGCCGCAACTCGAGAAAATCCAGGAGGTTTTGCCCTCCAGGCGAGATGAGGCCCATTTCCGCTGAGGCTTCTCGAGGCCAATCACATCTAACCACTGAATCTTCCAAAGGGTCCTTCACACCCTTGCTGCAACTCAAGAAGTTCCCCGACATACCCGTCTCCACTCGAGAGGAAGCACGTGGGTCCCGCACACATCCAGGGGAGCCCCGTTTCCGCCTCCTAGCTCGAGATGAGGGATCCTTTCCCTGTTTCGTAGGGAAAGAATTCCCGGCGTTCCCGTCGCATCTCAAGAGGAGGAGCTCTCCACAGGAAAGGCGAGAGGAACTCCAGGGTCGTGACACCATTCCAAGAGTCCCCCAGATGTGTCAGTCCATTCCAGAGGAACCTGTTTTCCCTGTACTGCCTTGACGTTCAAAACGAGGATCGACTCCCACCACGTGTGCACGTGGGACAGCCCTGTGGGAAAGCCTCGTGGGAAAGCCTCGTGGGAAAGACTCGAGGGAAAACCATAGATCCTTTGATCCACGCGGCGGACTGCGTGACACTGCTGCTACAGCTCTGGAGGAAAGCGCAAGTGCATGCCCGCATTCGAGACGAGGACTGACTCCCCTGGGGAGACTCCAGAAGTACCCCAAGATCCATGTCAGCACTGGAGAGGAATCCTCAGGTTCCGGCCCCGACTCCACACAAGGTCTTATGCCCTGGCATCGACGGGAGAGGAATCCCGAGAGGCCCCCGAGGAACTCGCATGGGGACTGGCCTTTCCTGAGGCCACCAGAGCGGGTCCCTGAGGTCCCCGTCGTAAGTCGAGAGCACCTGCCGCAACTCGAGAAAATCCAGGAGGTTTTGCCCTCCAGGCGAGATGAGGCCCATTTCCGCTGAGGCTTCTCGAGGCCAATCACATCTAACCACTGGAACTTCCAAAGGGTCCTTCACACCCTTGCTGCAACTCAAGAAGTTCCCCGACATACCCGTCTCCACTCGAGAGGAAGCACGTGGTGTCCCGCACACATCCAGGGGAGCCCCGTTTCGCCTCCTAGCTCGAGATGAGGGATCCTTTCCCTGTTTCGTAGGGAAAGAATTCCCGGCGTTCCCGTCGCATCTCAAGAGGAGGCGCTCTCCACAGGAAAGGCCAGAGGAACTCCAGGGTCGTGCCACCATTCCAAGAGACCCCAGATGTGTCAGTCCATTCCAGAGGAACCTGTTTTCCCTGCACTGCCTTGACGTTCAAGCCGAGGATCGACTCCCACCACGTGTGCACGTGGGACAGCCCTGTGGGAAAGCCTCGTGGGAAAGCCTCGTGGGAAAGACTCGAGGGAAAACCATAGATCCTTTTATCCACGAGGCGGACTGCGTGACACTGCTGCTACCGCTCTGGAGGAAAGCGCAAGTGCATGCCCGCATTCGAGACGAGGACTGACTCCCCTGGGGAGACTCCAGAAGTACCCCAAGATCCATGTCAGCACTGGAGAGGAATCCTCAGGTTCCGGCCCCGACTCCACACAAGGTCTTAGGCCCTAGCATCGACGGGAGAGGAATCCCGAGAGGCCCCCGAGGAACTCGCATGGGGACTGGCCTTTCCTGAGGCCACCAGAGCGGTTCCCTGAGGTCCCCGTCGTAAGTCGAGAGCACCTGCCGCAACTCGAGAAAATCCAGGAGGTTTTGCCCTCCAGGCGAGATGAGGCCCATTTCCACTGAGGCTTCTAGAGGCCAATCACATCTAACCACTGGAACTTCCAAAGGGACCTTCACACCATTGCTGCAACTCAAGAATTTCCCCGACATACCCGTCTCCACTCGAGAGGAAGCACGTGGGGTCCCGCACACATCCAGGGGAGCCCCGTTTCCGCCTCCTAGCTCGAGATGAGGGATCCTTTCCCTGTTTCGTAGGGAAAGAATTCCCGGCGTTCCCGTCGCATCTCAAGAGGAGGCGCTCTCCACAGGAAAGGCGAGAGGAACTCCAGGGTCATGCCACCATTCCAAGAGTCCCCCAGATGTGTCAGTCCATTCCAGAGGAACCTGTTTTCCCTGCACTGCCTTGACGTTCAAGCCGAGGATCGACTCCCACCACGTGTGCACGTGGGACAGCCCTGTGGGAAAGCCTCGTGGGAAAGCCTCGTGGGAAAGACTCGAGGGAAAACCATAGATCCTTTGATCCACGCGGCGGACTGCGTGACACTGCTGCTACCGCTCTGGAGGAAAGCGCAAGTGCATGCCCGCATTCGAGACGAGGACTGACTCCCTTGGGGAGACTCCAGAAGTACCCCAAGATCCATGTCAGCACTGGAGAGGAATCCTCAGGTTCCGGCCCCGACTCCACACAAGGTCTAAGACCCCGGCATCGACGGGAGAGGAATCCCGAGAGGCCCCCGAGGAACTCGCATGGGGACTGGCCTTTCCTGAGGCCACCAGAGCGGGTCCCTGAGGTCCCCGTCGTAAGTCGAGAGCACCTGCCGCAACTCGAGAAAATCCAGGAGGTTTTGCCCTCCAGGCGAGATGAGGCCATTTTCCGCTGAGGCTTCTCGAGGCCAATCACATCGAACCACTGGAACTTCCAAAGGGTCCTTCACACCCTTGCTGCAACTCAAGAAGTTCCCCGACATACCCGTCTCCACTCGAGAGGAAGCACGTGGGGTCCCGCACACATCCAGGGGAGCCCCGTTTCCGCCTCCTAGCTCGAGATGAGGGATCCTTTCCCTGTTTCGTAGGGAAAGAATTCCCGGCGATCCCGTCGCATCTCAAGAGGAGGCGCTCTCCACAGGAAAGGCGAGAGGAACTCCAGGGTCATGCCACCATTCCAAGAGTCCCCCAGATGTGTCAGTCTATTCCAGAGGAACCTGTTTTCCCTGCACTGCCTTGACGTTCAAGCCGAGGATCGACTCCCACCACGTGTGCACGTGGGACAGCCCTGTGGGAAAGCCTCGTGGGAAAGCCTCGTGGGAAAGACTCGAGGGAAAACCATAGATCCTTTGATCCACGCGGCGGACTGCGTGACAATGCTGCTACCGCTCTGGAGGAAAGCGCAAGTGCATGCCCGCATTCGAGACGAGGACTGACTCCCCTGGGGAGACTCCAGAAGTACCCCAAGATCCATGTCAGCACTGGAGAGGAATCCTCAGGTTCCGGCCCCGACACCACACAAGGTCTTATGCCCTGGCATCGACGGGAGAGGAATCCCGAGAGGCCCCCGAGGAACTCGCATGGGGACTGGCCTTTCCTGAGGCCACCAGAGCGGGTCCCTGAGGTCCCCGTCGTAAGTCGAGAGCACCTGCCGCAACTCGAGAAAATCCACGAGGTTTTGCCCTCCAGGCGAGATGAGGCCCATTTCCACTGAGGCTTCTATAGGCCAATCACATCTAACCACTGGAACTTCCAAAGGGTCCTTCACACCCTTGCTGCAACTCAAGAAGTTCCCCGACATACCCGTCTCCACTCGAGAGGAAGCACGTGGGGTCCCGCACACATCCAGGGGAGCCCCGTTTCCGCCTCCTAGCTCGAGATGAGGGATCCTTTCCCTGTTTCGTAGGGAAAGAATTCCCGGCGTTCCCGTCGCATCTCAAGAGGAGGCGCTCTCCACAGGAAAGGCGAGAGGAACTCCAGGGTCATGCCACCATTCCAAGAGTCCCCCAGATGTGTCAGTCCATTCCAGAGGAACCTGTTTTCCCTGCACTGCCTTGACGTTCAAGCCGAGGATCGACTCCCACCACGTGTGCACGTGGGACAGCCCTGTGGGAAAGCCTCGTGGGAAAGCCTCGTGGGAAAGACTCGAGGGAAAACCATAGATCCTTTGATCCACGCGGCGGACTGCGTGACACTGCTGCTACCGCTCTGGAGGAAAGCGCAAGTGCATGCCCGCATTCGAGACGAGGACTGACTCCCCTGGGGAGACTCCAGAAGTACCCCAAGATGCATGTCAGCACTGGAGAGGAATCCTCAGGTTCCGGCCCCGACTCCACACAAGGTCTTAGGCCCCGGCATCGACGGGAGAGGAATCCCGAGAGGCCCCCGAGGAACTCGCATGGGGACTGGCCTTTCCTGAGGCCACCAGAGCATTTCCCTGAGGTCCCCGTCATAAGTCGAGAGCACCTGCCGCAACTCGAGAAAATCCAGGAGGTTTTGCCCTCCAGGCGAGATGAGGCCCATTTCCGCTGAGGCTTCTCGAGGCTAATCACGTCTAACCACTGGAACTTCCAAAGGGTCCTTCACACCCTTGCTGCAACTCAAGAAGTTCCCCGACATACCCGTCTCCACTCGATAGGAAGCACGTGGGTCCCGCACACATCCAGGGGATCCCCGTTTCCGCCTCCTAGCTCGAGATGAGGGATCCTTTCCCTGTTTTGTAGGGAAAGAATTCCCGGCATTCCCGTCGCATCTCAAGAGGAGGCGCTCTCCACAGGAAAGGCGAGAGGAACTACAGGGTCATGCCACCATTCCAAGAGTCCCCTAGATGTGTCAGTCCATTCCAGAGGAACCTGTTTTCCCTGCACTGCCTTGACGTTCAAGCCGAGGATCGACTCCCACCACGTGTGCACGTGGGACAGCCCTGTGGGAAAGCCTCGTGGGAAAGCCTCGTGGGAAAGACTCGAGGGAAAACCATAGATCCTTTGATCCACGCGGCGGACTGCGTGACACTGCTGCTACCGCTCTGGAGGAAAGCACAAGTGCATGCCCGCATTCGAGACGAGGACTGACTCCCCTGGGGAGACTCCAGAAGTACCCCAAGATGCATGTCAGCACTGGAGAGGAATCCTCAGGTTCCGGCCCCGACTCCACACAAGGTCTTAGGCCCCGGCATCGACGGGAGAGGAATCCCGAGAGGCCCCCGAGGAACTCGCATGGGGACTGGCCTTTCCTGAGGCCACCAGAGCGGGTCCCTGAGGTCCCCGTCGTAAGTCGAGAGCACCTGCCGCAACTCGAGAAAATCCAGGAGGTTTTGCCCTCCAGGCGAGATGAGGCCCATTTCCGCTGAGGCTTCTCGAGGCTAATCACGTCTAACCACTGGAACTTCCAAAGGGTCCTTCACACCCTTGCTGCAACTCAAGAAGTTCCCCGACATACCCGTCTCCACTCGAGAGGAAGCACGTGGTGTCCCGCACACATCCAGGGGAGCCCCGTTTCCGCCTCCTAGCTCGAGATGAGGGATCCTTTCCCTGTTTCGTAGGGAAAGAATTCCCGGCGTTCCCGTCGCATCTCAAGAGGAGGCGCTCTCCACAGGAAAGGCGAGAGGAACTCCAGGGTCGTGCCACCATTCCAAGAGTCCCCCAGATGTGTCAGTCCGTTCCAGAGTAACCTGTTTTCCCTGCACTGCCTTGACGTTCAAGCCGAGGATCGACTCCCACCACGTGTGCACGTGGGACAGCCCTGTGGGAAAGCCTCGTGGGAAAGCCTCATGGGAAAGACTCGAGGGAAAACCAAACATCCTTTGATCCACGCGGCGGACTGCGTGACACTGCTGCTACCGCTCTGGAGGAAAGCGCAAGTGCATGCCCGCATTCGAGACGAGGACTGACTCCCCTGGGGAGACTCCAGAAGTACCCCAAGATCCATGTCAGCACTGGAGAGGAATCCTCAGGTTCCGGCCCTGACTCCACACAAGGTCTTAGGCCCCAGCATCGACGGCAGAGGAATCCCGAGTGGCCCCCGAGGAACTCGCATGGGGACTGGCCTTTCCTGAGGCCACCAGAGCGGGTCCCCGAGGTCCCCGTCGTAAGTCGAGAGCACCTGCCGCAACTCGAGAAAATCCAGGAGGTTTTGCCCTCCAGGCGAGATGAGGCCCATTTCCGCTGAGGCTTCTCGAGGCTAATCACGTCTAAATACTGGAACTTCCAAAGGGTCCTTCACACCCTTGCTGCAACTCAAGAAGTTCCCTGACATACCCGTCTCCACTCGAGAGGAAGCACGTGGGGTCCCGCACACATCCAGGGGAGCCCCGTTTCCGCCTCCTAGCTCGAGATGAGGGATCCTTTCCCTGTTTCGTAGGGAAAGAATTCCCGGCGTTCCCGTCGCATCTCAAGAGGAGGCGCTCTCCACAGGAAAGGCGAGAGGAACTCCAGGGTCGTGCCACCATTCCAAGAGTCCCCCAGATGTGTCAGTCCGTTCCAGAGGAACCTGTTTTCCCTGCACTGCCTTGACGTTCAAGCCGAGGATCGACTCCCACCACGTGTACACGTGGGACAGCCCTGTGGGAAAGCCTCGTGGGAAAGCATCGTGGGAAAGACTCGAGGGAAAACCATAGATCCTTTGATCCACGCGGCGGACTGTGTGACACTGCTGCTACCGCTCTGGAGGAAAGCGCAAGTGCATGCCCGCATTCGAGACGAGGACTGACTCCCCTGGGGAGACTCCAGAAGTACCCCAAGATCCATGTCAGCACTGGAGAGGAATCCTCAGGTTCCGGCCCCGACTCCACACAAGGTCTTAGGCCCCGGCATCGACGGGAGAGGAATCCCGAGAGGCCCCCGAGGAACTCGCATGGGGACTGGCCTTTCCTGAGGCCACCAGAGCGGGTCCCTGAGGTCCCCGTCGTAAGTCGAGAGCACCTGCCGCAACTCGAGAAAATCCAGGAGGTTTTGCCCTCCAGGCGAGATGAGGCCCATTTCCGCTGAGGCTTCTCGAGGCTAATCACGTCTAACCACTGGAACTTCCAAAGGGTCCTTCACACCCTTGCTGCAACTCAAGAAGTTCCCCGACATACCCGTCTCCACTCGAGAGGAAGCACGTGGTGTCCCGCACACATCCAGGGGAGCCCCGTTTCCGCCTCCTAGCTCGAGATGAGGGATCCTTTCCCTGTTTCGTAGGGAAAGAATTCCCGGCGTTCCCGTCGCATCTCAAGAGGAGGCGCTCTCCACAGGAAAGGCGAGAGGAAATCCAGGGTCGTGCCACCATTCCAAGAGTCCCCCAGATGTGTCAGTCCGTTCCAGAGGAACCTGTTTTCCCTGCACTGCCTTGACGTTCAAGCCGAGGATCGACTCCCACCACGTGTGCACGTGGGACAGCCCTGTGGGAAAGCCTCGTGGGAAAGCCTCATGGGAAAGACTCGAGGGAAAACCAAACATCCATTGATCCACGCGGCGGACTGCGTGACACTGCTGCTACCGCTCTGGAGGAAAGCGCATGTGCATGCCCGCATTCGAGACGAGGACTCTCTCCCCTGGAGAGACTCCAGAAGTACCCCAAGATCCATGTCAGCACTGAAGAGGAATCCTCAGGTTCCGGCCCCGACTCCACACAAGGTCTTAGGCCCCGGCATCGACGGGAGAGGAATCCCGAGAGGCCCCCGTGGAACTCGCATGGGGACTGGCCTTTCCTGAGGCCACCAGAGCATTTCCCTGAGGTCCCCGTCGTAAGTCGAGAGCACCTGCCGCAACTCGAGAAAATCCAGGAGGTTTTGCCCTCCAGGCGAGATGAGGCCCATTTCCGCTGAGGCTTCTCGAGGCTAATCACGTCTAACCACTGGAACTTCCAAAGGGTCCTTCACACCCTTGCTGCAACTCAAGAAGTTCCCCGACATACCCGTCTCCACTCGAGAGGAAGCACGTGGGTCCCGCACACATCCAGGGGAGCCCCGTTTCCGCCTCCTAGCTCGAGATGAGGGATCCTTTCCCTGTTTCGTAGGGAAAGAATTCCCGGCGTTCCCGTCGCATCTCAAGAGGAGGCGCTCTCCACAGGAAAGGCGAGAGGAACTCCAGGGTCGTGCCACCATTCCAAGAGTCCCCCAGATGTGTCAGTCCATTCCATAGGAACCTGTTTTCCCTGCACTGCCTTGACGTTCAAGCCGAGGATCGACTCCCACCACGTGTGCACGTGGGACAGCCCTGTGGGAAAGCCTCGTGGGAAAGCCTGGTGGGAAAGACTCGAGGGAAAACCATAGATCATTTGATCCACGCGGCGGACTGCGTGACACTGCTGCTACCGCTCTGGAGGAAAGCGCAAGTGCATGCCCGCATTCGAGACGAGGACTGACTCCCCTGGGGAGACTCCAGAAGTACCCCAAGATCCATGTCAGCACTGGAGAGGAATCCTCAGGTTCCGGCCCCGACTCCACACAAGGTCTTAGGCCCCGGCATCGACGGGAGAGGAATCCCGAGAGGCCCCCGAGGAACTCGCATGGGGACTGGCCTTTCCTGAGGCCACCAGAGCGGGTCCCTGAGGTCCCCGTCGTAAGTCGAGAGCACCTGCCGCAACTCGAGAAAATCCAGGAGGTTTTGCCCTCCAGGCGAGATGAGGCCCATTTCCGCTGAGGCTTCTCGAGGCTAATCACGTCTAACCACTGGAACTTCCAAAGGGTCCTTCACACCCTTGCTGCAACTCAAGAAGTTCCCCGACATACCCGTCTCCACTCGAGAGGAAGCACGTGGGTCACCCACACATCCAGGGGAGCCCCGTTTCCGCCTCCTAGCTCGAGATGAGGGATCCTTTCCCTGTTTCGTAGGGAAAGAATTCCCGGCGTTCCCGTCGCATCTCAAGAGGAGGCGCTCTCCACAGGAAAGGCGAGAGGAACTCCAGGGTCGTGCCACCATTCCAAGAGTCCCCCAGATGTGTCAGTCCATTCCAGAGGAACCTGTTTTCCCTGCACTGCCTTGACGTTCAAGCCGAGGATCGACTCCCACCACGTGTGCACGTGGGACAGCCCTGTGGGAAAGCCTCGTGGGAAAGCCTGGTGGGAAAGACTCGAGGGAAAACCATAGATCCTTTGATCCAAGCGGCGGACTGCGTGACACTGCTACTACCGCTCTGGAGGAAAGCGCAAGTGCATGCCCGTATTCGAGACGAGGACTGACTCCCCTGGGGAGACTCCAGAAGTACCCCAAGATCCATGTCAGCACTGGAGAGGAATCCTCAGGTTCCGGCCCCGACTCCACACAAGGTCTTAGGCCCCGGCATCGAATGGAGAGGAATCCCGAGAGGCCCCCGAGGAACTCGCATGGGGACTGGCCTTTCCTGAGGCCACCAGAGCGGGTCCCTGAGGTCCCCGTCGTAAGTCGAGAGCACCTGCCGCAACTCGAGAAAATCCAGGAGGTTTTGCCCTCCAGGCGAGATGAGGCCCATTTCCGCGGGGGCTTCTCGAGGCTAATCACGTCTAACCACTGGAACTTCCAAAGGGTCCTTCACACCCTTGCTGCAACTCAAGAAGTTCCCCGACATACCCGTCTCCACTCGAGAGGAAGCACGTGGGTCACCCACACATCCAGGGGAGCCCCGTTTCCGCCTCCTAGCTCGAGATGAGGGATCCTTTCCCTGTTTCCTAGGGAAAGAATTCCCGGCATTCCCGTCGCATCTCTAGAGGAGGCGCTCTCCACAGGAAAGGCGAGAGGAACTCCAGGGTCATGCCACCATTCCAAGAGTCCCCCAGATGTGTCAGTCCATTCCAGAGGAACCTGTTTTCCCTGCACTGCCTTGACGTTCAAGCCGAGGATCGACTCCCACCACGTGTGCACGTGGGACAGCCCTGTGGGAAAGCCTCGTGGGAAAGCCTCGTGGGAAAGACTCGAGGGAAAACCAAACATCCTTTGATCCACGCGGCGGAATGCGTGACACTGCTGCTACCGCTCTGGAGGAAAGCGCAAGTGCGTGCCCGCATTCGAGACGAGGACTGACTCCCCTGGGGAGACTCCAGAAGTACCCCAAGATCCATGTCAGCACTGGAGAGGAATCCTCAGGTTCCGGCCCCGACTCCACACAAGGTCTTAGGCCCCGGCATCGACGGGAGAGGAATCCCGAGAGGCCCCCGAGGAACTCGCATGGGGACTGGCCTTTCCTGAGGCCACCAGAGCGTTTCCCTGAGGTCCCCGTCGTAAGTCGAGAGCACCTGCCGCAATTCGAGAAAATCCAGGAGGTTTTGCCCTCCAGGCGAGATGAGGCCCATTTCCGCTGAGGCTTCTCGACGCTAATCACGTCTAACCACTGGAACTTCCAAAGGGTCCTTCACACCGTTGCTGCAACTCAAGAAGTTCCCCGACATACCCGTCTCCACTCGAGAGGAAGCACGTGGGTCACCCACACATCCAGGGGAGCCCCGTTTCCGCCTCCTAGCTCGAGATGAGGGATCCTTTCCCTGTTTCCTAGGGAAAGAATTCCCGGCGTTCCCGTCGCATCTCAAGAGGAGGCGCTCTCCACAGGAAAGGCGAGAGGAACTCCAGGGTCGTGCCACCATTCCAAGAGTCCCCCAGATGTGTCAGTCCATTCCAGAGGAACCTGTTTTCCCTGCACTGCCTTGACGTTCAAGCCGAGGATCGACCCCCACCACGTGTGCACGTGGGACAGCCCTGTGGGAAAGCCTCGTGGGAAAGCCTCGTGGGAAAGACTCGAGGGAAAACCAAACATCCTTTGATCCACGCGGCGGACTGCGTGACACTGCTGCTACCGCTCTGGAGGAAAGCGCAAGTGCATGCCCGCATTCGAGACGAGGACTGACTCCCCTGGGGAGACTCCAGAAGTACCCCAAGATCAATGTCAGCACTGGAGAGGAATCCTCAGGTTCCGGCCCCGACTCCACACAAGGTCTTAGGCCCCGGCATCGACGGGAGAGGAATCCCGAGAGGCCCCCGAGGAACTCGCATGGGGACTGGCCTTTCCTGAGGCCACCAGAGCGGGTCCCTGACGTCCCCGTCGTAAGTCGAGAGAACCTGCCGCCACTCGAGAAAATCCAGAAGGTTTTGCCCTCCAGGCGAGATGAGGCCCATTTCCGCTGAGGCTTCTCAAGGCCAATCACATCTAACCACTGGAACTTCGAAAGGGTCCTTCACACCCTTGCTGCAACTCAAGAAGTTCCCCGACATACCCGTCTCCACTCGAGAGGAAGCACGTGGTATCCCGCACACATCCAGGGGAGCCCCGTTTCCGCCTCCTAGCTCGAGATGAGGGATCCTTTCCCTGTTTCGTAGGGAATGAATTCCCGGCGTTCCCGTCGCATCTCAAGAGGAGGCGCTCTCCACAGGAAAGGCGAGAGGAACTCCAGGGTCGTGCCACCGTTCCAAGAGTCCCCCAGATGTGTCAGTCCATTCCAGAGGAACCTGTTTTCCCTGCACTGCCTTGACGTTCAAGCCGAGGATCGACTCCCACCACGTGTGCACGTGGGACAGCCCTGTGGGAAAGCCTCGTGGGAAAGCCTCATGGGAAAGACTCGAGGGAAAACCATAGATCCTTTGATCCACGCGGCGGAATGCGTGACACTGCTGCTACCGCTCTGGAGGAAAGCGCAAGTGCATGCCCGCATTCGAGACGAGGACTGACTCCCCTGGGGAGACTCCAGAAATACCCCAAGATCCATGTCAGCACTGGAGAGGAAGCCTCAGGTTCCGGCCCCGACTCCACACAAGGTCTTAGGCCCCGGCATCGACGGGAGAGGAATCCCGAGAGGCCCCCGTGGAACTCGCATGGGGACTGGCCTTTCCTGAGGCCACCAGAGCGGGTCCCTGAGGTCCCCGTCGTAAGTCGAGAGCACCTGCCGCAACTCGAGAAAATCCAGGAGGTTTTGCCCTCCAGGCCAGATGAGGCCCATTTCCGCTGAGGATTCTCGAGGCCAATCACATCTAACCACTGGAACTTCCAAAGGGTCCTTCACACCATTGCTGCAACTCAAGAAGTTCCCCGACATACCCGTCTCCACTCGAGAGGAAGCACGTGGGGTCCCGCACACATCCAGGGGAGCCCCGTTTCCGCCTCCTAGCTGGAGATGAGGGATCCTTTCCCTGTTTCGTAGGGAAAGAATTCCCGGCGTTCCCGTCGCATCTCAAGAGGAGGCGCTCTCCACAGGAAAGGCGAGAGGAACTCCAGGGTCGAGACACCATTCCAAGAGTCCCCCAGATGTGTCAGTCCATTCCAGAGGAACCTGTTTTCCCTGCACTGCCTTGACGTTCAAGCCGAGGATCGACTCCCACCACGTGTGCACGTGGGACAGCCCTGTGGGAAAGCCTCGTGGGAAAGCCTCGTGGGAAAGACTCGAGGGAAAACCATAGATCCTTTGATCCACGCGGCGGAATGCGTGACACTGCTGCTACCGCTCTGGAGGAAAGCGCAAGTGCATGCCCGCATTCGAGACGAGGACTGACTCCCCTGGGGAGACTCCAGAAGTACCCCAAGATCCATGTCAGCACTGGAGAGGAATCCTCAGGTTCCGGCCCCGACTCCACACAAGGTCTGAGGCCCCGGCATCGACGGGAGAGGAATCCCGAGAGGCCCCCGAGGAACTCGCATGGGGACTGGCCTTTCCTGAGGCCACCAGAGCGGGTCCCTGAGGTCCCCGTCGTAAGTCTAGAGCACATGCCGCAACTCGTGAAAATCCACGAGGTTTTGCTCTCCAGGCGAAATGAGGCCCATTTCCACTGAGGCTTCTCGACGCTAATCACGTCTAACCACTGGAATTTCCAAAGGGTCCTTCACACCCTTGCTGCAACTCAAGAAGTTCCCCGACATACCCGTCTCCACTCGAGAGGAAGCACGTGGGTCCCGCACACATCCAGGGGAGCCCCGTTTCCGCCTACTAGCTCGAGATGAGGGATCCTTTCCCTGTTTCGTAGGGAAAGAATTCCCGGCGTTTCCGTCGCATCTCAAGAGGAGGCGCTCTCCACAGGAAAGGCGAGAGAACTCCAGGGTCGTGACACCATTCCAAGAGTCCCCCAGATGTGTCAGTCCTTTCCAGAGGAACCTGTTTTCCCTGCACTGCCTTGACGTTCAAGCCGAGGATCGACTCCCACCACGTGTGCACGTGGGACAGTCCTGTGGGAAAGCCTCGTGGGAAAACCTCGTGGGAAAGACTCGAGGGAAAACCATAGATCCTTTGATCCACGCGGCGGAATGCGTGACACTGCTGCTACCGCTCTGGAGGAAAGCGCAAGTGCATGCCCGCATTCGAGACGAGGACTGACTCCCCTGGGGAGACTCCAGAAGTACCCCAAGATCCATGTCAGCACTGGAGAGGAATCCTCAGGTTCCGGCCACGACTCCACACAAGGTCTTAGGCCCCGGCATCGACGGGAGAGGTATCCCGATACGCCCCCGAGGAACTCGCATGGGGACTGGCCTTTCCTGAGGCCACCAGAGCGGGTCCCTGAGGTCCCCGTCGTAAGTCGAGAGCACCTGCCGCAACTCGAGAAAATCTAGGAGGTTTTGCCCTCCAGGCCAGAGGAGGCCCATTTCCGCTGAGGCTTCTCGAGGCCAATCACATCTAACCACTGGAACTTCCAAAGGGTCCTTCACACCATTGCTGCAACTCAAGAAGTTCCCCGACATACCCGTCTCCACTCGAGAGGAAGCACGTGGGTTCCCGCACCCATCCAGGGGAGCCCCGTTTCCGCCTCCTAGCTCGAGATGAGGGATCCCTTCTCTGTTTCGTAGGGAAAGAATTCCCGGCGTTCCCGTCGCATCTCAAGAGGAGGCGCTCTCCACAGGAAAGGCGAGAGGAACTCCAGGGTCGAGACACCATTCCAAGAGTCCCCCAGATGTGTCAGTCCATTCCAGAGGAACCTGTTTTCCCTGCACTGCCTTGACGTTCAAGCCGAGGATCGACTCCCACCACGTGTGCACGTGGGACAGCCCTGTGGGAAAGCCTCGTGGGAAAGCCTCGTGGGAAAGACTCGAGGGAAAACCATAGATCCTTTGATCCACGCGGCGGACTGCGTGACACTGCTGCTACCGCTCTGGAGGAAAGCGCAAGTGCATGCCCGCATTCGAGACGAGGACTGACTCATCTGGGGAGACTCCAGAAGTACCCCAAGATCCATGTCAGCACTGGAAAGGAATCCTCAGGTTCCGGCCCCGACTCCACACATGTTCTTAGGCCCCGGCATCGACGGGAGAGGAATCCCGAGACGCCCCCGAGGAACTCGCATGGGGACTGGCCTTTCCTGAGTAAACCAGAGCGGGTCCCTGAGGTCCCCGTCGTAAGTCGAGAGCACCTGCCGCAACTCGTGAAAATCCAGGAGGTTTTGCCCTCCAGGCGAGATGAGGCCCATTTCCACTGAGGCTTCTCGAGGCTAATCACGTCTAACCACTGGAACTTCCAAAGGGTCCTTCACACCCTTGCTGCAACTCAAGAAGTTCCCCGACATACCCGTCTCCACTCGAGAGGAAGCACGTGGGTCCCACACACATCCAGGGGAGCCCCGTTTCCGCCTCCTAGCTCGAGATGAGGGATCCTTTCCCTGTTTCGTAGGGAAAGAATTCCCGGCGTTCTCGTCGCATCTCAAGAGGAGGCGCTCTCCACAGGAAAGGCGAGAGGAACTCCAGGGCCGTGCCACCATTCCAAGAGTCCCCCAGATGTGTCAGTCCATTCCAGAGGAACCTGTTTTCCCTGCACTGCCTTGACGTTCAAGCCGAAGATCGACTCCCACCACGTGTGCACGTGGGACAGCCCTGTGGGAAAGCCTCGTGGGAAAGCCTCGTGGGAAAGACTCGAGGGAAAACCATAGATCCTTTGATCCACGCGGCGGACTGCGTGACACTGCTGCTACCGCTCTGGAGGAAAGCGCAAGTGCATGCCCGCATTCGAGACGAGGACTGACTCCCCTGGGGAGACTCCAGAAGTACCCCAAGATCCATGTCAGCACTGGAGAGGAATCCTCAGGTTCCGGCCCTGACTCCACACAAGGTCTTAGGCCCCGGCATCGACGGGAGAGGAATCCCGAGAGGCCCCCGAGGAACTCGCATGGGGATTGGCCTTTCCTGAGGCCACCAGAGCGGGTCCCTGAGGTCCCCGTCGTACGTCGAGAGCACCTGCCGCAACTCGAGAAAATCCAGGAGGTTTTGCCCTCCAGGCGAGATGAGGCCCATTTCCACTGAGGCTTCTCGAGGCCAATCACATCTAACCACTGGAACTTCCAAAGGGTCCTTCACACCATTGCTGCAACTCAAGAAGTTCCCCGACATACCCGACTCCACTCGAGAGGAAGCACGTGGAGTCCCGCACACATCCAGGGGAGCCCCGTTTACGCCTCCTAGTTCGAGATGAGGGATCCCTTCCCTGTTTCGTAGGGAAAGAATTCCCGGCGTTCCCGTCGCATCTCAAGAGGAGGCGCTCTCCACAGGAAAGGCGAGAGGAACTCCAGGGTCATGCCACCATTCCAAGAGTCCCCCAGATGTGTCAGTCCATTCCAGAGGAACCTGTTTTCCCTGCACTGCCTTGACGTTCAAGCCGAGGATCGACTCCCACCACGTGCGCACGTGGGACAGCCCTGTGGGAAAGCCTCGTGGGAAAGCCTCGTGGGAAAGACTCGAGGGAAAACCATAGACCCTTTGATCCACGCGGCGGACTGCGTGACACTGCTGCTACCGCTCTGGAGGAAAGCACAAGTGCATGCCCGCATTCGAGACGAGGACTGACTCCCCTTGGGAGACTCCAGAAGTACCCCAAGATCCATGTCAGCACTGGAGAGGAATCCTCAGGTTCCGGCCCCGACTTCTCACAAGGTCTAAGGCCCCGGCATCGACGGGAGAGGAATCCCGAGACGCCCCCGAGGAACTCGCATGGGGACTGGCCTTTCCTGAGGCCACCAGAGCGGGTCCCTGAGGTCCCCGTCGTAAGTCGAGAGCACCTGCCGCAACTCGAGAAAATCCAGGATGTTTTGCCCTCCAGGCGAGATGAAGCCCATTTCCGCTGAGGCTTCTCGAGGCCAATCACGTCTAACCACTGGAAATTCCAAAGGGTCCTTCACACCCTTGCTGCAACTCAAGAAGTTCCCCGACATACCCGTCTCCACTCGAGAGGAAGCACGTGGTGTCCCGCCCACATCCAGGGGAGCCCCGTTTCCGCCTCCTAGCTCGAGATGAGCGATCCTTTCCCTGATTCGTAGGGAAAGAATTCTCTGCGTTCCCGTCGCATCTCAAGAGGAGGCGCTCTCCACAGGAAAGGCGAGAGGAACTCCAGGGTCATGCCACCATTACAAGAGTCCCACAGATGTGTCAGTCCATTCCAGAGGAACCTGTTTTCCCTGCACTGCCTTGACGTTCAAGCCGAGGATCGACTCCCACCACGTGTGCACGTGGGACAGCCCTGTGGGAAAGCCTCGTGGGAAAGCCTCGTGGGAAAGACTCGAGGGAAAACCATAGATCCTTTGTTCCACGCGGCGGACTGCGTGACACTGCTGCTACCGCTCTGGAGGAAAGCGCAAGTGCATGCTCGCATTCGAGACGAGGACTGACTCCCCTGGGGAGACTCCAGAAGTACCCCAAGATCCATGTCAGCCCTGGAGAGGAATCCTCAGGTTCCGGACCGGACTCCACACAAGGTCTTAGGCCCCGGCATCGACGGGAGAGGAATCCCGAGAGGCCCCCGAGGAACTCGCATGGGGATTGGCCTTTCCTGAGGCCACCAGAGCGGGTCCCTGAGGTCCCCGTCGTAAGTCGAGAGCACCTGCCGCAACTCGAGAAAATCCAGGAGGTTTTGCCCTCCAGGCGAGATGAGGCCCATTTCCGCTGAGGCTTCTCGAGGCCAATCACGTCTAACCACTGGAACTTCCAAAGGGTCCTTCACACCCTTGCTGCAACTCAAGAAGTTCCCCGACATACCCGTCTCCACTCGAGAGGAAGCACGTGGGTCCCGCACACATCCAGGGGACCCCGTTTCCGCCTCCTAGCTCGAGATGAGGGATCCTTTCCCTGTTTCGTAGGGAAAGAATTCCCGGCGTTCTCGTCGCATCTCAAGAGGAGGCGCTCTCCACAGGAAAGGCGAGAGGAACTCCAGGGTCGTGCCACCATTCCAAGAGTCCCCCAGATGTGTCAGTCCATTCCAGAGGAACCTGTTTTCCCTGCACTGCCTTGACGTTCAAGCCGAAGATCGACTCCCACCACGTGTGCACGTGGGACAGCCCTGTGGGAAAGCCTCGTGGGAAAGCCTCGTGGGAAAGACTCGAGGGAAAACCATAGATCCTTTGATCCACGCGACGGACTGCGTGACACTGCTGCTACGGCTCTGGAGGAAAGCGCAAGTGCATGCCCGCATTCGAGACGAGGACTGACTCCCCTGGGGAGACTCCAGAAGTACCCCAAGATCCATGTCAGCACTGGAGAGGAATCCTCAGGTTCCGGCCCTGACTCCACACAAGGTCTTAGGCCCCGGCATCGACGGGAGAGGAATCCCGAGAGGCCCCCGAGGAACTCGCATGGGGATTGGCCTTTCCTGAGGCCACCAGAGCGGGTCCCTGAGGTCCCCGTCGTACGTCGAGAGCACCTGCCGCAACTCGAGAAAATCCAGGAGGTTTTGCCCTCCAGGCGAGATGAGGCCCATTTCCACTGAGGCTTCTCGAGGCCAATCACATCTAACCACTGGAACTTCCAAAGGGTCCTTCACACCATTGCTGCAACTCAAGAAGTTCCCCGACATACCCGACTCCACTCGAGAGGAAGCACGTGGAGTCCCGCACACATCCAGGGGAGCCCCGTTTACGCCTCCTAGCTCGAGATGAGGGATCCCTTCCCTGTTTCGTAGGGAAAGAATTCCCGGCGTTCCCGTCGCATCTCAAGAGGAGGCGCTCTCCACAGGAAAGGCGAGAGGAACTCCAGGGTCATGCCACCATTCCAAGAGTCCCCCAGATGTGTCAGTCCATTCCAGAGGAACCTGTTTTCCCTGCACTGCCTTGACGTTCAAGCCGAGGATCGACTCCCACCACGTGTGCACGTGGGACAGCCCTGTGGGAAAGCCTCGTGGGAAAGCCTCGTGGGAAAGACTCGAGGGAAAACCATAGATCCTGTGATCCACGCGGCGGACTGCGTGACACTGCTGCTACCGCTCTGGAGGAAAGCACAAGTGCATGCCCGCATTCGAGACGAGGACTGACTCCCCTTGGGAGACTCCAGAAGTACCCCAAGATCCATGTCAGCACTGGAGAGGAATCCTCAGGTTCCGGCCCCGACTTCTCACAAGGTCTTAGGCCCCGGCATCGACGGGAGAGGAATCCCGAGACGCCCCCGAGGAACTCGCATGGGGACTGGCCTTTCCTGAGGCCACCAGAGCGGGTCCCTGAGGTCCCCGTCGTAAGTCGAGAGCACCTGCCGCAACTCGAGAAAATCCAGGATGTTTTGCCCTCCAGGCGAGATGAAGCCCATTTCCGCTGAGGCTTCTCGAGGCCAATCACGTCTAACCACTGGAAATTCCAAAGGGTCCTTCACACCCTTGCTGCAACTCAAGAAGTTCCCCGACATACCCGTCTCCACTCGAGAGGAAGCACGTGGTGTCCCGCACACATCCAGGGGAGCCCCGTTTCCGCCTCCTAGCTCGAGATGAGCGATCCTTTCCCTGATTCGTAGGGAAAGAATTCTCTGCGTTCCCGTCGCATCTCAAGAGGAGGCGCTCTCCACAGGAAAGGCGAGAGGAACTCCAGGGTCATGCCACCATTACAAGAGTCCCACAGATGTGTCAGTCCATTCCAGAGGAACCTGTTTTCCCTGCACTGCCTTGACGTTCAAGCCGAGGATCGACTCCCACCACGTGTGCACGTGGGACAGCCCTGTGGGAAAGCCTCGTGGGAAAGCCTCGTGGGAAAGACTCGAGGGAAAACCATAGATCCTTTGTTCCACGCGGAGGACTGCGTGACACTGCTGCTACCGCTCTGGAGGAAAGCGCAAGTGCATGCTCGCATTCGAGACGAGGACTGACTCCCCTGGGGAGACTCCAGAAGTACCCCAAGATCCATGTCAGCCCTGGAGAGGAATCCTCAGGTTCCTGACCGGACTCCACACAAGGTCTTAGGCCCCGGCATCGACGGGAGAGGAATCCCGAGAGGCCCCCGAGGAACTCGCATGGGGATTGGCCTTTCCTGAGGCCACCAGAGCGGGTCCCTGAGGTCCCCGTCGTAAGTCGAGAGCACCTGCCGCAACTCGAGAAAATCCAGGAGGTTTTGCCCTCCAGGCGAGATGAGGCCCATTTCCGCTGAGGCTTCTCGAGGCCAATCACGTCTAACCACTGGAACTTCCAAAGGGTCCTTCACACCCTTGCTGCAACTCAAGAAGTTCCCCGACATACCCGTCTCCACTCGAGAGGAAGCACGTGGGTCCCGCACACATCCAGGGGACCCCGTTTCCGCCTCCTAGCTCGAGATGAGGGATCCTTTCCCTGTTTCGTAGGGAAAGAATTCCCGGCGTTCTCGTCGCATCTCAAGAGGAGGCGCTCTCCACAGGAAAGGCGAGAGGAACTCCAGGGTCGTGCCACCATTCCAAGAGTCCCCCAGATGTGTCAGTCCATTCCAGAGGAACCTGTTTTCCCTGCACTGCCTTGACGTTCAAGCCGAAGATCGACTCCCACCACGTGTGCACGTGGGACAGCCCTGTGGGAAAGCTTCGTGGGAAAGCCTGGTGGGAAAGACTCGAGGGAAAACCATAGATCCTTTGATCCACGCGGCGGACTGCGTGACACTGCTTCTACCGCTCTGGAGGAAAGCGCAAGTGCATGCCCGCATTCGAGACGAGGACTGACTCCCCTGGGGAGACTCCAGAAGTACCCCAAGATCCATGTCAGCACTGGAGAGGAATCCTCATGTTCCGGCCCTGACTCAACACAAGGTCTTAGGCCCCGGCATCGACGGGAGAGGAATCCCGAGAGGCCCCCGAGGAACTCGCATGGGGATTGGCCTTTCCTGAGGCCACCAGAGCGGGTCCCTGAGGTCCCCGTCGTACGTCGAGAGCACCTGCCGCAACTCGAGAAAATCCAGGAGGTTTTGCCCTCCAGGCGAGATGAGGCCCATTTCCACTGAGGCTTCTCGAGGCCAATCACATCTAACCACTGGAACTTCCAAAGGGTCCTTCACACCATTGCTGCAACTCAAGAAGTTCCCCGACTTCCCGACTCCACTCGAGAGGAAGCACGTGGAGTCCCGCACACATCCAGGGGAGCCCCGTTTACGCCTCCTAGCTCGAGATGAGGGATCCCTTCCCTGTTTCGTAGGGAAAGAATTCCCGGCGTTCCCGTCGCATCTCAAGAGGAGGCGCTCTCCACAGGAAAGGCGAGAGGAACTCCAGGGTCATGCCACCATTCCAAGAGTCCCCCAGATGTGTCAGTCCATTCCAGAGGAACCTGTTTTCCCTGCACTGCCTTGACGTTCAAGCCGAGGATCGACTCCCACCACGTGTGCACGTGGGACAGCCCTGTGGGAAAGCCTCGTGGGAAAGCCTCGTGGGAAAGACTCGAGGGAAAACCATAGATCCTTTGATCCACGCGGCGGACTGCGTGACACTGCTGCTACCGCTCTGGAGGAAAGCACAAGTGCATGCCCGCATTCGAGACGAGGACTGACTCCCCTTGGGAGACTCCAGAAGTACCCCAAGATCCATGTCAGCACTGGAGAGGAATCCTCAGGTTCCGGCCCCGACTTCTCACAAGGTCTTAGGCCCCGGCATCGACGGGAGAGGAATCCCGAGACGCCCCCGAGGAACTCGCATGGGGACTGGCCTTTCCTGAGGCCACCAGAGCGGGTCCCTGAGGTCCCCGTCGTAAGTCGAGAGCACCTGCCGCAACTCGAGAAAATCCAGGATGTTTTGCCCTCCAGGCGAGATGAAGCCCATTTCCGCTGAGGCTTCTCGAGGCCAATCACGTCTAACCACTGGAAATTCCAAAGGGTCCTTCACACCCTTGCTGCAACTCAAGAAGTTCCCCGACATACCCGTCTCCACTCGAGAGGAAGCACGTGGTGTCCCGCACACATCCAGGGGAGCCCCGTTTCCGCCTCCTAGCTCGAGATGAGGGATCCTTTCCCTGTTTCGTAGGGAAAGAATTCCCGGCGTTCTCGTCGCATCTCAAGAGGAGGCGCTCTCCACAGGAAAGGCGAGAGGAACTCCAGGGTCGTGACACCATTCCAAGAGTCCCCCAGATGTGTCAGTCCATTCCAGAGGAACCTGTTTTCCCTGCACTGGCTTGACGTTCAAGCCGAGGATCGACTCCCACCACGTGTGCACGTGGGACAGCCCTGTGGGAAAGCCTCGTGGGAAAGCCTCGTGGAAAGACTCGAGGGAAAACCATAGATCCTTTGATCCACGCGGCGGACTGCGTGACACTGCTGCTACTGCTCTGGAGGAAAGAGCAAGTGCATGCCCGCATTCGAGACGAGGACTGACTCCCCTGGGGAGACTCCAGAAGTACTCCAAGATCCATGTCAGCACTGGAGAGGAATCCTCAGGTTCCGGCCCCGACTCCACACAAGTTCTTAGGCCCCGGCATCGAAGGGAGAGGAATCCCGAGAGGCCGCCGAGGAACTTGCATGGGGACTGGCCTTTCCTGAGGCCACCAGAGCGGGTCCCTGAGGTCCCCGTCGTAAGTCGAGAGCACCTGCCGCAACTCGAGAAAATCCAGGAGGTTTTGCCCTCCAGGCGAGATGAGGCCCATTTCCGCTGAGGCTTCTCGAGGCCAATCACGTCTAACCACTGGAACTTCCAAAGGGTCCTTCACACCCTTGCTGCAACTCAAGAAGTTCCCCGACATACCCGTCTCCACTCGAGAGGAAGCACGTGGTGTCCCGCACACATCCAGGGGAGCCCCGTTTCCGCCTCCTAGCTCGAGATGAGGGATCCTTTCCCTGTTTCGTAGGGAAAGAATTCCCGGCGTTCCCGTCGCATCTCAAGAGGAGGCGCTCTCCACAGGAAAGGCGAGAGGAACTCCAGGGTCGAGACACCATTCCAAGAGTCCCCCAGATGTGTCAGTCCATTCCAGAGGAACCTGTTTTCCCTGCACTGCCTTGACGTTCAAGCCGAGGATCGACTCCCACCACGTGTGCACGTGGGACAGCCCTGTGGAAAAGCCTCGTGGGAAAGCCTCGTGGGAAAGACTCGAGGGAAAACCATAGATCCTTTGATCCACGCGGCGGACTGCGTGACACTGCTGCTACCGCTCTGGAGGAAAGCGCAAGTGCATGCCCGCATTCGAGACGAGGACTGACTCCCCTGGGGAGACTCCAGAAATACCCCAAGATCCATGTCAGCACTGGAGAGGAATCCTCAGGTTCCGGCCCCGACTCCACACAAGGTCTTAGGCCCCGGCATCGACGGGAGAGGAATCCGGAGACGCCCACGAGGAACTCGCATGGGGACTGGCCTTTCCTGAGGCCACCAGAGCGGGTCCCTGAGGTCCCCGTCGTAAGTCGAGAGCACCTGCCGCAACTCGAGAAAATCCAGGAGGTTTTGCCCTCCAGGCGAGATGAGGCCCATTTCCACTGAAGCTTCTCGAGGCTGATCATGTCTAACCACTGGAACTTAAAAAATGGTCCTTCACACCCTTGCTGCAACTCAAGAAGTTCCCCGACATACCCGTCTCCACTCGAGAGGAAGCACGTGGGTTCCCGCACACATCCAGGGGAGCCCCGTTTCCGCCTCCTAGCTCGAGATGAGGGATCCGTTCCCTGTTTCGTAGGGAAAGAATTCCCGGCGTTCCCGTCGCATCTCAAGAGGAGGCGCTCTCCACAGGAAAGGCGAGAGGAACTCCAGGGTCGTGCCACCATTCCAAGAGTCCCCCAGATGTGTCAGTCCATTCCAGAGGAACCTGTTTTCCCTGCACTGCCTTGACGTTCAAGCCGAGGATCCACTCCCACCACGTGTGCACGTGGGACAGCCCTGTGGGAAAGCCTCGTGGGAAAGCCTCGTGGGAAAGACTCGAGGGAAAACCATAGATCCTTTGATCCACGCGGCAGACTGCGTGACACTGCTGCTACCACTCTGGAGGAAAGCGCAAGTGCATGCCCGCATTCGAGACGAGGACTGACTCCCCTGGGGAGACTCCAGAAGTACCCCAAGATCCATGTCAGCACTGGAGAGGAATCCTCAGGTTCCGGCCCCGACTCCACACAAGGTCTTAGGCCCCGGCATCGACGGGAGAGGAATCCCGAGAGGCCCCCGAGGAACTCGCATGGGGACTGGCCTTTCCTGAGGCCACCTGAGCGGTTCCCTGAGGTCCCCGTCGAAAGTCGAGAGCACCTTCCGCAACTCGAGAAAATCCAGGAGGTTTTGCCCTCCAGGCGAGATGAGGCCCATTTCCTCTGAGGCTTCTCGAGGCCAATCACATCTAACCACTGGAACTTCCAAAGGGTCCTTCACACCCTTGCTGCAACTCAAGAAGTTCCCCGACATACCCGTCTCCACTCGAGAGGAAGCACGTGGGGTCCTGCACACATCCAGGGGAGCCCCGTTTCCGCCTCCTAGCTCGAGATGAGGGATCCTTTCCCTGTTTCGTAGGGAAAGAATTCCCGGCGTTCCCGTCGCATCTCAAGAGGAGGCGCTCTCCACAGGAAAGGCGAGAGGAACTCCAGGGCCGTGCCACCATTCCAAGAGTCCCCTAGATGTGTCAGTCCATTCCTGAGGAACATGTTTACCCTGCACTGCCTTGACGTTCAAGCCGAGGATCGACTCCCACCACGTGTGCACGTGGGACAGCCCTGTGGGAAAGCCTCGTGGGAAAGCCTCGTGGGAAAGACTCGAGGGAAAACCATAGATCCTTTGATCCACGCGGCGGACTGCGTGACACTGCTGCTACCGCTCTGGAGGAAAGCGCAAGTGCATGCCCGCATTCGAGACGAGGACTGACTCCCCTGGGGAGACTCCAGAAGTACCCCAAGATCCATGTCAGCACTGGAGAGGTATCCTCAGGTTCCGGCCCCGACTCCACACAAGGTCTTAGGCCCCGGCATCGACGGGAGAGGAATCCCGAGAGGCCCCCGAGGAACTCGCATGGGGACTGGCCTTTCCTGAGGCCACCAGAGCGGGTCCCTGACGTCCCCGTCATAAGTCGAGAGCACCTGCCGCAACTCGAGAAAATCCAGGAGGTTTTGCCCTCCAGGCGAGATGAGGCCCATTTCCGCTGAGGCTTCTCGAGGCCAATCACATCTAACCACTGGAACTTCCAAAGGGTCCTTCACACCCTTGCTGCAACTCAAGAAGTTCCCCGACATACCCGTCTCCACTCGAGAGGAAGCACGTGGTGTCCCGCACACATCCAGGGGAGCCCCGTTTCCGCCTCCTAGCTCGAGATGAGGGATCCTTTCCCTGTTTTGTAGGGAAAGAATTCCCGGCGTTCCCGTCGCATCTCAAGAGGAGGCGATCTCCACAGGAAAGGCGAGAGGAACTCCAGGGTCGTGCCACCATTCCAAGAGTCCCCCAGATGTGTCAGTCCATTCCAGAGGAACCTGTTTTCCCTGCACTGCCTTGACGTTCAAGCCGAGGATCGACTCCCACCACGTGTGCACGTGGGACAGCCCTGTGGAAAAGCCTCGTGGGAAAGCCTCGTGGGAAAGACTCGAGGGAAAACCATAGATCCTTTGATCCACGCGGCGGACTGCGTGACACTGCTGCTACCGCTCTGGAGGAAAGCGCAAGTGCATGCCCGCATTCGAGACGAGGACTGACTCCCCTGGGGAGACTCCAGAAATACCCCAAGATCCATGTCAGCACTGGAGAGGAATCCTCAGGTTCCGGCCCCGACTCCACACAAGGTCTTAGGCCCCGGCATCGACGGGAGAGGAATCCGGAGACGCCCACGAGAACTCGCATGGGGACTGGCCTTTCCTGAGGCCACCAGAGCGGGTCCCTGAGGTCCCCGTCGTAAGTCGAGAGCACCTGCCGCAACTCGAGAAAATCCAGGAGGTTTTGCCCTCCAGGCGAGATGAGGCCCATTTCCACTGAAGCTTCTCGAGGCTAATCATGTCTAACCACTGGAACTTCCAAAGGGTCCTTCACACCCTTGCTGCAACTCAAGAAGTTCCCCGACATACCCGTCTCCACTCGAGAGGAAGCACGTGGGTCCCGCACACATCCAGGGGAGCCCCGTTTCCGCCTCCTAGCTCGAAATGAGGGATCCTTTCCCTGTTTCGAAGGGAAAGATTCCCGGCGTTCTCGTCGCATCTCAAGAGGAGGCGCTCTCCACAGGAAAGGCGAGAGGAACTCCAGGGTCGTGCCACCATTCCAAGAGTCCCCCAGATGTGTCAGTCCATTCCAGAGGAACCTGTTTTCCCTGCACTGCCTTGACGTTCAAGCCGAGGATCGACTCCCAACACGTGTGCACTTGGGACAGCCCTGTGGGAAAGCCTCGTGGGAAAGCCTCGTGGGAAAGACTCGAGGGAAAACCATAGATCCTTTGATCCACGCGGCGGACTGCGTGACACTGCTGCTACCGCTCTGGAGGAAAGCGCAATGCATGCCCACATTCGAGACGAGGACTGACTCCCCTGGGGAGACTCCAGAAGTACCCCAAGATCCATGTCAGCACTGGAGAGGAATCCTCAGGTTCCGGCCCCGACTCCACACAAGGCCTTAGGCCCCGGCATCGACGGGAGAGGAATCCCGAGCGGGCCCCGAGGAAGTCGCATGGCGACTGGCCTTTCCTGAGGCCACCAGAGCGGGTCCCTGACGTCCCCGTCGTAAGTCGAGAGCACCTGCCGCAACTCGAGAAAATCCAGGAGGTTTTGCCCTCCAGGCGAGATGAGGCCCATTTCCGCTGAGGCTTCTCGAGGCCAATCACATCTAACCACTGGAATTTCCAAAGGGTCCTTCACACCCTTGCTGCAACTCAAGAAGTTCCCCGACATACCCGTCTCCACTCGAGAGGAAGCACGTGGTGTCCCGCACACATCCAGGGGAGCCCCGTTTCCGCCTCCTAGCTCGAGATGAGGGATCCTTTCCCTGTTTCGAAGGGAAAGAATTCCCGGCGTTCCCGTCGCATCTCAAGAGGAGGCGCTCTCCACAGGAAAGGCGAGAGGAACTCCAGGGTCGAGACACCATTCCAAGTGTCCCCCAGATGTGTCAGTCCAATCCAGAGGAACCTGTTTTCCCTGCACTGCCTTGACGTTCAAGCCGAGGATCGACTCCCACCACGTGTGCACATGGGACAGCCCTGTGGGAAAGCCTCGTGGGAAAGCCTCGTGGGAAAGACTCGAGGGAAAACCATAGATCCTTTGATCCACGCGGCGGACTGCGTGACACTGCTGCTACCGCTCTGGAGGAAAGCGCAAGTGCATGCCCGCATTCGAGACGAGGACTGACTCCCCTGGGGAGACTCCAGAAGTACCCCAAGATCCATGTCAGCACTGGAGAGGAATCCTCAGGTTCCGGCCCCGACTCCACACAAGGTCTTAGGCCCCGGCATCGACGGGAGAGGAATCCCGAGAGGCCCCCGAGGAACTCGCATGGGGACTGGCCTTTCCTGAGGCCACCAGAGCGGGTCCCTGAGGTCCCCGTCGTAAGTCGAGAGCACCTGCCGCAACTCGAGAAAATCCAGGAGGTTTTGCCCTCCAGGCGAGATGAGGCCCATTTCCGCTGAGGCTTCTCGAGGCCAATCACATCTAACCACTGGAACTTCCAAAGGGTCCTTCACACCCTTCCTGCAACTCAAGGAGTTCCCCGACATACCCGTCTCCACTCGAGAGGAAGCATGTGGGGTCCCGCACACATCCAGGGGAGCCCCGTTTCCGCCTCCTAGCTCGATATGAGGGATCCTTTCCTTGTTTTCTAGGGAAAGAATTCCCGGCGTTCCCGTCGCATCTCAAGAGGAGGCGCTTTCCACAGGAAAGGCGAGAGGAACTCCAGGGTCGAGACACCATTCCAAGAGTCCCCCAGATGTGTCAGTCCATTCCAGAGGAACCTGTTTTCCCTGCACTGCCTTGACGTTCAAGCCGAGGATCGACTCCCACCACGTGTGCACGTGGGACAGCCCTGTGCGAAAGCCTCGTGGGAAAGCCTCGTGGGAAAGACTCGAGGGAAAACCAAAGATCCTTTGATCCACGCGGCGGACTGCGTGACACTGCTGCTACCGCTCTGGAGGAAAGCGCAATGCATGCCCGCATTCGAGACGAGGACTGACTCCCCTGGGGAGACTCCAGAAGTACCCCAAGATCCATTTCAGCACTGGAGAGGAATCCTCAGGTTCCGGCCCCGACTCCACACAAGGCCTTAGGCCCCGGCATCGACGGGAGAGGAATCCCGAGAGGCCCCCGAGGAACTCGCATGGGGACTGGCCTTTCCTGAGGCCACCAGAGCGGGTCCCTGAGGTCCCCGTCGTAAGTCGAGAGCACCTGCCGCAACTCGAGAAAATCCAGGAGGTTTTGCCCTCCAGGCGAGATGAGGCCCATTTCCGCTGAGGCTTCTCGAGGCCAATCACATCTAACCACTGGAACTTCCAAAGGGTCCTTCACACCCTTGCTGCAACTCAAGAAGTTCCCCGACATACCCGTCTCCACTCGAGAGGAAGCACGTGGTGTCCCGCACACATCCAGGGGAGCCCCGTTTCCGCCTCCTAGCTCGAGATGAGGGATCCTTTCCCTGTTTCGTAGGGAAAGAATTCCCGGCGTTCCCGTCGCATCTCAAGAGGAGGCGCTCTCCACAGGAAAGGCGAGAGGAACTCCAGGGTAATGCCACCATTCCAAGAGTCCCCCAGATGTGTCAGCCCATTCCAGAGGAACCTGTTTTCCCTGCACTGCCTTGACGTTCAAGCCGAGGATCGACTCCAACCACGTGTGCACGTGGGACAGCCCTGTGGGAAAGCCTCGTGGGAAAGCCTCGTGGGAAAGACTCGAGGGAAAACCATAGATCCTTTGATCCGCGCGGCGGACTGCGGGACACTGCTGCTACCGCTCTGGAGGAAAGCGCAAGTGCATGCCCGCATTCGAGACGAGGACTGACTCCCCTGGGGAGACTCCAGAAGTACCCCAAGATCCATGTCAGCACTGGAGAGGAATCCTCAGGTTCCGGCCCCGACTCCACACAAGGTCTTAGGCCCCGGCATCGACGGGAGAGGAATCCCGAGAGGCCCCCGAGGAACTCGCATTGGGACTGGCCTTTCCTGAGGCCACCAGAGCGGTTCCCTGAGGTCCCCGTCGTAAGTCGAGAGCACCTGCCGCAACTCGAGAAAATCCAGGAGGTTTTGCCCTCCAGGCGAGATCAGGCCCATTTCCGCTGAGGCTTCTCGAGGCCAATCACATCTAACCACTGGAACTTCCAAAGGGTCCTTCACACCATTGCTGCCACTCAGGAAGTTCCCTGACATACCCGTCTCCACTCGAGAGGAAGCACGTGGGTTCCCGCACACATCCAGGGGAGCCCCGTTTCCGCCTCCTAGCTCAAGATGAGGGATCCTTTCCCTGTTTCGTAGGGAAAGAATTCCCGGCGTTCCCGTCGCATCTCAAGAGGAGGCGCTCTCCACAGGAAAGGCGAGAGGAACTCCAGGGTCGAGACACCATTCCAAGAGTCCCCCAGATGTGTCAGTCCAATCCAGAGGAACCTGTTTTCCCTGCACTGCCTTGACGTTCAAGCCGAGGATCGACTCCCACCACGTGTGCACGTGGGACAGCCCTGTGGGAAAGCCTCGTGGGAAAGCCTCGAGGGAAAACCATAGATCCTTTGATCCACGCGGCGGACTGCGTGACACTGCTGGTACCGCTCTGGAGGAAAGCGCAAGTGCATGCCCGCATTCGAGACGAGGACTGACTCCCCTGGGGAGACTCCAGAAGTACCCCAAGATCCATGTCAGCACTGGAGAGGAATCCTCAGGTTCCGGCCCCGACTCCACACAAGGTCTTAGGCCCCTGCATCGACGGGAGAGGAATCCCGAGAGGCCCCCGAGGAACTCGCATGGGGACTGGCCTTTCCTGAGGCCACCAGAGCGGTTCCCTGAGGTCCCCGTCGAAAGTCGAGAGCACCTTCCGCAACTCGAGAAAATCCAGGAGGTTTTGCCCTCCAGGCGAGATGAGGCCCATTTCCTCTGAGGCTTCTCGAGGCCAATCACATCTAACCACTGGAACTTCCAAAGGGTCCTTCACACCCTTGCTGCAACTCAAGAAGTTCCCCGACATACCCGTCTCCACTCGAGAGGAAGCACGTGGGGTCCCGCACACATCCAGGGGAGCCCCGTTTCCGCCTCCTAGCTCGAGATGAGGGATCCTTTCCCTGTTTCGTAGGGAAAGAATTCCCGGCGTTCCCGTCGCATCTCAAGAGGAGGCGCTCTCCACAGGAAAGGCGAGAGGAACTCCAGGGCCGTGCCACCATTCCAAGAGTCCCCCAGATGTGTCAGTCCATTCCAGAGGAACCTGTTTTCCCTGCACTGCCTTGACATTCAAGCCGAGGATCGACTCCCACCACGTGTGCACGTGGGACAGCCCTGTGGGAAAGCCTCGTGGGAAAGCCTCGTGGGAAAGACTCGAGGGAAAACCATAGATCCTTTGATCCACGCGGCGGACTGCGTGACACTGCTGCTACCGCTCTGGAGGAAAGCGCAAGTGCATGCCCGCATTCGAGACGAGGACTGACTCCCCCGGGGAGACTCCAGAAGTACCCCAAGATCCATGTCAGCACTGGAGAGGAATCCTCAGGTTCCGGCCCCGACTCCACACAAGGTCTTAGGCCCCGGCATCGACGGGAGAGGAATCCCGACAGGCCTCCGAGGAACTCGCATGGGGACTGGCCATTCCTGAGGCCACCAGAGCGGGTCCCTGAGGTCCCCGTCGTAAGTCTAGAGCACCTTCCGCAACTCGAGAAAATCCAGGAGGTTTTGACCTCCAGGCGAGATGAGGCCCATTTCCGCTGAGGCTTCTCGAGGCCAATCACATCTAACCACTGGAACTTCCAAAGGGTCCTTCACACCATTGCTGCAACTCAAGAAGTTCCCCGACATACCCGTCTCCACTCGAGAGGAAGCACGTGGGGTCCCGCACACATCCAGGGGAGCCCCGTTTCCGCCTCCTAGCTCGAGATGAGGGATACTTTCCCTGTTTCGTAGGGAAAGAATTCCCGGCGTTCCCGTCGCATCTCAAGAGGAAGCGCTCTCCACAGGAATGGCGAGAGGAACTCCGGGGTCGTGACACGATTCCAAGAGTCCCCCAGATGTGTCAGTGCATTCCAGAGGAACCTGTTTTCCCTGCACTGCCTTGACGTTCAAGCCGAGGATCGACTCCCACCACGTGTGCACGTGGGACAACCCTGTGGGAAAGCCTCGGGGGAAAGCCTCGTGGGAAAGACTCGAGGGAAAACCATAGATCCTTTGATCCACGCGGCAGACTGCGTGACACTGCTGCTACCGCTCTGGAAGAAAGTGCAAGTGCATGCCCGCATTCGAAACGAGGACTGACTCCCCTGGGGAGACTGCAGATGTACCCCAAGATGCATGTCAGCACTGGAGAGGAATCCTCAGGTTCCGGCCCCGACTCCACACAAGGTCTTAGGCCCCGGCATCGACGGGAGAGGAATCCCGAGAGGCCCCCGAGGAACTCGCATGGGGACTGGCCTTTCCTGAGTAAACCAGAGCGGGTCCCTGAGGTCTCCGTCGTAAGTCGAGAGCACCTGCCGCAACTCGAGAAAATCCAGGAGGTTTTGCCCTCCAGGCGAGATGAGGCCCATTTCCGCTGAGGCTTCTCGACGCTAATCACGTCTAACCACTGGAACTTCCAAAGGGTCCTTCACACCCTTGCTGCAACTCAAGAAGTTCCCCGACATACCCGTCTCCACTCGAGAGGACGCACGTGGGTCCCGCACACATCCAGGGGAGCCCCGTTTCTGCCTCCTAGCTCGAGATGAGGGATCCTTTCCCTGTTTCGTAGGGAAAGAATTCCCGGCGTTCCCGTCGCATCTCAAGAGGAGGCTCTCTCCACAGGAAAGGCGAGAGGAACTCCAGGGTCATGCCACCATTCCAAGAGTCCCCCAGATGTGTCAGTCCATTCCAGAGGAACCTGTTTTCCCTGCACTGCCTTGACGTTCAAGCCGAGGATCGACTCCCACCACGTGTGCACGTGGGACAGCCCTGTGGGAAAGCCTCGTGGGAAAGCCTCGTGGGAAAGACTCGAGGGAAAACCATAGATCCTTTGATCCACGCGGCGGACTGCGTGACACTGCTGCTACCGCTCTGGAGGAAAGCGCAAGTGCATGCCCGCATTCGAGACGAGGACTGACTTCCTTGGGGAGACTCCAGAAGTACCCCAAGATCCATGTCAGCACTGGAGAGGAATCCTCAGGTTCCGGCCCCGACTCCACACAAGGTCTTAGGCCCCGGCATCGACGGGAGAGGAATCCCGAGAGGCCCCCGAGGAACTCGCATGGGGACTGGCCTTTCCTGAGGCCACCAGAGCGGGTCCCTGAGGTCCCCGTCGTAAGTCGAGAGCACCTGCCGCAACTCGAGAAAATCCAGGCGGTTTTGCCCTCCAGGCGAGATGAGGCCCATTTCCGCTGAGGCTTCTCGAGGCTAATCACGTCTAACCACTGGAACTTCCAAAGGGTCCTTCACACCCTTGCTGCAACTCAAGAAGTTCCCCGACCTACCCGTCTCCACTCGAGAGGAAGCACGTGGGTCCCGCACACATCCAGGGGAGCCCCGTTTCCGCCTCCTAGCTCGAGATGAGGGATCCTTTCCCTGTTTCGTAGGGAAAGAATTCCCGGCGTTCCCGTCGCATCTCAAGAGGAGGCGCTCTCCACAGGAAAGGCGAGAGGAACTCCAGGGTCGAGACACCATTCCAAGAGTCCCCCAGATGTGTCAGTCCATTCCAGAGGAACCTGTTTTCCCTGCACTGCCTTGACGTTCAAGCCGAGGATCGACTCCCACCACGTGTGCACGTGGGACAGCCCTGTGGGAAAGCCTCGTGGGAAAGCCTCGTGGGAAAGACTCGAGGGAAAACCATAGATCCTTTGATCCACGCGGCGGACTGCGTGACACTGCTGCTACCGCTCTGGAGGAAAGCGCAAGTGCATGCCCGCATTCGAGACGAGGACTGACTCCCCTGGGGAGACTCCAGAAGTACCCCAAGATCCATGTCAGCACTGGAGAGGAATCCTCAGGTTCCAGCCCCGACTCCACACAAGGTCTTAGGCCCCGCCATCGACGGGAGAGGAATCCCGAGTGTCCCCCGAGGAACTCGCATGGGGACTGGCCTTTCCTGAGGCCACCAGAGCGGGTCCCTGAGGTCCCCGTCGTAAGTCGAGAGCACCTGCCGCAACTCGAGAAAATCCAGGAGGTTTTGCCCTCCAGGCGAGATGAGGCCCATTTCTGCTGAGGCTTCTCGAGGCCAATCACATCTATCCACTGGAACTTTCAAAGGGTCCTTCACACCCTTGCTGCAACTCAAGAAGTTCCCCGACATACCCGTCTCCACTCGAGAGGAAGCACGTGGTGTCCCGCACACATCCAGGGGAGCCCCGTTTCTGCCTCCTAGCTCGAGATGAGGGATCCTTTCCCTGTTTCGTAGGGAAAGAATTCCCGGCGTTCCCGTCGCATCTCAAGAGGAGGCGCTCTCCACAGGAAAGGCGAGAGGAACTCCAGGGTCATGCCACCATTCCAAGAGTCCCCCAGATGTGTCAGTCCATTCCAGAGGAACCTGTTTTCCCTGCACTGCCTTGACGTTCAAGCCGAGGATCGACTCCCACCACGTGTGCACGTGGGACAGCCCTGTGGGAAAGCCTCGTGGGAAAGCCTCGTGGGAAAGACTCGAGGGAAAACCATAGATCCTTTGATCCACGCGGCGGAGTGCGTGACACTGCTGCTACCGCTCTGGAGGAAAGCGCAAGTGCATGCCCGCATTCGAGACGAGGACTGACTCCCCTGGGGAGACTCCAGAAATACCCCAAGATCCATGTCAGCACTGGAGAGGAATCCTCAGGTTCCGGCCCCGACTCCACACAAGGTCTTAGGCCCCGGCATCGACGGGAGAGGAATCCCGAGAGGCCCCCGAGGAACTCGCATGGGGACTGGCCTTTCCTGAGGCCACCAGAGCGGGTCCCTGAGGTCCCCGTCGTAAGTCGAGAGCACCTGCCGCAACTCGAGAAAATCCAGGAGGTTTTGCCCTCCAGGCGAGATGAGGCCCATTTCCGCTGAGGCTTCCCGAGGCCAATCACATCTAACCACTGGAACTTCCAAAGGGTCCTTCACACCATTGCTGCAACTCAAGAAGTTCCCCGACATACCCGTCTCCACTCGAGAGGAAGCACGTGGGTTCCCGCACACATCCAGGGGAGCCCCGTTTCCGCCTCCTAACTCGAGATGAGGGATCCTTTCCCTGTTTCGTACGGAAAGAATTCCCGGCGTTCCCGTCGCATCTCAAGAGGAGGCGCTCTCCACAGGAAAGGCGAGAGGAACTCCAGGGTCGAGACACCATTCCAAGAGTCCCCCAGATGTGTCAGTCCATTCCAGAGGAACCTGTTTTCCCTGCACTGCCTTGACGTTCAAGCCGAGGATCGACTCCCACCACGTGTGCACGTGGGACAGCCCTGTGGAAAAGCCTCGTGGGAAAGCCTCGTGGGAAAGACTCGAGGGAAAACCATAGATCCTTTGATCCACGCGGCGGACTGCGTGACACTGCTGCTACCGCTCTGGAGGAAAGCGCAAGTGCATGCCCGCATTCGAGACGAGGACTGACTCCCCTGGGGAGACTCCAGAAGTACCCCAAGATCCATGTCAGCACTGGAGAGGAATCCTCAGGTTCCGGCCCCGACTCCACACAAGGTCTTAGGCCCCGGCATCGACGGGAGAGGAATTCCGAGAGGCCCCCGAGGAACTCGCATGGGGACTGGCCTTTCCTGAGGCCACCAGAGCGGGTCCCTGAGGTCCCCGTCGTAAGTCGAGAGCACCTGCCGCAACTCGAGAAAATCCAGGAGGTTTTGCCATCCAGGCGAGATGAGGCCCATTTCCGCTGAGGCTTCTCGAGGCCAATCACATCTAACCACTGGAACTTCCAAAGGGTCCTTCACACCCTTGCTGCAACTCAAGAAGTTCCCCGACATACCCGTCTCCACTCGAGAGGAAGCACGTGGTGTCCCGCACACATCCAGGGGAGCCCCGTTTCCACCTCCTAGCTCGAGATGAGGGATCCTTTCCCTGTTTTGTAGGGAAAGAATTCCCGGCGTTCCCGTCGCATCACAAGAGGAGGCGCTCTCCACAGGAAAGGCGAGAGGAACTCCAGGGTCGTGCCACCATTCCAAGAGTCCCCCAGATGTGTCAGTCCATTCCAGAGGAACCTGTTTTCCCTGCACTGCCTTGACGTTCAAGCCGAGGATCGACTCCCACCACGTGTGCACGTGGGACAGCCCTGTGGAAAAGCCTCGTGGGAAAGCCTCGTGGGAAAGACTCGAGGGAAAACCATAGATCCTTTGATCCACGCGGCGGACTGCGTGACACTGCTGCTACAGCTCTGGAGGAAAGCGCAAGTGCATGCCCGCATTCGAGACGAGGACTGACTCCCCTGGGGAGACTCCAGAAATACCCCAAGATCCATGTCAGCACTGGAGAGGAATCCTCAGGTTCCGGCCCCGACTCCACACAAGGTCTTAGGCCCCGGCATCGACGGGAGAGGAATCCGGAGACGCCCACGAGGAACTCGCATGGGGACTGGCCTTTCCTGAGGCCACCAGAGCGGGTCCCTGAGGTCCCCGTCGTAAGTCGAGAGCACCTGCCGCAACTCGAGAAAATCCAGGAGGTTTTGCCCTCCAGGCGAGATGAGGCCCATTTCCACTGAAGCTTCTCGAGGCTAATCATGTCTAACCACTGGAACTTAAAAAATGGTCCTTCACACCCTTGCTGCAACTCAAGAAGTTCCCCGACATACCCGTCTCCACTCGAGAGGAAGCACGTGGGTTCCCGCACACATACAGGGGAGCCCCGTTTCCGCCTCCTAGCTCGAGATGAGGGATCCGTTCCCTGTTTCGTAGGGAAAGAATTCCCGGCGTTCCCGTCGCATCTCAAGAGGAGGCGCTCTCCACAGGAAAGGCGAGAGGAACTCCAGGGTCGTGCCACCATTCCAAGAGTCCCCCAGATGTGTCAGTCCATTCCAGAGGAACCTGTTTTCCCTGCACTGCCTTGACGTTCAAGCCGAGGATCGACTCCCACCACGTGTGCACGTGGGACAGCCCTGTGGGAAAGCCTCGTGGGAAAGCCTCGTGGGAAAGACTCGAGGGAAAACCATAGATCCTTTGATCCACGCGGCGGACTGCGTGACACTGCTGCTACCGCTCTGGAGGAAAGCGCAAGTGCATGCCCGCATTCGAGACGAGGACTGACTTCCTTGGGGAGACTCCAGAAGTACCCCAAGATCCATGTCAGCACTGGAGAGGAATCCTCAGGTTCCGGCCCCGACTCCACACAAGGTCTTAGGCCCCGGCATCGACGGGAGAGGAATCCCGAGAGGCCCCCGAGGAACTCGCATGGGGACTGGCCTTTCCTGAGGCCACCAGAGCGGGTCCCTGAGGTCCCCGTCGAAAGTCGAGAGCACCTTCCGCAACTCGAGAAAATCCAGGAGGTTTTGCCCTCCAGGCGAGATGAGGCCCATTTCCTCTGAGGCTTCTCGAGGCCAATCACATCTAACCACTGGAACTTCCAAAGGGTCCTTCACACCCTTGCTGCAACTCAAGAAGTTCCCCGACATACCCGTCTCCACTCGAGAGGAAGCACGTGGGGTCCCGCACACATCCAGGGGAGCCCCGTTTCCGCCTCCTAGCTCGAGATGAGGGATCCTTTCCCTGTTTCGTAGGGAAAGAATTCCCGGCGTTCCCGTCGCATCTCAAGAGGAGGCGCTCTCCACAGGAAAGGCGAGAGGAACTCCAGGGCCGTGCCACCATTCCAAGAGTCCCCCAGATGTGTCAGTCCATTCCAGAGGAACATGTTTTCCCTGCACTGCCTTGACGTTCAAGCCGAGGATCGACTCCCACCACGTGTGCACGTGGGACAGCCCTGTGGGAAAGCCTCGTGGGAAAGCCTCGTGGGAAAGACTCGAGGGAAAACCATAGATCCTTTGATCCACGCGGCGGACTGCGTGACACTGCTGCTACCGCTCTGGAGGAAAGCGCAAGTGCATGCCCGCATTCGAGACGAGGACTGACTCCCCTGGGGAGACTCCAGAAGTACCCCAAGATCCATGTCAGCACTGGAGAGGTATCCTCAGGTTCCGGCCCCGACTCCACACAAGGTCTTAGGCCCCGGCATCGACGGGAGAGGAATCCCGAGAGGCCCCCGAGGAACTCGCATGGGGACTGGCCTTTCCTGAGGCCACCAGAGCGGGTCCCTGACGTCCCCGTCGTAAGTCGAGAGCACCTGCCGCAACTCGAGAAAATCCAGGAGGTTTTGCCCTCCAGGCGAGATGAGGCCCATTTCCGCTGAGGCTTCTCGAGGCCAATCACATCTAACCACTGGAACTTCCAAAGGGTCCTTCACACCCTTGCTGCAACTCAAGAAGTTCCCCGACATACCCGTCTCCACTCGAGAGGAAGCACGTGGTGTCCCGCACACATCCAGGGGAGCCCCGTTTCCGCCTCCTAGCTCGAGATGAGGGATCCTTTCCCTGTTTTGTAGGGAAAGAATTCCCGGCGTTCCCGTCGCATCTCAAGAGGAGGCGCTCTCCACAGGAAAGGCGAGAGGAACTCCAGGGTCGTGCCACCATTCCAAGAGTCCCCCAGATGTGTCAGTCCATTCCAGAGGAAACTGTTTTCCCTGCACTGCCTTGACGTTCAAGCCGAGGATCGACTCCCACCACGTGTGCACGTGGGACAGCCCTGTGGAAAAGCCTCGTGGGAAAGCCTCGTGGGAAATACTCGAGGGAAAAACATAGATCCTTTGATCCACGCGGCGGACTGCGTGACACTGCTGCTACCGCTCTGGAGGAAAGCGCAAGTGCATGCCCGCATTCGAGACGAGGACTGACTCCCCTGGGGAGACTCCAGAAATACCCCAAGATCCATGTCAGCACTGGAGAGGAATCCTCAGGTTCCGGCCCCGACTCCACACAAGGTCTTAGGCCCCGGCATCGACGGGAGAGGTATCCGGAGACGCCCACGAGGAACTCGCATGGGGACTGGCCTTTCCTGAGGCCACCAGAGCGGGTCCCTGAGGTCCCCGTCGTAAGTCGAGAGCACCTGCCGCAACTCGAGAAAATCCAGGAGGTTTTGCCCTCCAGGCGAGATGAGGCCCATTTCCACTGAAGCTTCTCGAGGCTAATCATGTCTAACCACTGGAACTTCCAAAGGGTCCTTCACACCCTTGCTGCAACTCAAGGAGTTCCCCGACATACCCGTCTCCACTCGAGAGGAAGCACGTGGGGTCCCGCACACATCCAGGGGAGCCCCGTTTCCGCCTCCTAGCTCGAGATGAGGGATCCTTTCCTTGTTTCGGAGGGAAAGAATTCCCGGCGTTCCCGTCGCATCTCAAGAGGAGGCGCTTTCCACAGGAAAGGCGAGAGGAACTCCAGGGTCGAGACACCATTCCAAGAGTCCCCCAGATGTGTCAGTCCATTCCAGAGGAACCTGTTTTCCCTGCACTGCCTTGACGTTCAAGCCGAGGATCGACTCCCACCACGTGTGCACGTGGGACAGCCCTGTGCGAAAGCCTCGTGGGAAAGCCTCGTGGGAAAGACTCGAGGGAAAACCATAGATCCATTGATCCACGCGGCGGACTGCGTGACACTGCTGCTACCGCTCTGGAGGAAAGCGCAATGCATGCCCGCATTCGAGACGAGGACTGACTCCCCTGGGGAGACTCCAGAAGTACCCCAAGATCCATGTCAGCACTGGAGAGGAATCCTCAGGTTCCGGCCCCGACTCCACACAAGGCCTTAGGCCCCGGCATCGACGGGAGAGGAATCCCGAGAGGCCCCCGAGGAACTCGCATGGGGACTGGCCTTTCCTGAGTAAACCAGAGCGGGTCCCTGAGGTCCCCGTCGTAAGTCGAGAGCACCTGCCGCAACTCGAGAAAATCCAGGAGGTTTTGCCCTCCAGGCGAGATGAGGCCCATTTCCGCTGAGGCTTCTCGAGGCCAATCACATCTAACCACTGGAACTTCCAAAGGGTCCTTCACACCCTTGCTGCAACTCAAGAAGTTCCCCGACATACCCGTCTCCACTCGAGAGGAAGCACGTGGTGTCCCGCACACATCCAGGGGAGCCCC
This sequence comes from Ovis canadensis, assembly GCF_042477335.2. Lineage (NCBI taxonomy): Eukaryota > Metazoa > Chordata > Mammalia > Artiodactyla > Bovidae > Ovis > Ovis canadensis. The sequence goes on from NC_091269.1 coordinate 11,728,682, forward strand.
GTTTCCGCCTCCTAGCTCGAGATGAGGGATCCTTTCCCTGTTTCGTAGGGAAAGAATTCCCGGCGTTCCCGTCGCATCTCAAGAGGAGGCGCTCTCCACAGGAAAGGCGAGAGGAACTCCAGGGTAATGCCACCATTCCAAGAGTCCCCCAGATGTGTCAGCCCATTCCAGAGGAACCTGTTTTCCCTGCACTGCCTTGACGTTCAAGCCGAGGATCGACTCCAACCACGTGTGCACGTGGGACAGCCCTGTGGGAAAGCCTCGTGGGAAAGCCTCGTGGGAAAGACTCGAGGGAAAACCATAGATCCTTTGATCCACGCGGCGCACTGCGTGACACTGCTGCTACCGCTCTGGAGGAAAGCGCAAGTGCATGCCCGCATTCGAGACGAGGACTGACTCCCCTGGGGAGACTCCAGAAGTACCCCAAGATCCATGTCAGCACTGGAGAGGAATCCTCAGGTTCCGGCCCCGACTCCACACAAGGTCTTAGGCCCCGGCATCGACGGGAGAGGAATCCCGAGAGGCCCCCGAGGAACTCGCATGGGGACTGGCCTTTCCTGAGGCCACCAGAGCGGTTCCCTGAGGTCCCCGTCGTAAGTCGAGAGCACCTGCCGCAACTCGAGAAAATTCAGGAGGTTTTGCCCTCCAGGCGAGATGAGGCCCATTTCCGCTGAGGCTTCTCGAGGCCAATCACATCTAACCACTGGAACTTCCAAAGGGTCCTTCACACCATTGCTGCCACTCAGGAAGTTCCCCGACATACCCGTCTCCACTCGAGAGGAAGCACGTGGGTTCCCGCACACATCCAGGGGAGCCCCGTTTCTGCCTCCTAGCTCAAGATGAGGGATCTTTTCCCTGTTTCGTAGGGAAAGAATTCCCGGCGTTCCCGTCGCATCTCAAGAGGAGGCGCTCTCCACAGGAAAGGCGAGAGGAACTCCAGGGTCGAGACACCATTCCAAGAGTCCCCCAGATGTGTCAGTCCAATCCAGAGGAACCTGTTTTCCCTGCACTGCCTTGACGTTCAAGCCGAGGATCGACTCCCACCACGTGTGCACGTGGGACAGCCCTGTGGGAAAGCCTCGTGGGAAAGCCTCGTGGGAAAGACTCGAGGGAAAACCATGGATCATTTGATCCGCGCGGCGGACTGCGTGACACTGCTGCTACCGCTCTGGAGGAAAGCGCAAGTGCATGCCCGCATTCGAGACGAGGACTGACTCCCCTGGGGAGACTCCAGAAGTACCCCAAGATCCATGTCAGCACTGGAGAGGAATCCTCAGGTTCCGGCCCCGACTCCACACAAGGTCTTAGGCCCCGGCATCGACGGGAGAGGAATCCCGAGAGGTCCCCGAGGAACTCGCATGGGGACTGGCCTTTCCTGAGGCCACCAGAGCGTGTCCCTGAGGTCCCCGTCGTAAGTCGAGAGCACCTGCCGCAACTCGAGAAAATCCAGGAGGTTTTGCCCTCCAGGCGAGATGAGGTCCATTTCCGCTGAGGCTTCTCGAGGCCAATCACATCTAACAACTGGAACTTCCAAAGGGTCCTTCACACCCTTGCTGCAACTCAAGAAGTTCCCCGACATACCCGTCTCCACTCGAGAGGAAACACCTGGTGTCCCGCACACATCCAGGGGAGCCCCGTTTCCGCCTCCTAGCTCGAGATGAGGGATCCTTTCCCTGTTTCGTAGGGAAAGAGTTCCCGGCGTTCCCGTCGCATCTCAAGAGGAGGCGATCTCCACAGGAAAGGCGAGAGGAACTCCAGGGTCGTGCCACCATTCCAAGAGTCCCCCAGATGTGTCAGCCCATTCCAGAGGAACCTGTTTTCCCTGCACTGCCTTGACGTTCAAGCCGAGGATCGACTCCCACCACGTGTACACGTGGGATAGCCCTGTGGGAAAGCCTCGTGGGAAAGCCTCGTGGGAAAGACTCGAGGGAAAACCATAGATCCTTTGATCCACGCGGCGGACTGCGTGACACTGCTGCTACTGCTCTGGAGGAAAGCGCAAGTGCATGCCCGCATTCGAGACGAGGACTGACTCCCCTGGGGAGACTCCAGAATTACCCCAAGATCCATGTCAGCACTTGAGAGGAATCCTCAGTTTCCGGCCCCGACTCCACACAAGGTCTTAGGCCCCGGCATCGACGGGAGAGGAATCCCGATAGGCCTCCGAGGAACTCGCATGGGGACTGGCCTTTCCTGAGGCCACCAGAGCGGGTCCCTGAGGTCCCCGTCGTAAGTCTAGAGCACCTTCCGCAACTCGAGAAAATCCAGGAGGTTTTGACCTCCAGGCGAGATGAGGCCCATTTCCGCTGAGGCTTCTCGAGGCCAATCACATCTAACCACTGGAACTTCCAAAGGGTCCTTCACACCATTGCTGCAACTCAAGAAGTTCCCCGACATACCCGTCTCCACTCGAGAGGAAGCACGTGGGGTCCCGCACACATCCAGGGGAGCCCGGTTTCCGCCTCCTAGCTCGAGATGAGGGATACTTTCCCTGTTTCGTAGGGAAAGAATTCCCGGCGTTCCCGTCGCATCTCAAGAGGAAGCGCTCTCCACAGGAAAGGCGAGAGGAACTCCAGGGTCGTGACACGATTCCAAGAGTCCCCCAGATGTGTCAGTGCATTCCAGAGGAACCTGTTTTCCCTGCACTGCCTTGACGTTCAAGCCGAGGATCGACTCCCACCACGTGTGCACGTGGGACAACCCTGTGGGAAAGCCTCGGGGGAAAGCCTCGTGGGAAAGACTCGAGGGAAAACCATAGATCCTTTGATCCACGCGGCAGACTGCGAGACACTGCTGCTACCGCTCTGGAAGAAAGTGCAAGTGCATGCCCGCATTCGAAACGAGGACTGACTCCCCTGGGGAGACTGCAGATGTACCCCAAGATCCATGTCAGCACTGGAGAGGAATCCTCAGGTTCCGGCCCCGACTCCACACAAGGTCTTAGGCCCCGGCATCGACGGGAGAGGAATCCCGAGAGGCCCCCGAGGAACTCGCATGGGGACTGGCCTTTCCTGAGTAAACCAGAGCGGGTCCCTGAGGTCTCCGTCGTAAGTCAAGAGCACCTGCCGCAACTCGAGAAAATCCAGGAGGTTTTGCCCTCCAGGCGAGATGAGGCCCATTTCCGCTGAGGCTTCTCGACGCTAATCACGTCTAACCACTGGAACTTCCAAAGGGTCCTTCACACCCTTGCTGCAACTCAAGAAGTTCCCCGACAGACCCGTCTTCACTCGAGAGGACGCACGTGGGTCCCGCACACATCCAGGGGAGCCCTGTTTCCGCCTCCTAGCTCGAGATGAGGGATCCTTTCCCTGTTTCGTAGGGAAAGAATTCCCGGCGTTCCCGTCGCTTCTCAAGAGGAGGTGCTCTCCACAGGAAAGGCGAGAGGAACTCCAGGGTCATGCCACCATTCCAAGAGTCCCCCAGATGTGTCAGTCCATTCCAGAGGAACCTGTTTTCCCTGCACTGCCTTGACGTTCAAGCCGAGGATCGACTCCCACCACGTGTGCACGTGGGAAAGCCCTGTGCGAAAGCCTCGTGGGAAAGCCTCGTGGGAAAGACTCGAGGGAAAACCATAGATCCTTTGATCCACGCGGCGGACTGCGTGACACTGCTGCTACCGCTCTGGAGGAAAGCGCAAGTGCATGCCCGCATTCGAGACGAGGACTGACTCCCCTGGGGAGACTCCAGAAGTACCCCAAGATCCATGTCAGCACTGGAGAGGAATCCTCAGGTTCCAGCCCCGACTCCACACAAGGTCTTAGGCCCCGCCATCGACGGGAGAGGAATCCCGAGTGTCCCCCGAGGAACTCGCATGGGGACTGGCCTTTCCTGAGGCCACCAGAGCGGGTCCCTGAGGTCCCCGTCGTAAGTCGAGAGCACCTGCCGCAACTCGAGAAAATCCAGGAGGTTTTGCCCTCCAGGCGAGATGAGGCCCATTTCTGCTGAGGCATCTCGAGGCCAATCACATCTAACCACTGGAACTTCCAAAGGGTCCTTCACACCATTGCTGCAACTCAAGAAGTTCCCCGACCTACCCGTCTCCACTCGAGAGGAAGCACGTGGGTCCCGCACACATCCAGGGGAGCCCCGTTTCCGCCTCCTAGCTCGAGATGAGGGATCCTTTCCCTGTTTCGTAGGGAAAGAATTCCCGGCGTTCCCGTCGCATCTCAAGAGGAGGCGCTCTCCACAGGAAAGGCGAGAGGAACTCCAGGGTCGAGACACCATTCCAAGAGTCCCCCAGATGTGTCAGTCCATTCCAGAGGAACCTGTTTTCCCTGCACTGCCTTGACGTTCAAGCCGAGGATTGACTCCCACCACGTGTGCACGTGGGACAGCCCTGTGGGAAAGCCTCGTGGGAAAGCCTCGTGGGAAAGATTCGAGGGAAAACCATAGATCCTTTGATCCACGCGGCGGACTGCGTGACACTGCTGCTACAGCTCTGGAGGAAAGCGCAAGTGCATGCCCGCATTCGAGACGAGGACTGACTCCCCTGGGGAGACTCCAGAAGTACCCCAAGATCCATGTCAGCACTGGAGAGGAATCCTCAGGTTCCAGCCCCGACTCCACACAAGGTCTTAGGCCCCGCCATCGACGGGAGAGGAATCCCGAGTGTCCCCCGAGGAACTCGCATGGGGACTGGCCTTTCCTGAGGCCACCAGAGCGGGTCCCTGAGGTCCCCGTCGTAAGTCGAGAGCACCTGCCGCAACTCGAGAAAATCCAGGAGGTTTTGCCCTCCAGGCGAGATGAGGCCCATTTCCGCTGAGGCTTCCCGAGGCCAATCACATCTAACCACTGGAACTTCCAAAGGGTCCTTCACACCATTGCTGCAACTCAAGAAGTTCCCCGACATACCCGTCTCCACTCGAGAGGAAGCACGTGGGTTCCCGCACACATCCAGGGGAGCCCCGTTTCCGCCTCCTAACTCGAGATGAGGGATCCTTTCCCTGTTTCGTACGGAAAGAATTCCCGGCGTTCCCGTCGCATCTCAAGAGGAGGCGCTCTCCACAGGAAAGGCGAGAGGAACTCCAGGGTCGAGACACCATTCCAAGAGTCCCCCAGATGTGTCAGTCCATTCCAGAGGAACCTGTTTTCCCTGCACTGCCTTGACGTTCAAGCCGAGGATCGACTCCCACCACGTGTGCACGTGGGACAGCCCTGTGGGAAAGCCTCGTGGGAAAGCCTCGTGGGAAAGACTCGAGGGAAAACCATAGATCCTTTGATCCACGCGGCGGACTGCGTGACACTGCTGCTACCGCTCTGGAGGAAAGCGCAAGTGCATGCCCGCATTCGAGACGAGGACTGACTCCCCTGGGGAGACTCCAGAAGTACCCCAAGATCCATGTCAGCACTGGAGAGGAATCCTCAGGTTCCGGCCCCGACTCCACACAAGGTCTTAGGCCCCGGCATCGACGGGAGAGGAATTCCGAGAGGCCCCCGAGGAACTCGCATGGGGACTGGCCTTTCCTGAGGCCACCAGAGCGGGTCCCTGAGGTCCCCGTCGTAAGTCGAGAGCACCTGCCGCAACTCGAGAAAATCCAGGAGGTTTTGCCATCCAGGCGAGATGAGGCCCATTTCCGCTGAGGCTTCTCGAGGCCAATCACATCTAACCACTGGAACTTCCAAAGGGTCCTTCACACCCTTGTTGCAACTCAAGAAGTTCCCCGACATACCCGTCTCCACTCGAGAGGAAGCACGTGGTGTCCCGCACACATCCAGGGGAGCCCCGTTTCCACCTCCTAGCTCGAGATGAGGGATCCTTTCCCTGTTTTGTAGGGAAAGAATTCCCGGCGTTCCCGTCGCATCTCAAGAGGAGGCGCTCTCCACAGGAAAGGCGAGAGGAACTCCAGGGTCGTGCCACCATTCCAAGAGTCCCCCAGATGTGTCAGTCCATTCCAGAGGAACCTGTTTTCCCTGCACTGCCTTGACGTTCAAGCCGAGGATCGACTCCCACCACGTGTGCACGTGGGACAGCCCTGTGGAAAAGCCTCGTGGGAAAGCCTCGTGGGAAAGACTCGAGGGAAAACCATAGATCCTTTGATCCACGCGGCGGACTGCGTGACACTGCTGCTACCGCTCTGGAGGAAAGCGCAAGTGCATGCCCGCATTCGAGACGAGGACTGACTCCCCTGGGGAGACTCCAGAAATACCCCAAGATCCATGTCAGCACTGGAGAGGAATCCTCAGGTTCCGGCCCCGACTCCACACAAGGTCTTAGGCCCCGGCATCGACGGGAGAGGAATCCGGAGACGCCCACGAGGAACTCGCATGGGGACTGGCCTTTCCTGAGGCCACCAGAGCGGGTCCCTGAGGTCCCCGTCGTAAGTCGAGAGCACCTGCCGCAACTCGAGAAAATCCAGGAGGTTTTGCCCTCCAGGCGAGATGAGGCCCATTTCCACTGAAGCTTCTCGAGGCTAATCATGTCTAACCACTGGAACTTAAAAAATGGTCCTTCACACCCTTGCTGCAACTCAAGAAGTTCCCCGACATACCCGTCTCCACTCGAGAGGAAGCACGTGGGTTCCCGCACACATACAGGGGAGCCCCGTTTCCGCCTCCTAGCTCGAGATGAGGGATCCGTTCCCTGTTTCGTAGGGAAAGAATTCCCGGCGTTCCCGTCGCATCTCAAGAGGAGGCGCTCTCCACAGGAAAGGCGAGAGGAACTCCAGGGTCGTGCCACCATTCCAAGAGTCCCCCAGATGTGTCAGTCCATTCCAGAGGAACCTGTTTTCCCTGCACTGCCTTGACGTTCAAGCCGAGGATTGACTCCCACCACGTGTGCACGTGGGACAGCCCTGTGGGAAAGCCTCGTGGGAAAGCCTCGTGGGAAAGATTCGAGGGAAAACCATAGATCCTTTGATCCACGCGGCGGACTGCGTGACACTGCTGCTACAGCTCTGGAGGAAAGCGCAAGTGCATGCCCGCATTCGAGACGAGGACTGACTCCCCTGGGGAGACTCCAGAAGTACCCCAAGATCCATGTCAGCACTGGAGAGGAATCCTCAGGTTCCGGCCCCGACTCCACACAAGGTCTTAGGCCCCGCCATCGACGGGAGAGGAATCCCGAGTGTCCCCCGAGGAACTCGCATGGGGACTGGCCTTTCCTGAGGCCACCAGAGCGGGTCCCTGAGGTCCCCGTCGTAAGTCGAGAGCACCTGCCGCAACTCGAGAAAATCCAGGAGGTTTTGCCCTCCAGGCGAGATGAGGCCCATTTCCGCTGAGGCTTCCCGAGGCCAATCACATCTAACCACTGGAACTTCCAAAGGGTCCTTCACACCATTGCTGCAACTCAAGAAGTTCCCCGACCTACCCGTCTCCACTCGAGAGGAAGCACGTGGGTCCCGCACACATCCAGGGGAGCCCCGTTTCCGCCTCCTAGCTCGAGATGAGGGATCCTTTCCCTGTTTCGTAGGGAAAGAATTCCCGGCGTTCCCGTCGCATCTCAAGAGGAGGCGCTCTCCACAGGAAAGGCGAGAGGAACTCCAGGGTCGAGACACCATTCCAAGAGTCCCCCAGATGTGTCAGTCCATTCCAGAGGAACCTGTTTTCCCTGCACTGCCTTGACGTTCAAGCCGAGGATTGACTCCCACCACGTGTGCACGTGGGACAGCCCTGTGGGAAAGCCTCGTGGGAAAGCCTCGTGGGAAAGATTCGAGGGAAAACCATAGATCCTTTGATCCACGCGGCGGACTGCGTGACACTGCTGCTACAGCTCTGGAGGAAAGCGCAAGTGCATGCCCGCATTCGAGACGAGGACTGACTCCCCTGGGGAGACTCCAGAAGTACCCCAAGATCCATGTCAGCACTGGAGAGGAATCCTCAGGTTCCAGCCCCGACTCCACACAAGGTCTTAGGCCCCGCCATCGACGGGAGAGGAATCCCGAGTGTCCCCCGAGGAACTCGCATGGGGACTGGCCTTTCCTGAGGCCACCAGAGCGGGTCCCTGAGGTCCCCGTCGTAAGTCGAGAGCACCTGCCGCAACTCGAGAAAATCCAGGAGGTTTTGCCCTCCAGGCGAGATGAGGCCCATTTCCGCTGAGGCTTCCCGAGGCCAATCACATCTAACCACTGGAACTTCCAAAGGGTCCTTCACACCATTGCTGCAACTCAAGAAGTTCCCCGACATACCCGTCTCCACTCGAGAGGAAGCACGTGGGTTCCCGCACACATCCAGGGGAGCCCCGTTTCCGCCTCCTAACTCGAGATGAGGGATCCTTTCCCTGTTTCGTACGGAAAGAATTCCCGGCGTTCCCGTCGCATCTCAAGAGGAGGCGCTCTCCACAGGAAAGGCGAGAGGAACTCCAGGGTCGAGACACCATTCCAAGAGTCCCCCAGATGTGTCAGTCCATTCCAGAGGAACCTGTTTTCCCTGCACTGCCTTGACGTTCAAGCCGAGGATCGACTCCCACCACGTGTGCACGTGGGACAGCCCTGTGGGAAAGCCTCGTGGGAAAGCCTCGTGGGAAAGACTCGAGGGAAAACCATAGATCCTTTGATCCACGCGGCGGACTGCGTGACACTGCTGCTACCGCTCTGGAGGAAAGCGCAAGTGCATGCCCGCATTCGAGACGAGGACTGACTCCCCTGGGGAGACTCCAGAAGTACCCCAAGATCCATGTCAGCACTGGAGAGGAATCCTCAGGTTCCGGCCCCGACTCCACACAAGGTCTTAGGCCCCGGCATCGACGGGAGAGGAATTCCGAGAGGCCCCCGAGGAACTCGCATGGGGACTGGCCTTTCCTGAGGCCACCAGAGCGGGTCCCTGAGGTCCCCGTCGTAAGTCGAGAGCACCTGCCGCAACTCGAGAAAATCCAGGAGGTTTTGCCATCCAGGCGAGATGAGGCCCATTTCCGCTGAGGCTTCTCGAGGCCAATCACATCTAACCACTGGAACTTCCAAAGGGTCCTTCACACCCTTGTTGCAACTCAAGAAGTTCCCCGACATACCCGTCTCCACTCGAGAGGAAGCACGTGGTGTCCCGCACACATCCAGGGGAGCCCCGTTTCCACCTCCTAGCTCGAGATGAGGGATCCTTTCCCTGTTTTGTAGGGAAAGAATTCCCGGCGTTCCCGTCGCATCTCAAGAGGAGGCGCTCTCCACAGGAAAGGCGAGAGGAACTCCAGGGTCGTGCCACCATTCCAAGAGTCCCCCAGATGTGTCAGTCCATTCCAGAGGAACCTGTTTTCCCTGCACTGCCTTGACGTTCAAGCCGAGGATCGACTCCCACCACGTGTGCACGTGGGACAGCCCTGTGGAAAAGCCTCGTGGGAAAGCCTCGTGGGAAAGACTCGAGGGAAAACCATAGATCCTTTGATCCACGCGGCGGACTGCGTGACACTGCTGCTACCGCTCTGGAGGAAAGCGCAAGTGCATGCCCGCATTCGAGACGAGGACTGACTCCCCTGGGGAGACTCCAGAAATACCCCAAGATCCATGTCAGCACTGGAGAGGAATCCTCAGGTTCCGGCCCCGACTCCACACAAGGTCTTAGGCCCCGGCATCGACGGGAGAGGAATCCGGAGACGCCCACGAGGAACTCGCATGGGGACTGGCCTTTCCTGAGGCCACCAGAGCGGGTCCCTGAGGTCCCCGTCGTAAGTCGAGAGCACCTGCCGCAACTCGAGAAAATCCAGGAGGTTTTGCCCTCCAGGCGAGATGAGGCCCATTTCCACTGAAGCTTCTCGAGGCTAATCATGTCTAACCACTGGAACTTAAAAAATGGTCCTTCACACCCTTGCTGCAACTCAAGAAGTTCCCCGACATACCCGTCTCCACTCGAGAGGAAGCACGTGGGTTCCCGCACACATACAGGGGAGCCCCGTTTCCGCCTCCTAGCTCGAGATGAGGGATCCGTTCCCTGTTTCGTAGGGAAAGAATTCCCGGCGTTCCCGTCGCATCTCAAGAGGAGGCGCTCTCCACAGGAAAGGCGAGAGGAACTCCAGGGTCGTGCCACCATTCCAAGAGTCCCCCAGATGTGTCAGTCCATTCCAGAGGAACCTGTTTTCCCTGCACTGCCTTGACGTTCAAGCCGAGGATCGACTCCCACCACGTGTGCACGTGGGACAGCCCTGTGGGAAAGCCTCGTGGGAAAGCCTCGTGGGAAAGACTCGAGGGAAAACCATAGATCCTTTGATCCACGCGGCGGACTGCGTGACACTGCTGCTACCGCTCTGGAGGAAAGCGCAAGTGCATGCCCGCATTCGAGACGAGGACTGACTTCCTTGGGGAGACTCCAGAAGTACCCCAAGATCCATGTCAGCACTGGAGAGGAATCCTCAGGTTCCGGCCCCGACTCCACACAAGGTCTTAGGCCCCGGCATCGACGGGAGAGGAATCCCGAGAGGCCCCCGAGGAACTCGCATGGGGACTGGCCTTTCCTGAGGCCACCAGAGCGGGTCCCTGAGGTCCCCGTCGAAAGTCGAGAGCACCTTCCGCAACTCGAGAAAATCCAGGAGGTTTTGCCCTCCAGGCGAGATGAGGCCCATTTCCTCTGAGGCTTCTCGAGGCCAATCACATCTAACCACTGGAACTTCCAAAGGGTCCTTCACACCCTTGCTGCAACTCAAGAAGTTCCCCGACATACCCGTCTCCACTCGAGAGGAAGCACGTGGGGTCCCGCACACATCCAGGGGAGCCCCGTTTCCGCCTCCTAGCTCGAGATGAGGGATCCTTTCCCTGTTTCGTAGGGAAAGAATTCCCGGCGTTCCCGTCGCATCTCAAGAGGAGGCGCTCTCCACAGGAAAGGCGAGAGGAACTCCAGGGCCGTGCCACCATTCCAAGAGTCCCCCAGATGTGTCAGTCCATTCCAGAGGAACCTGTTTTCCCTGCACTGCCTTGACGTTCAAGCCGAGGATCGACTCCCACCACGTGTGCACGTGGGACAGCCCTGTGGGAAAGCCTCGTGGGAAAGCCTCGTGGGAAAGACTCGAGGGAAAACCATAGATCCTTTGATCCACGCGGCGGACTGCGTGACACTGCTGCTACCGCTCTGGAGGAAAGCGCAAGTGCATGCCCGCATTCGAGACGAGGACTGACTCCCCTGGGGAGACTCCAGAAGTACCCCAAGATCCATGTCAGCACTGGAGAGGTATCCTCAGGTTCCGGCCCCGACTCCACACAAGGTCTTAGGCCCCGGCATCGACGGGAGAGGAATCCCGAGAGGCCCCCGAGGAACTCGCATGGGGACTGGCCTTTCCTGAGGCCACCAGAGCGGGTCCCTGACGTCCCCGTCGTAAGTCGAGAGCACCTGCCGCAACTCGAGAAAATCCAGGAGGTTTTGCCCTCCAGGCGAGATGAGGCCCATTTCCGCTGAGGCTTCTCGAGGCCAATCACATCTAACCACTGGAACTTCCAAAGGGTCCTTCACACCCTTGCTGCAACTCAAGAAGTTCCCCGACATACCCGTCTCCACTCGAGAGGAAGCACGTGGTGTCCCGCACACATCCAGGGGAGCCCCGTTTCCGCCTCCTAGCTCGAGATGAGGGATCCTTTTCCTGTTTTGTAGGGAAAGAATTCCCGGCGTTCCCGTCGCATCTCAAGAGGAGGCGCTCTCCACAGGAAAGGCGAGAGGAACTCCAGGGTCGTGCCACCATTCCAAGAGTCCCCCAGATGTGTCAGTCCATTCCAGAGGAAACTGTTTTCCCTGCACTGCCTTGACGTTCAAGCCGAGGATCGACTCCCACCACGTGTGCACGTGGGACAGCCCTGTGGAAAAGCCTCGTGGGAAAGCCTCGTGGGAAATACTCGAGGGAAAACCATAGATCCTTTGATCCACGCGGCGGACTGCGTGACACTGCTGCTACCGCTCTGGAGGAAAGCGCAAGTGCATGCCCGCATTCGAGACGAGGACTGACTCCCCTGGGGAGACTCCAGAAATACCCCAAGATCCATGTCAGCACTGGAGAGGAATCCTCAGGTTCCGGCCCCGACTCCACACAAGGTCTTAGGCCCCGGCATCGACGGGAGAGGAATCCGGAGACGCCCACGAGGAACTCGCATGGGGACTGGCCTTTCCTGAGGCCACCAGAGCGGGTCCCTGAGGTCCCCGTCGTAAGTCGAGAGCACCTGCCGCAACTCGAGAAAATCCAGGAGGTTTTGCCCTCCAGGCGAGATGAGGCCCATTTCCACTGAAGCTTCTCGAGGCTAATCATGTCTAACCACTGGAACTTCCAAAGGGTCCTTCACACCCTTGCTGCAACTCAAGAAGTTCCCCGACATACCCGTCTCCACTCGAGAGGAAGCACGTGGGGTCCCGCACACATCCAGGGGAGCCCCGTTTCCGCCTCCTAGCTCGAAATGAGGGATCCTTTCCCTGTTTCGAAGGGAAAGAATTCCCGGCGTTCTCGTCGCATCTCAAGAGGAGGCGCTCTCCACAGGAAAGGCGAGAGGAACTCCAGGGTCGTGCCACCATTCCAAGAGTCCCCCAGATGTGTCAGTCCATTCCAGAGGAACCTGTTTTCCCTGCACTGCCTTGACGTTCAAGCCGAGGATCGACTCCCAACACGTGTGCACTTGGGACAGCCCTGTGGGAAAGCCTCGTGGGAAAGCCTCGTGGGAAACACTCGAGGGAAAACCATAGATCCTTTGATCCACGCGGCGGACTGCGTGACACTGCTGCTACCGCTCTGGAGGAAAGCGCAATGCATGCCCACATTCGAGACGAGGACTGACTCCCCTGGGGAGACTCCAGAAGTACCCCAAGATCCATGTCAGCACTGGAGAGGAATCCTCAGGTTCCGGCCCCGACTCCACACAAGGCCTTAGGCCCCGGCATCGACGGGAGAGGAATCCCGAGCGGGCCCCGAGGAACTCGCATGGGGACTGGCCTTTCCTGAGGCCACCAGAGCGGGTCCCTGAGGTCCCCGTCGTAAGTCGAGAGCACCTGCCGCAACTCGAGAAAATCCAGGAGGTTTTGCCCTCCAGGCGAGATGAGGCCCATTTCCGCTGAGGCTTCTCGAGGCCAATCACATCTAACCACTGGAATTTCCAAAGGGTCCTTCACACCCTTGCTGCAACTCAAGAAGTTCCCCGACATACCCGTCTCCACTCGAGAGGAAGCACGTGGTGTCCCGCACACATCCAGGGGAGCCCCGTTTCCGCCTCCTAGCTCGAGATGAGGGATCCTTTCCCTGTTTCGTAGGGAAAGAATTCCCGGCGTTCCCGTCGCATCTCAAGAGGAGGCGCTCTCCACAGGAAAGGCGAGAGGAACTCCAGGGTCGAGACACCATTCCAAGTGTCCCCCAGATGTGTCAGTCCAATCCAGAGGAACCTGTTTTCCCTGCACTGCCTTGACGTTCAAGCCGAGGATCGACTCCCACCACGTGTGCACGTGGGACAGCCCTGTGGGAAAGCCTCGTGGGAAAGCCTCGTGGGAAAGACTCGAGGGAAAACCATAGATCCTTTGATCCACGCGGCGGACTGCGAGACACTGCTGCTACCGCTCTGGAGGAAAGCGCAAGTGCATGCCCGCATTCGAGACGAGGACTGACTCCCCTGGGGAGACTCCAGAAGTACCCCAAGATCCATGTCAGCACTGGAGAGGAATCCTCAGGTTCCGGCCCCGACTCCACACAAGGTCTTAGGCCCCGGCATCGACGGGAGAGGAATCCCGAGAGGCCCCCGAGGAACTCGCATGGGGACTGGCCTTTCCTGAGGCCACCAGAGCGGGTCCCTGAGGTCCCCGTCGTAAGTCGAGAGCACCTGCCGCAACTCGAGAAAATCCAGGAGGTTTTGCCCTCCAGGCGAGATGAGGCCCATTTCCGCTGAGGCTTCTCGAGGCCAATCACATCTAACCACTGGAACTTCCAAAGGGTCCTTCACACCCTTGCTGCAACTCAAGGAGTTCCCCGACATACCCGTCTCCACTCGAGAGGAAGCACGTGGGGTCCCGCACACATCCAGGGGAGCCCCGTTTCCGCCTCCTAGCTCGAGATGAGGGATCCTTTCCTTGTTTTGTAGGGAAAGAATTCCCGGCGTTCCCGTCGCATCTCAAGAGGAGGCGCTTTCCACAGGAAAGGCGAGAGGAACTCCAGGGTCGAGACACCATTCCAAGAGTCCCCCAGATGTGTCAGTCCATTCCAGAGGAACCTGTTTTCCCTGCACTGCCTTGACGTTCAAGCCGAGGATCGACTCCCACCACGTGTGCACGTGGGACAGCCCTGTGCGAAAGCCTCGTGGGAAAGCCTCGTGGGAAAGACTCGAGGGAAAACCATAGATCCATTGATCCACGCGGCGGACTGCGTGACACTGCTGCTACCGCTCTGGAGGAAAGCGCAATGCATGCCCGCATTCGAGACGAGGACTGACTCCCCTGGGGAGACTCCAGAAGTACCCCAAGATCCATGTCAGCACTGGAGAGGAATCCTCAGGTTCCGGCCCCGACTCCACACAAGGCCTTAGGCCCCGGCATCGACGGGAGAGGAATCCCGAGAGGCCCCCGAGGAACTCGCATGGGGACTGGCCTTTCCTGAGTAAACCAGAGCGGGTCCCTGAGGTCCCCGTCGTAAGTCGAGAGCACCTGCCGCAACTCGAGAAAATCCAGGAGGTTTTGCCCTCCAGGCGAGATGAGGCCCATTTCCGCTGAGGCTTCTCGAGGCCAATCACATCTAACCACTGGAACTTCCAAAGGGTCCTTCACACCCTTGCTGCAACTCAAGAAGTTCCCCGACATACCCGTCTCCACTCGAGAGGAAGCACGTGGTGTCCCGCACACATCCAGGGGAGCCCCGTTTCCGCCTCCTAGCTCGAGATGAGGGATCCTTTCCCTGTTTCGTAGGGAAAGAATTCCCGGCATTCCCGTCGCATCTCAAGAGGAGGCGCTCTCCACAGGAAAGGCGAGAGGAACTCCAGGGTAATGCCACCATTCCAAGAGTCCCCCAGATGTGTCAGCCCATTCCAGAGGAACCTGTTTTCCCTGCACTGCCTTGACGTTCAAGCCGAGGATCGACTCCAACCACGTGTGCACGTGGGACAGCCCTGTGGGAAAGCCTCGTGGGAAAGCCTCGTGGGAAAGACTCGAGGGAAAACCATAGATCCTTTGATCCACGCGGCGCACTGCGTGACACTGCTGCTACCGCTCTGGAGGAAAGCGCAAGTGCATGCCCGCATTCGAGACGAGGACTGACTCCCCTGGGGAGACTCCAGAAGTACCCCAAGATCCATGTCAGCACTGGAGAGGAATCCTCAGGTTCCGGCCCCGACTCCACACAAGGTCTTAGGCCCCGGCATCGACGGGAGAGGAATCCCGAGAGGCCCCCGAGGAACTCGCATGGGGACTGGCCTTTCCTGAGGCCACCAGAGCGGTTCCCTGAGGTCCCCGTCGTAAGTCGAGAGCACCTGCCGCAACTCGAGAAAATTCAGGAGGTTTTGCCCTCCAGGCGAGATGAGGCCCATTTCCGCCGAGGCTTCTCGAGGCCAATCACATCTAACCACTGGAACTTCCAAAGGGTCCTTCACACCATTGCTGCCACTCAGGAAGTTCCCCGACATACCCGTCTCCACTCGAGAGGAAGCACGTGGGTTCCCGCACACATCCAGGGGAGCCCCGTTTCCGCCTCCTAGCTCAAGATGAGGGATCCTTTCCCTGTTTCGTAGGGAAAGAATTCCCGGCGTTCCCGTCGCATCTCAAGAGGAGGCGCTCTCCACAGGAAAGGCGAGAGGAACTCCAGGGTCGAGACACCATTCCAAGAGTCCCCCAGATGTGTCAGTCCAATCCAGAGGAACCTGTTTTCCCTGCACTGCCTTGACGTTCAAGCCGAGGATCGACTCCCACCACGTGTGCACGTGGGACAGCCCTGTGGGAAAGCCTCGTGGGAAAGCCTCGTGGGAAAGACTCGAGGGAAAACCATAGATCCTTTGATCCGCGCGGCGGACTGCGTGACACTGCTGCTACCGCTCTGGAGGAAAGCGCAAGTGCATGCCCGCATTCGAGACGAGGACTGACTCCCCTGGGGAGACTCCAGAAGTACCCCAAGATCCATGTCAGCACTGGAGAGGAATCCTCAGGTTCCGGCCCCGACTCCACACAAGGTCTTAGGCCCCGGCATCGACGGGAGAGGAATCCCGAGAGGTCCCCGAGGAACTCGCATGGGGACTGGCCTTTCCTGAGGCCACCAGAGCGTGTCCCTGAGGTCCCCGTCGTAAGTCGAGAGCACCTGCCGCAACTCGAGAAAATCCAGGAGGTTTTGCCCTCCAGGCGAGATGAGGTCCATTTCCGCTGAGGCTTCTCGAGGCCAATCACATCTAACCACTGGAACTTCCAAAGGGTCCTTCACACCCTTGCTGCAACTCAAGAAGTTCCCCGACATACCCGTCTCCCCTCGAGAGGAAACACCTGGTGTCCCGCACACATCCAGGGGAGCCCCGTTTCCGCCTCCTAGCTCGAGATGAGGGATCCTTTCCCTGTTTCGTAGGGAAAGAGTTCCCGGCGTTCCCGTCGCATCTCAAGAGGAGGCGATCTCCACAGGAAAGGCGAGAGGAACTCCAGGGTCGTGCCACCATTCCAAGAGTCCCCCAGATGTGTCAGCCCATTCCAGAGGAACCTGTTTTCCCTGCACTGCCTTGACGTTCAAGCCGAGGATCGACTCCCACCACGTGTACACGTGGGACAGCCCTGTGGGAAAGCCTCGGAGAAAGCCTCGTGGGAAGACTCGAGGGAAAACCATAGATCCTTTGATCCACGCGGCAGACTGCGTGACACTGCTGCTACCGCTCTGGAAGAAAGTGCAAGTGCATGCCCGCATTCGAAACGAGGACTGACTCCCCTGGGGAGACTGCAGATGTACCCCAAGATCCATGTCAGCACTGGAGAGGAATCCTCAGGTTCCGGCCCCGACTCCACACAAGGTCTTAGGCCCCGGCATCGACGGGAGAGGAATCCCGAGAGGCCCCCGAGGAACTCGCATGGGGACTGGCCTTTCCTGAGTAAACCAGAGCGGGTCCCTGAGGTCTCCGTCGTAAGTCAAGAGCACCTGCCGCAACTCGAGAAAATCCAGGAGGTTTTGCCCTCCAGGCGAGATGAGGCCCATTTCCGCTGAGGCTTCTCGACGCTAATCACGTCTAACCACTGGAACTTCCAAAGGGTCCTTCACACCCTTGCTGCAACTCAAGAAGTTCCCCGACATACCCGTCTCCACTCGAGAGGACGCACGTGGGTCCCGCACACATCCAGGGGAGCCCTGTTTCCGCCTCCTAGCTCGAGATGAGGGATCCTTTCCCTGTTTCGTAGGGAAAGAATTCCCGGCGTTCCCGTCGCTTCTCAAGAGGAGGTGCTCTCCACAGGAAAGGCGAGAGGAACTCCAGGGTCGTGCCACCATTCCAAGAGTCCCCCAGATGTGTCAGTCCATTCCAGAGGAACCTGTTTTCCCTGCACTGCCTTGACGTTCAAGCCGAGGATCGACTCCCACCACGTGTGCACGTGGGACAGCCCTGTGCGAAAGCCTCGTGGGAAAGCCTCGTGGGAAAGACTCGAGGGAAAACCATAGATCCTTTGATCCACGCGGCGGACTGCGTGACACTGCTGCTACCGCTCTGGAGGAAAGCGCAAGTGCATGCCCGCATTCGAGACGAGGACTGACTCCCCTGGGGAGACTCCAGAAGTACCCCAAGATCCATGTCAGCACTGGAGAGGAATCCTCAGGTTCCAGCCCCGACTCCACACAAGGTCTTAGGCCCTGGCATCGACGGGAGAGGAATCCCGAGTGTCCCCCGAGGAACTCGCATGGGGACTGGCCTTTCCTGAGGCCACCAGAGCGGGTCCCTGAGGTCCCCGTCGTAAGTCGAGAGCACCTGCCGCAACTCGAGAAAATCCAGGAGGTTTTGCCCTCCAGGCGAGATGAGGCCCATTTCTGCTGAGGCATCTCGAGGCCAATCACATCTATCCACTGAAACTTTCAAAGGGTCCTTCACACCCTTGCTGCAACTCAAGAAGTTCCCCGACATACCCGTCTCCACTCGAGAGGAAGCACGTGGTGTCCCGCACACATCCAGGGGAGCCCTGTTTCTGCCTCCTAGCTCGAGATGAGGGATCCTTTCCCTGTTTCGTAGGGAAAGAATTCCCGGCGTTCCCGTCGCTTCTCAAGAGGAGGTGCTCTCCACAGGAAAGGCGAGAGGAACTCCAGGGTCATGCCACCATTCCAAGAGTCCCCCAGATGTGTCAGTCCATTCCAGAGGAACCTGTTTTCCCTGCACTGCCTTGACGTTCAAGCCGAGGATCGACTCCCACCACGTGTGCACGTGGGACAGCCCTGTGCGAAAGCCTCGTGGGAAAGCCTCGTGGGAAAGACTCGAGGGAAAACCATAGATCCATTGATCCACGCGGCGGACTGCGTGACACTGCTGCTACCGCTCTGGAGGAAAGCGCAATGCATGCCCGCATTCGAGACGAGGACTGACTCCCCTGGGGAGACTCCAGAAGTACCCCAAGATCCATGTCAGCACTGGAGAGGAATCCTCAGGTTCCGGCCCCGACTCCACACAAGGCCTTAGGCCCCGGCATCGACGGGAGAAGAATCCCGAGAGGCCCCCGAGGAACTCGCATGGGGACTGGCCTTTCCTGAGTAAACCAGAGCGGGTCCCTGAGGTCCCCATCGTAAGTCGAGAGCACCTGCCGCAACTCGAGAAAATCCAGGAGGTTTTGCCCTCCAGGCGAGATGAGGCCCATTTCCGCTGAGGCTTCTCGAGGCCAATCACATCTAACCACTGGAACTTCCAAAGGGTCCTTCACACCCTTGCTGCAACTCAAGAAGTTCCCCGACATACCCGTCTCCACTCGAGAGGAAGCACGTGGTGTCCCGCACACATCCAGGGGAGCCCCGTTTCCGCCTCCTAGCTCGAGATGAGGGATCCTTTCCCTGTTTCGTAGGGAAAGAATTCCCGGCATTCCCGTCGCATCTCAAGAGGAGGCGCTCTCCACAGGAAAGGCGAGAGGAACTCCAGGGTAATGCCACCATTCCAAGAGTCCCCCAGATGTGTCAGCCATTCCAGAGGAACCTGTTTTCCCTGCACTGCCTTGACGTTCAAGCCGAGGATCGACTCCAACCACGTGTGCACGTGGGACAGCCCTGTGGGAAAGCCTCGTGGGAAAGCCTCGTGGGAAAGACTCGAGGGAAAACCATAGATCCTTTGATCCACGCGGCGCACTGCGTGACACTGCTGCTACCGCTCTGGAGGAAAGCGCAAGTGCATGCCCGCATTCGAGACGAGGACTGACTCCCCTGGGGAGACTCCAGAAGTACCCCAAGATCCATGTCAGCACTGGAGAGGAATCCTCAGGTTCCGGCCCCGACTCCACACAAGGTCTTAGGCCCCGGCATCGACGGGAGAGGAATCCCGAGAGGCCCCCGAGGAACTCGCATGGGGACTGGCCTTTCCTGAGGCCACCAGAGCGGTTCCCTGAGGTCCCCGTCGTAAGTCGAGAGCACCTGCCGCAACTCGAGAAAATTCAGGAGGTTTTGCCCTCCAGGCGAGATGAGGCCCATTTCCGCTGAGGCTTCTCGAGGCCAATCACATCTAACCACTGGAACTTCCAAAGGGTCCTTCACACCATTGCTGCCACTCAGGAAGTTCCCCGACATACCCGTCTCCACTCGAGAGGAAGCACGTGGGTTCCCGCACACATCCAGGGGAGCCCCGTTTCCGCCTCCTAGCTCAAGATGAGGGATCCTTTCCCTGTTTCGTAGGGAAAGAATTCCCGGCGTTCCCGTCGCATCTCAAGAGGAGGCGCTCTCCACAGGAAAGGCGAGAGGAACTCCAGGGTCGAGACACCATTCCAAGAGTCCCCCAGATGTGTCAGTCCAATCCAGAGGAACCTGTTTTCCCTGCACTGCCTTGACGTTCAAGCCGAGGATCGACTCCCACCACGTGTGCACGTGGGACAGCCCTGTGGGAAAGCCTCGTGGGAAAGCCTCGTGGGAAAGACTCGAGGGAAAACCATAGATCCTTTGATCCGCGCGGCGGACTGCGTGACACTGCTGCTACCGCTCTGGAGGAAAGCGCAAGTGCATGCCCGCATTCGAGACGAGGACTGACTCCCCTGGGGAGACTCCAGAAGTACCCCAAGATCCATGTCAGCACTGGAGAGGAATCCTCAGGTTCCGGCCCCGACTCCACACAAGGTCTTAGGCCCCGGCATCGACGGGAGAGGAATCCCGAGAGGCCCCCGAGGAACTCGCATGGGGACTGGCCTTTCCTGAGTAAACCAGAGCGGGTCCCTGAGGTCTCCGTCGTAAGTCAAGAGCACATGCCGCAACTCGAGAAAATCCAGGAGGTTTTGCCCTCCAGGCGAGATGAGGCCCATTTCCGCTGAGGCTTCTCGACGCTAATCACGTCTAACCACTGGAACTTCCAAAGGGTCCTTCACACCCTTGCTGCAACTCAAGAAGTTCCCCGACATACCCGTCTCCACTCGAGAGGACGCACGTGGGTCCCGCACACATCCAGGGGAGCCCTGTTTCCGCCTCCTAGCTCGAGATGAGGGATCCTTTCCCTGTTTCGTAGGGAAAGAATTCCCGGCGTTCCCGTCGCTTCTCAAGAGGAGGTGCTCTCCACAGGAAAGGCGAGAGGAACTCCAGGGTCGTGCCACCATTCCAAGAGTCCCCCAGATGTGTCAGTCCATTCCAGAGGAACCTGTTTTCCCTGCACTGCCTTGACGTTCAAGCCGAGGATCGACTCCCACCACGTGTGCACGTGGGACAGCCCTGTGCGAAAGCCTCGTGGGAAAGCCTCGTGGGAAAGACTCGAGGGAAAACCATAGATCCTTTGATCCACGCGGCGGACTGCGTGACACTGCTGCTACCGCTCTGGAGGAAAGCGCAAGTGCATGCCCGCATTCGAGACGAGGACTGACTTCCTTGGGGAGACTCCAGAAGTACCCCAAGATCCATGTCAGCACTGGAGAGGAATCCTCAGGTTCCAGCCCCGACTCCACACAAGGTCTTAGGCCCCGCCATCGACGGGAGAGGAATCCCGAGTGTCCCCCGAGGAACTCGCATGGGGACTGGCCTTTCCTGAGGCCACCAGAGCGGGTCCCTGAGGTCCCCGTCGTAAGTCGAGAGCACCTGCCGCAACTCGAGAAAATCCAGGAGGTTTTGCCCTCCAGGCGAGATGAGGCCCATTTCTGCTAAGGCTTCTCGAGGCCAATCACATCTATCCACTGGAACTTTCAAAGGGTCCTTCACACCCTTGCTGCAACTCAAGAAGTTCCCCGACATACCCGTCTCCACTCGAGAGGAAGCACGTGGTGTCCCGCACACATCCAGGGGAGCCCCGTTTCTGCCTCCTAGCTCGAGATGAGGGATCCTTTCCCTGTTTCGTAGGGAAAGAATTCCCGGCGTTCCCGTCGCATCTCAAGAGGAGGCGCTCTCCACAGGAAAGGCGAGAGGAACTCCAGGGTCATGCCACCATTCCAAGAGTCCCCCAGATGTGTCAGTCCATTCCAGAGGAACCTGTTTTCCCTGCACTGCCTTGACGTTCAAGCCGAGGATCGACTCCCACCACGTGTGCACGTGGGACAGCCCTGTGGGAAAGCCTCGTGGGAAAGCCTCGTGGGAAAGACTCGAGGGAAAACCATAGATCCTTTGATCCACGCGGCGGACTGCGTGACACTGCTGCTACCGCTCTGGAGGAAAGCGCAAGTGCATGCCCGCATTCGAGACGAGGACTGACTTCCTTGGGGAGACTCCAGAAGTACCCCAAGATCCATGTCAGCACTGGAGAGGAATCCTCAGGTTCCGGCCCCGACTCCACACAAGGTCTTAGGCCCCGGCATCGACGGGAGAGGAATCCCGAGAGGCCCCCGAGGAACTCGCATGGGGACTGGCCTTTCCTGAGGCCACCAGAGCGGGTCCCTGAGGTCCCCGTCGTAAGTCGAGAGCACCTGCCGCAACTCGAGAAAATCCAGGCGGTTTTGCCCTCCAGGCGAGATGAGGCCCATTTCCGCTGAGGCTTCTCGAGGCTAATCACGTCTAACCACTGGAACTTCCAAAGGGTCCTTCACACCCTTGCTGCAACTCAAGAAGTTCCCCGACATACCCGTCTCCACTCGAGAGGAAGCATGTGGTGTCCCGCACACATCCAGGGGAGCCCCGTTTCCGCCTCCTAGCTCGAGATGAGGGATCCTTTCCCTGTTTCGTAGGGAAAGAATTCCCGGCGTTCCCGTCGCATCTCTAGAGGAGGCGCTCTCCACAGGAAAGGCGTGAGGAACTCCAGGGTCGAGACACCATTCCAAGAGTCCCCCAGATGTGTCAGTCCATTCCAGAGGAACCTGTTTTCCCTGCACTGCCTTGACGTTCAAGCCGAGGATCGACTCCCACCACGTGTGCACGTGGGACAGCCCTGTGGGAAAGCCTCGTGGGAAAGCCTCGTGGGAAAGACTCGAGGGAAAACCATAGATCCTTTGATCCACGCGGCGGACTGCGTGACACTGCTGCTACCGCTCTGGAGGAAAGCGCAAGTGCATGCCCGCATTCGAGACGAGGACTGACTCCCCTGGGGAGACTCCAGAAGTACCCCAAGATCCATGTCAGCACTGGAGAGGAATCCTCAGGTTCCGGCCCCGACTCCACACAAGGTCTTAGGCCCCGGCATCGACGGGAGAGGAATCCCGAGAGGCCCCCGAGGAACTCGCATGGGGACTGGCCTTTCCTGAGGCCACCAGAGCGGGTCCCTGAGGTCCCCGTCGTAAGTCGAGAGCACCTGCCGCAACTCGAGAAAATCCAGGAGGTTTTGCCCTCCAGGCGAGATGAGGCCCATTTCCGCTGAGGCTTCCCGAGGCCAATCACATCTAACCACTGGAACTTCCAAAGGCTCCTTCACACCATTGCTGCAACTCAAGAAGTTCCCCGACATACCCGTCTCCACTCGAGAGGAAGCACGTGGGTTCCCGCACACATCCAGGGGAGCCCCGTTTCCGCCTCCTAACTCGAGATGAGGGATCCTTTCCCTGTTTCGTACGGAAAGAATTCCCGGCGTTCCCGTCGCATCTCAAGAGGAGGCGCTCTCCACAGGAAAGGCGAGAGGAACTCCAGGGTCGAGACACCATTCCAAGAGTCCCCCAGATGTGTCAGTCCATTCCAGAGGAACCTGTTTTCCCTGCACTGCCTTGACGTTCAAGCCGAGGATCGACTCCCACCACGTGTGCACGTGGGACTGCCCTGTGGGAAAGCCTCGTGGGAAAGCCTCGTGGGAAAGACTCGAGGGAAAACCATAGATCCTTTGATCCACGCGGAGGACTGCGTGACACTGCTGCTACCGCTCTGGAGGAAAGCGCAAGTGCATGCCCGCATTCGAGACGAGGACTGACTCCCCTGGGGAGACTCCAGAAGTACCCCAAGATCCATGTCAGCACTGGAGAGGAATCCTCAGGTTCCGGCCCCGACTCCACACAAGGTCTTAGGCCCCGGCATCGACGGGAGAGGAATCCCGAGAGGCCCCCGAGGAACTCGCATGGGGACTGGCCTTTCCTGAGGCCACCAGAGCGGTTCCCTGAGGTCCCCGTCGAAAGTCGAGAGCACCTTCCGCAACTCGAGAAAATCCAGGAGGTTTTGCCCTCCAGGCGAGATGAGACCCATTTCCTCTGAGGCTTCTCGAGGCCAATCACATCTAACCACTGGAACTTCCAAAGGGTCCTTCACACCCTTGCTGCAACTCAAGAAGTTCCCCGACATACCCGTCTCCACTCGAGAGGAAGCACGTGGGGTCCCGCACACATCCAGGGGAGCCCCGTTTCCGCCATCTAGCTCGAGATTAGGGATCCTTTCCCTGTTTCGTAGGGAAAGAATTCCCGGCGTTCCCGTCGCATCTCAAGAGGAGGCGCTCTCCACAGGAAAGGCGAGAGGAACTCCAGGGCCGTGCCACCATTCCAAGAGTCCCCCAGATGTGTCAGTCCATTCCAGAGGAACCTGTTTTCCCGGCACTGCCTTGACGTTCAAGCCGAGGATCGACTCCCACCACGTGTGCACGTGGGACAGCCCTGTGGGAAAGCCTCGTGGGAAAGCCTCGTGGGAAAGACTCGAGGGAAAACCATAGATCCTTTGATCCGCGCGGCGGACTGCGTGACACTGCTGCTACCGCTCTGGAGGAAAGCGCAAGTGCATGCCCGCATTCGAGACGAGGACTGACTCCCCTGGGGAGACTCCAGAAGTACCCCAAGATCCATGTCAGCACTGGAGAGGAATCCTCAGGTTCCGGCCCCGACTCCACACAAGGTCTTAGGCCCCGGCATCGACGGAGAGGAATCCCGAGAGGTCCCCGAGGAACTCGCATGGGAACTGGCCTTTCCTGAGGCCACCAGAGCGGGTCCCTGAGGTCCCCGTCGTAAGTCGAGAGCACCTGCCGCAACTCGAGAAAATCCAGGCGGTTTTGCCCTCCAGGCGAGATGAGGCCCATTTCCTCTGAGGCTTCTCGAGGCTAATCACGTCTAACCACTGGAACTTCCAAAGGGTCCTTCACACCATTGCTGCAACTCAAGAAGTTCCCCGACCTACCCGTCTCCACTCGAGAGGAAGCACGTGGGTCCCGCACACATCCAGGGGAGCCCCGTTTCCGCCTCCTAGCTCGAGATGAGGGATCCTTTCCCTGTTTCGTAGGGAAAGAATTCCCGGCGTTCCCGTCGCATCTCAAGAGGAGGCGCTCTCCACAGGAAAGGCGAGAGGAACTCCAGGGTCAAGACACCATTCCAAGAGTCCCCCAGATGTGTCAGTCCATTCCAGAGGAACCTGTTTTCCCTGCACTGCCTTGACGTTCAAGCCGAGGATCGACTCCCACCACGTGTGCACGTGGGACAGCCCTGTGGGAAAGCCTCGTGGGAAAGCCTCGTGGGAAAGACTCGAGGGAAAACCATAGATCCTTTGATCCACGCGGCGGACTGCGTGACACTGCTGCTACAGCTCTGGAGGAAAGCGCAAGTGCATGCCCGCATTCGAGACGAGGACTGACTCCCCTGGGGAGACTCCAGAAGTACCCCAAGATCCATGTCAGCACTGGAGAGGAATCCTCAGGTTCCAGCCCCGACTCCACACAAGGTCTTAGGCCCCGCCATCGACGGGAGAGGAATCCCGAGTGTCCCCCGAGGAACTCGCATGGGGACTGGCCTTTCCTGAGGCCACCAGAGCGGGTCCCTGAGGTCCCCGTCGTAAGTCGAGAGCACCTGCCGCAACTCGAGAAAATCCAGGAGGTTTTGCCCTCCAGGCGAGATGAGGCCCATTTCTGCTAAGGCTTCTCGAGGCCAATCACATCTATCCACTGGAACTTTCAAAGGGTCCTTCACACCCTTGCTGCAACTCAAGAAGTTCCCCGACATACCCATCTCCACTCGAGAGGAAGCACGTGGTGTCCCGCACACATCCAGGGGAGCCCCGTTTCTGCCTCCTAGCTCGAGATGAGGGATCCTTTCCCTGTTTCGTAGGGAAAGAATTCCCGGCGTTCCCGTCGCATCTCAAGAGGAGGCGCTCTCCACAGGAAAGGCGAGAGGAACTCCAGGGTCATGCCACCATTCCAAGAGTCCCCCAGATGTGTCAGTCCATTCCAGAGGAACCTGTTTTCCCTGCACTGCCTTGACGTTCAAGCCGAGGATCGACTCCCACCACGTGTGCACGTGGGACAGCCCTGTGGGAAAGCCTCGTGGGAAAGCCTCGTGGGAAAGACTCGAGGGAAAACCATAGATCCTTTGATCCACGCGGCGGACTGCGTGACACTGCTGCTACCGCTCTGGAGGAAAGCGCAAGTGCATGCCCGCATTCGAGACGAGGACTGACTTCCTTGGGGAGACTCCAGAAGTACCCCAAGATCCATGTCAGCACTGGAGAGGAATCCTCAGGTTCCGGCCCCGACTCCACACAAGGTCTTAGGCCCCGGCATCGACGGGAGAGGAATCCCGAGAGGCCCCCGAGGAACTCGCATGGGGACTGGCCTTTCCTGAGGCCACCAGAGCGGGTCCCTGAGGTCCCCGTCGTAAGTCGAGAGCACCTGCCGCAACTCGAGAAAATCCAGGCGGTTTTGCCCTCCAGGCGAGATGAGGCCCATTTCCGCTGAGGCTTCTCGAGGCTAATCACGTCTAACCACTGGAACTTCCAAAGGGTCCTTCACACCCTTGCTGCAACTCAAGAAGTTCCCCGACATACCCGTCTCCACTCGAGAGGAAGCATGTGGTGTCCCGCACACATCCAGGGGAGCCCCGTTTCCGCCTCCTAGCTCGAGATGAGGGATCCTTTCCCTGTTTCGTAGGGAAAGAATTCCCGGCGTTCCCGTCGCATCTCTAGAGGAGGCGCTCTCCACAGGAAAGGCGTGAGGAACTCCAGGGTCGTGCCACCATTCCAAGAGTCCCCCAGATGTGTCAGTCCATTCCAGAGGAACCTGTTTTCCCTGCACTGCCTTGACGTTCAAGCCGAGGATCGACTCCCACCACGTGTGCACGTGGGACAGCCCTGTGGGAAAGCCTCGTGGGAAAGCCTCGTGGGAAAGACTCGAGGGAAAACCATAGATCCTTTGATCCACGCGGCGGACTGCGTGACACTGCTGCTACCGCTCTGGAGGAAAGCGCAAGTGCATGCCCGCATTCGAGACGAGGACTGACTCCCCTGGGGAGACTCCAGAAGTACCCCAAGATCCATGTCAGCACTGGAGAGGAATCCTCAGGTTCCGGCCCCGACTCCACACAAGGTCTTAGGCCCCGGCATCGACGGGAGAGGAATCCCGAGAGGCCCCCGAGGAACTCGCATGGGGACTGGCCTTTCCTGAGGCCACCAGAGCGGGTCCCTGAGGTCCCCGTCGTAAGTCGAGAGCACCTGCCGCAACTCGAGAAAATCCAGGAGGTTTTGCCCTCCAGGCGAGATGAGGCCCATTTCCGCTGAGGCTTCCCGAGGCCAATCACATCTAACCACTGGAACTTCCAAAGGCTCCTTCACACCATTGCTGCAACTCAAGAAGTTCCCCGACATACCCGTCTCCACTCGAGAGGAAGCACGTGGGTTCCCGCACACATCCAGGGGAGCCCCGTTTCCGCCTCCTAACTCGAGATGAGGGATCCTTTCCCTGTTTCGTAGGGAAAGAATTCCCGGCGTTCCCGTCGCATCTCAAGAGGAGGCGCTCTCCACAGGAAAGGCGAGAGGAACTCCAGGGTCGAGACACCATTCCAAGAGTCCCCCAGATGTGTCAGTCCATTCCAGAGGAACCTGTTTTCCCTGCACTGCCTTGACGTTCAAGCCGAGGATCGACTCCCACCACGTGTGCACGTGGGACTGCCCTGTGGGAAAGCCTCGTGGGAAAGCCTCGTGGGAAAGACTCGAGGGAAAACCATAGATCCTTTGATCCACGCGGCGGACTGCGTGACACTGCTGCTACCGCTCTGGAGGAAAGCGCAAGTGCATGCCCGCATTCGTGACGAGGACTGACTCCCCTGGGGAGACTGCAGAAGTACCCCAAGATCCATGTCAGCACTGGAGAGGAATCCTCAGGTTCTGGCCCCGACTCCACACAAGGTCTTAGGCCCCGGCATCGACGGGAGAGGAATCCCGAGAGGCCCCCGAGGAACTCGCATGGGGACTGGCCTTTCCTGAGGCCACCAGAGCGGGTCCCTGAGGTCCCCGTCGTAAGTCTAGAGCACCTGCCGCAACTCGTGAAAATCCAGGAGGTTTTGCACTCCAGGCGAGATGAGGCCCATTTCCACTGAGGCTTCTCGAGGCTAATTACGTCTAACCACTGGAACTTCCAAAGGGTCCTTCACACCCTTGCTGCAATTCAAGAAGTTCCCCGACATACCCGTCTCCACTCGAGAGGAAGCACGTGGGTCCCGCACACATCCAGGGGAGCCCCGTTTCCGCCTCCTAGCTCGAGATGAGGGATCCTTTCCCTGTTTCGTAGGGAAAGAATTCCCGGCGTTCCCGTCGCATCTCAAGAGGAGGCGCTCTCCACAGGAAAGGCGAGAGGAACTCCAGGGTCGTGACACCATTCCAAGAGTCCCCCAGATGTGTCAGTCCATTCCAGAGGAACCTGTTTTCCCTGCACTGCCTTGACGTTCAAGCCGAGGATCGACTCCCACCACGTGTGCACGTGGGACAGCCCTGTGGGAAAGCCTCGTGGGAAAGCCTCGTGGGAAAGACTCGAGGGAAAACCATAGATCCTTTGATCCACGCGGCGGACTGCGTGACACTGCTGCTACCGCTCTGGAGGAAAGCGCAAGTGCATGCCCGCATTCGAGACGAGGACTGACTCCCCTGGGGAGACTCCAGAAGTACCCCAAGATCCATGTCAGCACTGGAGAGGAATCCTCAGGTTCCGGCCCCGACTCCACACAAGGTCTTAGGCCCCGGCATCGACGGGAGAGGAATCCCGAGAGGCCCCCGAGGAACTCGCATGGGGACTGGCCTTTCCTGAGGCCACCAGAGCGGTTCCCTGAGGTCCCCGTCGAAAGTCGAGAGCACCTTCCGCAACTCGAGAAAATCCAGGAGGTTTTGCCCTCCAGGCGAGATGAGACCCATTTCCTCTGAGGCTTCTCGAGGCCAATCACATCTAACCACTGGAACTTCCAAAGGGTCCTTCACACCCTTGCTGCAACTCAAGAAGTTCCCCGACATACCCGTCTCCACTCGAGAGGAAGCACGTGGGGTCCCGCACACATCCAGGGGAGCCCCGTTTCCGCCTCCTAGCTCGAGATGAGGGATCCTTTCCCTGTTTCGTAGGGAAAGAATTCCCGGCGTTCCCGTCGCATCTCAAGAGGAGGCGCTCTCCACAGGAAAGGCGAGAGGAACTCCAGGGCCGTGCCACCATTCCAAGAGTCCCCCAGATGTGTCAGTCCATTCCAGAGGAACCTGTTTTCCCGGCACTGCCTTGACGTTCAAGCCGAGGATCGACTCCCACCACGTGTGCACGTGGGACAGCCCTGTGGGAAAGCCTCGTGGGAAAGCCTCGTGGGAAAGACTCGAGGGAAAACCATAGATCCTTTGATCCGCGCGGCGGACTGCGTGACACTGCTGCTACCGCTCTGGAGGAAAGCGCAAGTGCATGCCCGCATTCGAGACGAGGACTGACTCCCCTGGGGAGACTCCAGAAGTACCCCAAGATCCATGTCAGCACTGGAGAGGAATCCTCAGGTTCCGGCCCCGACTCCACACAAGGTCTTAGGCCCCGGCATCGACGGAGAGGAATCCCGAGAGGTCCCCGAGGAACTCGCATGGGAACTGGCCTTTCCTGAGGCCACCAGAGCGTGTCCCTGAGGTTCCCGTCGTAAGTCGAGAGCACCTGCCGCAACTCGAGAAAATCCAGGAGGTTTTGCCCTCCAGGCGAGATGAGGTCCATTTCCGCTGAGGCTTCTCGAGGCCAATCACATCTAACCACTGGAACTTCCAAAGGGTCCTTCACACCCTTGCTGCAACTCAAGAAGTTCCCCGACATACCCGTCTCCACTCGAGAGGAAACACCTGGTGTCCCGCACACATCCAGGGGAGACCCGTTTCCGCCTCCAAGCTCGAGATGAGGGATCCTTTCCCTGTTTCGTAGGGAAAGAGTTCCCGGCGTTCCCGTCGCATCTCAAGAGGAGGCGATCTCCACAGGAAAGGCGAGAGGAACTCCAGGGTCGTGCCACCATTCCAAGAGTCCCCCAGATGTGTCAGCCCATTCCAGAGGAACCTGTTTTCCCTGCACTGCCTTGACGTTCAAGCCGAGGATGGACTCCCACCACGTGTACACGTGGGACAGCCCTGTGGAAAAGCCTCGTGGGAAAGCCTCGTGGGAAAGACTCGAGGGAAAACCATAGATCCTTTGATCCACGCGGCGGACTGCGTGACACTGCTGCTACCGCTCTGGAGGAAAGCGCAAGTGCATGCCCGCATTCGAGACGAGGACTGACTCCCCTGGGGAGACTCCAGAAATACCCCAAGATCCATGTCAGCACTGGAGAGGAATCCTCAGGTTCCGGCCCCGACTCCACACAAGGTCTTAGGCCCCGGCATCGACGGGAGAGGAATCCGGAGACGCCCACGAGGAACTCGCATGGGGACTGGCCTTTCCTGAGGCCACCAGAGCGGGTCCCTGAGGTCCCCGTCGTAAGTCGAGAGCACCTGCCGCAACTCGAGAAAATCCAGGAGGTTTTGCCCTCCAGGCGAGATGAGGCCCATTTCCACTGAAGCTTCTCGAGGCTAATCATGTCTAACCACTGGAAATTCCAAAGGGTCCTTCACACCCTTGCTGCAACTCAAGAAGTTCCCCGACATACCCGTCTCCACTCGAGAGGAAGCACGTGGGTCCCGCACACATCCAGGGAAGCCCCGTTTCCGCCTCCTAGCTCGAAATGAGGGATCCTTTCCCTGTTTCGAAGGGAAAGAATTCCCGGCGTTCTCGTCGCATCTCAAGAGGAGGCGCTCTCCACAGGAAAGGCGAGAGGAACTCCAGGGTCGTGCCACCATTCCAAGAGTCCCCCAGATGTGTCAGTCCATTCCAGAGGAACCTGTTTTCCCTGCACTGCCTTGACGTTCAAGCCGAGGATCGACTCCCAACACGTGTGCACTTGGGACAGCCCTGTGGGAAAGCCTCGTGGGAAAGCCTCGTGGGAAACACTCGAGGGAAAACCATAGATCCTTTGATCCACGCGGCGGACTGCGTCACACTGCTGCTACCACTCTGGAGGAAAGCGCAAGTGCATGCCCGCATTCGAGACGAGGACTGACTCCCCTGGGGAGACTCCAGAAGTACCCCAAGATCCATGTCAGCACTGGAGAGGAATCCTCAGGTTCCGGCCCCGACTCCACACAAGGTCTTAGGCCCCGGCATCGACGGGAGAGGAATCCCGAGAGGCCCCCGAGGAACTCGCATGGGGACTGGCCTTTCCTGAGGCCACCAGAGCGGGTCCCTGAGGTCCCCGTCGTAAGTCGAGAGCACCTGCCGCAACTCGAGAAAATCCAGGAGGTTTTGCCCTCCAGGCGAGATGAGGCCCATTTCCGCTGAGGCTTCTCGAGGCCAATCACATCTAACCACTGGAACTTCCAAAGGGTCCTTCACACCCTTGCTGCAACTCAAGGAGTTCCCCGACATACCCGTCTCCACTCGAGAGGAAGCACGTGGGGTCCCGCACACATCCAGGGGAGCCCCGTTTCCGCCTCCTAGCTCGAGATGAGGGATCCTTTCCTTGTTTTGTAGGGAAAGAATTCCCGGCGTTCCCGTCGCATCTCAAGAGGAGGCGCTTTCCACAGGAAAGGCGAGAGGAACTCCAGGGTCGAGACACCATTCCAAGAGTCCCCCAGATGTGTCAGTCCATTCCAGAGGAACCTGTTTTCCCTGCACTGCCTTGACGTTCAAGCCGAGGATCGACTCCCACCACGTGTGCACGTGGGACAGCCCTGTGGGAAAGCCTCGTGGGAAAGCCTCGTGGGAAAGACTCGAGGGAAAACCATAGATCCTTTGATCCACGCGGCGGACTGCGTGACACTGCTGCTACCGCTCTGGAGGAAAGCGCAATGCATGCCCGCATTCGAGACGAGGACTGACTCCCCTGGGGAGACTCCAGAAGTACCCCAAGATCCATGTCAGCACTGGAGAGGAATCCTCAGGTTCCGGCCCCGACTCCACACAAGGCCTTAGGCCCCGGCATCGACGGGAGAGGAATCCCGAGAGGCCCCCGAGGAACTCGCATGGGGACTGGCCTTTCCTGAGGCCACCAGAGCGGGTCCCTGAGGTCCCCGTCGTAAGTCGAGAGCACCTGCCGCAACTCGAGAAAATCCAGGAGGTTTTGCCCTCCAGGCGAGATGAGGCCCATTTCCGCTGAGGCTTCTCGAGGCCAATCACATCTAACCACTGGAACTTCCAAAGGGTCCTTCACACCCTTGCTGCAACTCAAGAAGTTCCCCGACATACCCGTCTCCACTCGAGAGGAAGCACGTGGTGTCCCGCACACATCCAGGGGAGCCCCGTTTCCGCCTCCTAGCTCGAGATGAGGGATCCTTTCCCTGTTTCGTAGGGAAAGAATTCCCGGCGTTCCCGTCGCATCTCAAGAGGAGGCGCTCTCCACAGGAAAGGCGAGAGGAACTCCAGGGTAATGCCACCATTCCAAGAGTCCCCCAGATGTGTCAGCCCATTCCAGAGGAACCTGTTTTCCCTGCACTGCCTTGACGTTCAAGCCGAGGATCGACTCCAACCACGTGTGCACGTGGGACAGCCCTGTGGGAAAGCCTCGTGGGAAAGCCTCGTGGGAAAGACTCGAGGGAAAACCATAGATCCTTTGATCCACGCGGCGCACTGCGTGACACTGCTGCTACCGCTCTGGAGGAAAGCGCAAGTGCATGCCCGCATTCGAGACGAGGACTGACTCCCCTGGGGAGACTCCAGAAGTACCCCAAGATCCATGTCAGCACTGGAGAGGAATCCTCAGGTTCCGGCCCCGACTCCACACAAGGTCTTAGGCCCCGGCATCGACGGGAGAGGAATCCCGAGAGGCCCCCGAGGAACTCGCATGGGGACTGGCCTTTCCTGAGGCCACCAGAGCGGTTCCCTGAGGTCCCCGTCGTAAGTCGAGAGCACCTGCCGCAACTCGAGAAAATCCAGGAGGTTTTGCCCTCCAGGCGAGATGAGGCCCATTTCCGCTGAGGCTTCTCGAGGCCAATCACATCTAACCACTGGAACTTCCAAAGGGTCCTTCACACCATTGCTGCCACTCAGGAAGTTCCCCGACATACCCGTCTCCACTGGAGAGGAAGCACGTGGGTTCCCGCACACATCCAGGGGAGCCCCGTTTCCGCCTCCTAGCTCAAGATGAGGGATCCTTTCCCTGTTTCGTAGGGAAAGAATTCCCGGCGTTCCCGTCGCATTTCAAGAGGAGGCGCTCTCCACAGGAAAGGCGAGAGGAACTCCAGGGTCGAGACACCATTCCAAGAGTCCCCCAGATGTGTCAGTCCATTCCAGAGGAACCTGTTTTCCCTGCACTGCCTTGACGTTCAAGCCGAGGATCGACTCCCACCACGTGTGCACGTGGGACAGCCCTGTGGGAAAGCCTCGTGGGAAAGCCTCGTGGGAAAGACTCGAGGGAAAACCATAGATCCTTTGATCCACGCGGCGGACTGCGTGACACTGCTGGTACCACTCTGGAGGAAAGCGCAAGTGCATGCCCGCATTCGAGACGAGGACTGACTCCCCTGGGGAGACTCCAGAAGTACCCCAAGATCCATGTCAGCACTGGAGAGGAATCCTCAGGTTCCGGCCCCGACTCCACACAAGGTCTTAGGCCCCGGCATCGACGGGAGAGGAATCCCGAGAGGCCCCCGAGGAACTCGCATGGGGACTGGCCTTTCCTGAGGCCACCAGAGCGGTTCCCTGAGGTCCCCGTCGAAAGTCGAGAGCACCTTCCGCAACTCGAGAAAATCCAGGAGGTTTTGCCCTCCAGGCGAGATGAGGCCCATTTCCTCTGAGGCTTCTCGAGGCCAATCACATCTAACCACTGGAACTTCCAAAGGGTCCTTCACACCCTTGCTGCAACTCAAGAAGTTCCCCGACATACCCGTCTCCACTCGAGAGGAAGCACGTGGGGTCCCGCACACATCCAGGGGAGCCCCGTTTCCGCCTCCTAGCTCGAGATGAGGGATCCTTTCCCTGTTTCGTAGGGAAAGAATTCCCGGCGTTCCCGTCGCATCTCAAGAGGAGGCGCTCTCCACAGGAAAGGCGAGAGGAACTCCAGGGCCGTGCCACCATTCCAAGAGTCCCCCAGATGTGTCAGTCCATTCCAGAGGAACCTGCTTTCCCTGCACTGCCTTGACGTTCAAGCCGAGGATCAACTCCCACCACGTGTGCACGTGGGACAGCCCTGTGGGAAAGCCTCGTGGGAAAGCCTCGTGGGAAAGACTCGAGGGAAAAACATAGATCCTTTGATCCGCGCGGCGGACTGCGTGACACTGCTGCTACCGCTCTGGAGGAAAGCGCAAGTGCATGCCCGCATTCGAGACGAGGACTGACTCCCCTGGGGAGACTCCAGAAGTACCCCAAGATCCATGTCAGCACTGGAGAGGAATCCTCAGGTTCCGGCCCCGACTCCATTCAAGGTCTTAGGCCCCGGCATCGACGGGAGAGGAATCCCGAGAGGTCCCCGAGGAACTCGCATGGGGACTGGCCTTTCCTGAGGCCACCAGAGCGTGTCCCTGAGGTCCCCGTCGTAAGTCGAGAGCACCTGCCGCAACTCGAGAAAATCCAGGAGGTTTTGCCCTCCAGGCGAGATGAGGTCCATTTCCGCTGAGGCTTCTCGAGGCCAATCACATATAACCACTGGAACTTCCAAAGGGTCCTTCACACCCTTGCTGCAACTCAAGAAGTTCCCCGACATACCCGTCTCCACTCGAGAGGAAACACCTGGTGTCCCGCACACATCCAGGGGAGCCCCGTTTCCGCCTCCTAGCTCGAGATGAGGGATCCTTTCCCTGTTTCGTAGGGAAAGAGTTCCCGGCGTTCCCGGCGCATCTCAAGAGGAGGCGATCTCCACAGGAAAGGCGAGAGGAACTCCAGGGTCGTGCCACCATTCCAAGAGTCCCCCAGATGTGTCAGCCCATTCCAGAGGAACCTGTTTTCCCTGCACTGCCTTGACGTTCAAGCCGAGGATCGACTCCCACCACGTGTACACGTGGGACAGCCCTGTGGGAAAGCCTCATGGGAAAGCCTCGTGGGAAAGACTCGAGGGAAAACCATAGATCTTTGATCCACGCGGCGGACTGCGTGACACTGCTGCTACTGCTCTGGAGGAAAGCGCAAGTGCATGCCCGCATTCGAGACGAGGACTGACTCCCCTGGGGAGACTCCAGAATTACCCCAAGATCCATGTCAGCACTTGAGAGGAATCCTCAGTTTCCGGCCCCGACTCCACACAAGGTCTTAGGCCCCGGCATCGACGGGAGAGGAATCCCGATAGGCCTCCGAGGAACTCGCATGGGGACTGGCCTTTCCTGAGGCCACCAGAGCGGGTCCCTGAGGTCCCCGTCGTAAGTCTAGAGCACCTTCCGCAACTCGAGAAAATCCAGGAGGTTTTGACCTCCAGGCGAGATGAGGCCCATTTCCGCTGAGGCTTCTCGAGGCCAATCACATCTAACCACTGGAACTTCCAAAGGGTCCTTCACACCATTGCTGCAACTCAAGAAGTTCCCCGACATACCCGTCTCCACTCGAGAGGAAGCACGTGGGGTCCCGCACACATCCAGGGGAGCCCCGTTTCCGCCTCCTAGCTCGAGATGAGGGATACTTTCCCTGTTTCGTAGGGAAAGAATTCCCGGCGTTCCCGTCGCATCTCAAGAGGAAGCGCTCTCCACAGGAAAGGCGAGAGGAACTCCAGGGTCGTGACACGATTCCAAGAGTCCCCCAGATGTGTCAGTGCATTCCAGAGGAACCTGTTTTCCCTGCACTGCCTTGACGTTCAAGCCGAGGATCGACTCCCACCACGTGTGCACGTGGGACAACCCTGTGGGAAAGCCTCGGGGGAAAGCCTCGTGGGAAAGACTCGAGGGAAAACCATAGATCCTTTGATCCACGCGGCAGACTGCGTGACACTGCTGCTACCGCTCTGGAAGAAAGTGCAAGTGCATGCCCGCATTCGAAACGAGGACTGACTCCCCTGGGGAGACTGCAGATGTACCCCAAGATCCATGTCAGCACTGGAGAGGAATCCTCAGGTTCCGGCCCCGACTCCACACGAGGTCTTAGGCCCCGGCATCGACGGGAGAGGAATCCCGAGAGGCCCCCGAGGAACTCGCATGGGGACTGGCCTTTCCTGAGTAAACCAGAGCGGGTCCCTGAGGTCTCCGTCGTAAGTCGAGAGCACCTGCCGCAACTCGAGAAAATCCAGGAGGTTTTGCCCTCCAGGCGAGATGAGGCCCATTTCCGCTGAGGCTTCTCGACGCTAATCACGTCTAACCACTGGAACTTCCAAAGGGTCCTTCACACCCTTGCTGCAACTCAAGAAGTTCCCCGACATACCCGGTCCACTCGAGAGGACGCACGTGGGTCCCGCACACATCCAGGGGAGCCCTGTTTCCGCCTCCTAGCTCGAGATGAGGGATCCTTTCCCTGTTTCGTAGGGAAAGAATTCCCGGCGTTCCCGTCGCTTCTCAAGAGGAGGTGCTCTCCACAGGAAAGGCGAGAGGAACTCCAGGGTCGTGCCACCATTCCAAGAGTCCCCCAGATGTGTCAGTCCATTCCAGAGGAACCTGTTTTCCCTGCACTGCCTTGACGTTCAAGCCGAGGATCGACTCCCACCACGTGTGCACGTGGGACAGCCCTGTGCGAAAGCCTCGTGGGAAAGCCTCGTGGGAAAGACTCGAGGGAAAACCATAGATCCTTTGATCCACGCGGCGGACTGCGTGACACTGCTGCTACCGCTCTGGAGGAAAGCGCAAGTGCATGCCCGCATTCGAGACGAGGACTGACTCCCCTGGGGAGACTCCAGAAGTACCCCAAGATCCATGTCAGCACTGGAGAGGAATCCTCAGGTTCCGGCCCCGACTCCACACAAGGTCTTAGGCCCCGGCATCGACGGGAGAGGAATCCCGAGAGGTCCCCGAGGAACTCGCATGGGGACTGGCCTTTCCTGAGGCCACCAGAGCGGGTCCCTGAGGTCCCCGTCGTAAGTCGAGAGCACCTGCCGCAACTCGAGAAAATCCAGGCGGTTTTGCCCTCCAGGCGAGATGAGGCCCATTTCCGCTGAGGCTTCTCGAGGCTAATCACGTCTAACCACTGGAACTTCCAAAGGGTCCTTCACACCCTTGCTGCAACTCAAGAAGTTCCCCGACCTACCCGTCTCCACTCGAGAGGAAGCACGTGGGTCCCGCACACATCCAGGGGAGCCCCGTTTCCGCCTCCTAGCTCGAGATGAGGGATCCTTTCCCTGTTTCGTAGGGAAAGAATTCCCGGCGTTCCCGTCGCATCTGAAGAGGAGGCGCTCTCCACAGGAAAGGCGAGAGGAACTCCAGGGTCGAGACACCATTCCAAGAGTCCCCCAGATGTGTCAGTCCATTCCAGAGGAACCTGTTTTCCCTGCACTGCCTTGACGTTCAAGCCGAGGATCGACTCCCACCACGTGTGCACGTGGGACAGACCTGTGGGAAAGCCTCGTGGGAAAGACTCGAGGGAAAACCATAGATCCTTTGATCCACGCGGCGGACTGCGTGACACTGCTGCTACCGCTCTGGAGGAAAGCGCAAGTGCATGCCCGCATTCGAGACGAGGACTGACTCCCCTGGGGAGACTCCAGAAGTACCCCAAGATCCATGTCAGCACTGGAGAGGAATCCTCAGGTTCCAGCCCCGACTCCACACAAGGTCTTAGGCCCCGCCATCGACGGGAGAGGAATCCCGAGTGTCCCCCGAGGAACTCGCATGGGGACTGGCCTTTCCTGAGGCCACCAGAGCGGGTCCCTGAGGTCCCCGTCGTAAGTCGAGAGCACTTACCGCAACTCGAGAAAATCCAGGAGGTTTTGCCCTCCAGGCGAGATGAGGCCCATTTCTGCTGAGGCTTCTCGAGGCCAATCACATCTATCCACTGGAACTTTCAAAGGGTCCTTCACACCCTTGCTGCAGCTCAAGAAGTTCCCCGACATACCCGTCTCCACTCGAGAGGAAGCACGTGGTGTCCCGCACACATCCAGGGGAGCCCCGTTTCTGCCTCCTAGCTCGAGATGAGGGATCCTTTCCCTGTTTCGTAGGGAAAGAATTCCCGGCGTTCCCGTCGCATCTCAAGAGGAGGCGCTCTCCACAGGAAAGGCGAGAGGAACTCCAGGGTCATGCCACCATTCCAAGAGTCCCCCAGATGTGTCAGTCCATTCCAGAGGAACCTGTTTTCCCTGCACTGCCTTGACGTTCAAGCCGAGGATCGACTCCCACCACGTGTGCACGTGGGACAGCCCTGTGGGAAAGCCTCGTGGGAAAGCCTCGTGGGAAAGACTCGAGGGAAAACCATAGATCCTTTGATCCACGCGGCGGACTGCGTGACACTGCTGCTACCGCTCTGGAGGAAAGCGCAAGTGCATGCCCGCATTCGAGACGAGGACTGACTTCCTTGGGGAGACTCCAGAAGTACCCCAAGATCCATGTCAGCACTGGAGAGGAATCCTCAGGTTCCGGCCCCGACTCCACACAAGGTCTTAGGCCCCGGCATCGACGGGAGAGGAATCCCGAGAGGCCCCCGAGGAACTCGCATGGGGACTGGCCTTTCCTGAGGCCACCAGAGCGGGTCCCTGAGGTCCCCGTCGTAAGTCGAGAGCACCTGCCGCAACTCGAGAAAATCCAGGCGGTTTTGCCCTCCAGGCGAGATGAGGCCCATTTCCGCTGAGGCTTCTCGAGGCTAATCACGTCTAACCACTGGAACTTCCAAAGGGTCCTTCACACCCTAGCTGCAACTCAAGAAGTTCCCCGACATACCCGTCTCCACTCGAGAGGAAGCATGTGGTGTCCCGCACACATCCAGGGGAGCCCCGTTTCCGCCTCCTAGCTCGAGATGAGTGATCATTTCCCTGTTTCGTAGGGAAAGAATTCCCGGCGTTCCCGTCGCATCTCAAGAGGAGGCGCTCTCCACAGGAAAGGCGAGAGGAACTCCAGGGTCGAGACACCATTCCAAGAGTCCCCCAGATGTGTCAGTCCATTCCAGAGGAACCTGTTTTCCCTGCACTGCCTTGACGTTCAAGCCGAGGATCGACTCCCACCACGTGTGCACGTGGGACAGCCCTGTGGGAAAGCCTCGTGGGAAAGCCTCGTGGGAAAGACTCGAGGGAAAACCATAGATCCTTTGATCCACGCGGCGGACTGCGTGACACTGCTGCTACCGCTCTGGAGGAAAGCGCAAGTGCATGCCCGCATTCGAGACGAGGACTGACTCCCCTGGGGAGACTCCAGAAGTACCCCAAGATCCATGTCAGCACTGGAGAGGAATCCTCAGGTTCCGGCCCCGACTCCACACAAGGTCTTAGGCCCCGGCATCGACGGGAGAGGAATCCCGAGAGGTCCCCGAGGAACTCGCATGGTGACTGGCCTTTCCTGAGGCCACCAGAGCGTGTCCCTGAGGTCCCCGTCGTAAGTCGAGAGCACCTGCCGCAACTCGAGAAAATCCAGGAGGTTTTGCCCTCCAGGCGAGATGAGGTCCATTTCCGCTGAGGCTTCTCGAGGCCAATCACATCTAACCACTGGAACTTCCAAAGGGTCCTTCACACCCTTGCTGCAACTCAAGAAGTTCCCCGACATACCCGTCTCCACTCGAGAGGAAACACCTGGTGTCCCACACACATCCAGGGGAGCCCCGTTTCCGCCTCCTAGCTCGAGATGAGGGATCCTTTCCCTGTTTCGTAGGGAAAGAGTTCCCGGCGTTCCCGGCGCATCTCAAGAGGAGGCGCTCTCCACAGGAAAGGCGAGAGGAACTCCAGGGTCGTGCCACCATTCCAAGAGTCCCCCAGATGTGTCAGCCCATTCCAGAGGAACCTGTTTTCCCTGCACTGCCTTGACGTTCAAGCCGAGGATCGACTCCCACCACGTGTACACGTGGGACAGCCCTGTGGGAAAGCCTCATGGGAAAGCCTCGTGGGAAAGACTCGAGGGAAAACCATAGATCTTTGATCCACGCGGCGGACTGCGTGACACTGCTGCTACTGCTCTGGAGGAAAGCGCAAGTGCATGCCCGCATTCGAGACGAGGACTGACTCCCCTGGGGAGACTCCAGAAGTACCCCAAGATCCATGTCAGCACTTGAGAGGAATCCTCAGTTTCCGGCCCCGACTCCACACAAGGTCTTAGGCCCCGGCATCGACGGGAGAGGAATCCCGATAGGCCTCCGAGGAACTCGCATGGGGACTGGCCTTTCCTGAGGCCACCAGAGCGGGTCCCTGAGGTCCCCTTCGTAAGTCTAGAGCACCTTCCGTAACTCGAGAAAATCCAGGAGGTTTTGACCTCCATGCGAGATGAGGCCCATTTCCGCTGAGGCTTCTCGAGGCCAATCACATCTAACCACTGGAACATCCAAAGGGTCCTTCACACCATTGCTGCAACTCAAGAAGTTCCCCGACATACACGTCTCCACTCGAGAGGAAGCACGTGGGGTCCCGCACACATCCAGGGGAGCCCCGTTTCTGCCTCCTAGCTCGAGATGAGGGATACTTTCCCTGTTTCGTAGGGAAAGAATTCCCGGCGTTCCCGTCGCATCTCAAGAGGAAGCGCTCTCCACAGGAAAGGCGAGAGGAACTCCAGGGTCGTGACACGATTCCAAGAGTCCCCCAGATGTGTCAGTGCATTCCAGAGGAACCTGTTTTCCCTGCACTGCCTTGACGTTCAAGCCGAGGATCGACTCCCACCACGTGTGCACGTGGGACAACCCTGTGGGAAAGCCTCGGGGGAAAGCCTCGTGGGAAAGACTCGAGGGAAAACCGTAGATCCTTTGATCCACGCGGCAGACTGCGTGACACAGCTGCTACCGCTCTGGAAGAAAGTGCAAGTGCATGCCCGCATTCGAAACGAGGACTGACTCCCCTGGGGAGACTGCAGATGTACCCCAAGATCCATGTCAGCACTGGAGAGGAATCCTCAGGTTCCGGCCCCGACTCCACACAAGGTCTTAGGCCCCGGCATCGACGGGAGAGGAATCCCGAGAGGCCCCCGAGGAACTCGCATGGGGACTGGCCTTTCCTGAGGCCACCAGAGCGGGTCCCTGAGGTCTCCGTCGTAAGTCGAGAGCACCTGCCGCAACTCGAGAAAATCCAGGAGGTTTTGCCCTCCAGGCGAGATGAGGCCCATTTCCGCTGAGGCTTCTCGACGCTAATCACGTCTAACCACTGGAACTTCCAAAGGGTCCTTCACACCCTTGCTGCAACTCAAGAAGTTCCCCGACATACCCGTCTCCACTCGAGAGGACGCACGTGGGTCTCGCACACATCCAGGGGAGCCCTGTTTCCGCCTCCTAGCTCGAGATGAGGGATCCTTTCCCTGTTTCGTAGGGAAAGAATTCCCGGCGTTCCCGTCGCTTCTCAAGAGGAGGTGCTCTCCACAGGAAAGGCGAGAGGAACTCCAGGGTCGTGCCACCATTCCAAGAGTCTCCCAGATGTGTCAGTCCATTCCAGAGGAACCTGTTTTCCCTGCACTGCCTTGACGTTCAAGCCGAGGATCGACTCCCACCACGTGTGCACGTGGGACAGCCCTGTGCGAAAGCCTCGTGGGAAAGCCTCGTGGGAAAGACTCGAGGGAAAACCATAGATCCTTTGATCCACGCGGCGGACTGCGTGACACTGCTGCTACCGCTCTGGAGGAAAGCGCAAGTGCATGCCCGCATTCGAGACGAGGACTGACTCCCCTGGGGAGACTCCAGAAGTACCCCAAGATCCATGTCAGCACTGGAGAGGAATCCTCAGGTTCCAGCCCCGACTCCACACAAGGTCTTAGGCCCCGCCATCGACGGGAGAGGAATCCCGAGTGTCCCCCGAGGAACTCGCATGGGGACTGGCCTTTCCTGAGGCCACCAGAGCGGGTCCCTGAGGTCCCCGTCGTAAGTCGAGAGCACCTGCCGCAACTCGAGAAAATCCAGGAGGTTTTGCCCTCCAGGCGAGATGAGGCCCATTTCTGCTGAGGCATCTCGAGGCCAATCACATCTATCCACTGGAACTTTCAAAGGGTCCTTCACACCCTTGCTGCAACTCAAGAAGTTCCCCGACATACCCGTCTCCACTCGAGAGGAAGCACGTGGTGTCCCGCACACATCCAGGGGAGCCCCGTTTCTGCCTCCTAGCTCGAGATGAGGGATCCTTTCCCTGTTTCGTAGGGAAAGAATTCCCGGCGTTCCCTTCGCATCTCAAGAGGAGGCGCTCTCCACAGGAAAGGCGAGAGGAACTCCAGGGTCATGCCACCATTCCAAGAGTCCCCCAGATGTGTCAGTGCATTCCAGAGGAACCTGTTTTCCCTGCACTGCCTTGACGTTCAAGCCGAGGATCGACTCCCACCACGTGTGCACGTGGGACAGCCCTGTGGGAAAGCCTCGTGGGAAAGCCTCGTGGGAAAGACTCGAGGGAAAACCATAGATCCTTTGATCCACGCGGCGGAGTGCGTGACACTGCTGCTACCGCTCTGGAGGAAAGCGCAAGTGCATGCCCGCATTCGAGACGAGGACTGACTTCCTTGGGGAGACTCCAGAAGTACCCCAAGATCCATGTCAGCACTGGAGAGGAATCCTCAGGTTCCGGCCCCGACTCCACACAAGGTCTTAGGCCCCGGCATCGACGGGAGAGGAATCCCGAGAGGCCCCCGAGGAACTTGCATGGGGACTGGCCTTTCCTGAGGCCACCAGAGCGGGTCCCTGAGGTCCCCGTCGTAAGTCGAGAGCACCTGCCGCAACTCGAGAAAATCCAGGCGGTTTTGCCCTCCAGGCGAGATGAGGCCCATTTCCGCTGAGGCTTCTCGAGGCTAATCACGTCTAACCACTGGAACTTCCAAAGGGTCCTTCACACCCTTGCTGCAACTCAAGAAGTTCCCCGACATACCCGTCTCCACTCGAGAGGAAGCACGTGGGTCCCGCACACATCCAGGGGAGCCCCGTTTCCGCCTCCTAGCTCGAGATGAGGGATCCTTTCCCTGTTTCGTAGGGAAAGAATTCCCGGCGTTCCCGTCGCATCTGAAGAGGAGGCGCTCTCCACAGGAAAGGCGAGAGGAACTCCAGGGTCGAGACACCATTCCAAGAGTCCCCCAGATGTGTCAGTCCATTCCAGAGGAACCTGTTTTCCCTGCACTGCCTTGACGTTCAAGCCGAGGATCGACTCCCACCACGTGTGCACGTGGGACAGCCCTGTGGGAAAGCCTCGTGGGAAAGCCTCGTGGGAAAGACTCGAGGGAAAACCATAGATCCTTTGATCCACGCGGCGGACTGCGTGACACTGCTGCTACCGCTCTGGAGGAAAGCGCAAGTGCATGCCCGCATTCGAGACGAGGACTGACTCCCCTGGGGAGACTCCAGAAGTACCCCAAGATCCATGTCAGCACTGGAGAGGAATCCTCAGGTTCCAGCCCCGACTCCACACAAGGTCTTAGGCCCCGCCATCGACGGGAGAGGAATCCCGAGTGTCCCCCGAGGAACTCGCATGGGGACTGGCCTTTCCTGAGGCCACCAGAGCGGGTCCCTGAGGTCCCCGTCGTAAGTCGAGAGCACCTGCCGCAACTCGAGAAAATCCAGGAGGTTTTGCCCTCCAGGCGAGATGAGGCCCATTTCTGCTGAGGCTTCTCGAGGCCAATCACATCTATCCACTGGAACTTTCAAAGGGTCCTTCACACCCTTGCTGCAGCTCAAGAAGTTCCCCGACATACCCGTCTCCACTCGAGAGGAAGCACGTGGTGTCCCGCACACATCCAGGGGAGCCCCGTTTCTGCCTCCTAGCTCGAGATGAGGGATCCTTTCCCTGTTTCGTAGGGAAAGAATTCCCGGCGTTCCCGTCGCATCTCAAGAGGAGGCGCTCTCCACAGGAAAGGCGAGAGGAACTCCAGGGTCATGCCACCATTCCAAGAGTCCCCCAGATGTGTCAGTCCATTCCAGAGGAACCTGTTTTCCCTGCACTGCCTTGACGTTCAAGCCGAGGATCGACTCCCACCACGTGTGCACGTGGGACAGCCCTGTGGGAAAGCCTCGTGGGAAAGCCTCGTGGGAAAGACTCGAGGGAAAACCATAGATCCTTTGATCCACGCGGCGGAGTGCGTGACACTGCTGCTACTGCTCTGGAGGAAAGCGCAAGTGCATGCCCGCATTCGAGACGAGGACTGACTTCCTTGGGGAGACTCCAGAAGTACCCCAAGATCCATGTCAGCACTGGAGAGG
Organism: Ovis canadensis; assembly: GCF_042477335.2. NCBI lineage: Eukaryota > Metazoa > Chordata > Mammalia > Artiodactyla > Bovidae > Ovis > Ovis canadensis. The sequence goes on from NC_091269.1 coordinate 11,772,451, forward strand.
AATCCTCAGGTTCAGGCCCCGACTCCACACAAGGTCTTAGGCCCCGGCATCAACGGGAGAGGAATCCCGAGAGGCCCCCGAGGAACTCGCATGGGGACTGGCCTTTCCTGAGGCCACCAGAGCGGGTCCCTGAGGTCCCCGTCGTAAGTCGAGAGCACCTGCCGCAACTCGAGAAAATCCAGGAGGTTTTGCCCTCCAGGCGAGATGAGGCCCATTTCCGCTGAGGCTTCTCGAGGCTAATCACGTCTAACCACTGGAACTTCCAAAGGGTCCTTCACACCCTTGCTGCAACTCAAGAAGTTCCCCGACATACCCGTCTCCACTCGAGAGGAAGCATGTGTTGTCCCGCACACATCCAGGGGAGCCCCGTTTCCGCCTCCTAGCTCGAGATGAGGGATCCTTTCCCTCTTTCGTAGGGAAAGAATTCCCGGCGTTCCCGTCGCATCTCAAGAGGAGGCGCTCTCCACAGGAAAGGCGAGAGGAACTCCAGGGTCGAGACACCATTCCAAGAGTCCCCCAGATGTGTCAGTCCATTCCAGAGGAACCTGTTTTCCCTGCACTGCCTTGACGTTCAAGCCGAGGATCGACTCCCACCACGTGTGCACGTGGGACAGCCCTGTGGGAAAGCCTCGTGGGAAAGCCTCGTGGGAAAGACTCGAGGGAAAACCATAGATCCTTTGATCCACGCGGCGGACTGCGTGACACTGCTGCTACCGCTCTGGAGGAAAGCGCAAGTGCATGCCCGCATTCGAGACGAGGACTGACTCCCCTGGGGAGACTCCAGAAGTACCCCAAGATCCATGTCAGCACTGGAGAGGAATCCTCAGGTTCCGGCCCCGACTCCACACAAGGTCTTAGGCCCCGGCATCGACGGGAGAGGAATCCCGAGAGGCCCCCGAGGAACTCGCATGGGGACTGGCCTTTCCTGAGGCCACCAGAGCGGGTCCCTGAGGTCCCCGTCGTAAGTCGAGAGCACCTGCCGCAACTCGAGAAAATCCAGGAGGTTTTGCCCTCCAGGCCAGATGAGGCCCATTTCCGCTGAGGCTTCCCGAGGCCAATCACATCTAACCACTGGAACTTCCAAAGGGTCCTTCACACCATTGCTGCAACTCAAGAAGTTCCCCGACATACCCGTCTCCACTCGAGAGGAAGCACGTGGGTTCCCGCACACATCCAGGGGAGCCCCGTTTCCGCCTCCTAACTCGAGATGAGGGATCCTTTCCCTGTTTCGTACGGAAAGAATTCCCGGCGTTCCCGTCGCATCTCAAGAGGAGGCGCTCTCCACAGGAAAGGCGAGAGGAACTCCAGGGTCGAGACACCATTCCAAGAGTCCCCCAGATGTGTCAGTCCATTCCAGAGGAACCTGTTTTCCCTGCACTGCATTGACGTTCAAGCCGAGGATCGACTCCCACCACGTGTGCACGTGGGACTGCCCTGTGGGAAAGCCTCGTGGGAAAGCCTCGTGGGAAAGACTCGAGGGAAAACCATAGATCCTTTGATCCACGCGGCGGACTGCGTGACACTGCTGCTACCGCTCTGGAGGAAAGCGCAAGTGCATGCCCGCATTCGTGACGAGGACTGACTCCCCTGGGGAGACTGCAGAAGTACCCCAAGATCCATGTCAGCACTGGAGAGGAATCCTCAGGTTCTGGCCCCGACTCCACACAAGGTCTTAGGCCCCGGCATCGACGGGAGAGGAATCCCGAGAGGCCCCCGAGGAACTCGCATGGGGACTGGCCTTTCCTGAGGCCACCAGAGCGGGTTCCTGAGGTCCCCGTCGTAAGTCGAGAGCACCTGCCGCAACTCGTGAAAATCCAGGAGGTTTTGCACTCCAGGCGAGATGAGGCCCATTTCCACTGAGGCTTCTCGAGGCTAATTACGTCTAACCACTGGAACTTCCAAAGGGTCCTTCACACCCTTGCTGCAATTCAAGAAGTTCCCCGACATACCCGTCTCCACTCGAGAGGAAGCACGTGGGTCCCGCACACATCCAGGGGAGCCCCGTTTCCGCCTCCTAGCTCGAGATGAGGGATCCTTTCCCTGTTTCGTAGGGAAAGAATTCCCGGCGTTCCCGTCGCATCTCAAGAGGAGGCGATCTCCACAGGAAAGGCGAGAGGAACTCCAGGGTCGTGCCACCATTCCAAGAGTCCCCCAGATGTGTCAGTCCATTCCAGAGGAACCTGTTTTCCCTGCACTGCCTTGACGTTCAAGCCGAGGATCGACTCCCACCACGTGTGCACGTGGGACAGCCCTGTGGGAAAGCCTCGTGGGAAAGCCTCGTGGGAAAGACTCGAGGGAAAACCATAGATCCTTTGATCCACGCGGCGGACTGCGTGACACTGCTGCTACCGCTCTGGAGGAAAGCGCAAGTGCATGCCCGCATTCGAGACGAGGACTGACTCCCCTGGGGAGACTCCAGAAGTACCCCAAGATCCATGTCAGCACTGGAGAGGAATCCTCAGGTTCCGGCCCCGACTCCACACAAGGTCTTAGGCCCCGGCATCGACGGGAGAGGAATCCTGAGAGGCCCCCGAGGAACTCGCATGGGGACTGGCCTTTCCTGAGGCCACCAGAGCGGTTCCCTGAGGTCCCCGTCGTAAGTCGAGAGCACCTGCCGCAACTCGAGAAAATCCAGGAGGTTTTGCCCTCCAGGCGAGATGAGGCCGATTTCCGCTGAGGCTTCTCGAGGCCAATCACATCTAACCACTGGAACTTCCAAAGGGTCCTTCACACCATTGCTGCAACTCAATAAGTTCCCTGACATACCCGTCTGCACTCGAGAGGAAGCACGTGGGGTCCCTCACACATCCAGGGGAGCCCCGTTTCCGCCTCCTAGCTCGAGATGAGGGATCATTGCCTGTTTCGTAGGGAAAGAATTCCCGGCGTTCCAGTCGCATCTCAAGAGGAGGCGCTCTCCACAGGAAAGGCGAGAGGAACTCCAGGGTCGAGACACCATTCCAAGAGTCCCCCAGATGTGTCAGTCCATTCCAGAGGAACCTGTTTTCCCTGCACTGCCTTGACGTTCAAGCCGAGGATCGACTCCCACCACGTGTGCACGTGGGACAGCCCTGTGGGAAAGCCTCGTGGGAAAGCCTCGTGGGAAAGACTCGAGGGAAAACCATAGATCCTTTGATCCACGCGGCAGACTGCGTGACACTGCTGCTACCCCTCTGAATGAAAGTGCAAGTGCATGCCCGCAATCGAAACGAGGACTGACTCCCCTGGGGAGACTGCAGAAGTACCCCAAGATCCATGTCAGCACTGGAGAGGAATCCTCAGGTTCCGGCCCCGACTCCACACAAGGTCTTAGGCCCCGGCATCGACGGGAGAGGAATCCCGAGAGGCCCCCGAGGAACTCGCATGGGGACTGGCCTTTCCTGCGGCCACCAGAGCGGTTCCCTGAGGTCCCCGTCGTAAGTCGAGAGCACCTGCCGCAACTCGAGAAAATCCAGGAGGTTTTGCCCTCCAGGCGAGATGAGGCCCATTTCCGCTGAGGCTTCTCGACGCTAATCACGTCTAACCACTGGAACTTCCAAAGGGTCCTTCACACCCTTGCTGCAACTCAAGAAGTTCCCCGACATACACGTCTCCACTCGAGAGGAAGCACGTGGGTCCCGCACACATCCAGGGGAGCCCCGTTTCTGCCTCCTAGCTCGAGATGAGGGATCCTTTCCCTGTTTCGTAGGGAAAGAATTCCCGGCGTTCCCGTCGCATCTCAAGAGGAGGTGCTCTCCACAGGAAAGGCGAGAGGAACTCCAGGGTCGTGCCACCATTCCAAGAGACCCCCAGATGTGTCAGTCCATTACAGAGGAACCTGTTTTCCCTGCACTGCCTTGATGTTCAAGCCGAGGATCGACTCCCACCACGTGTGCACGAGGGACAGCCCTGTGGGAAAGCCTCGTGGGAAAGCCTCGTGGGAAAGACTCGATGGAAAACCATAGATCCTTTGATCCACGCGGCGGACTGCGTGACACTGCTGCTACCGCTCTGGAGGAAAGCGCAAGTGCATGCCCGCATTCGAGACGAGGACTGACTCCCCTGGGGAGACTCCAGAAATACCCCAAGATCCATGTCAGCACAGGAGAGGAATCCTCAGGTTCCGGCCCCAACTCCACACAAGGTCTTAGGCCCCGGCATCGACGGGAGAGGAATCCCGAGAGGGCCCCGAGGAACTCGCATGGGGACTGGCCTTTCCTGAGGCCACCAGAGCGGGTCCCTGAGGTCCCCGTCGTAAGTCTAGAGCACCTGCCGCAACGCGAGAAAATCCAGGAGGTTTTGCTCTCCAGGCGAGATGAGGCCCATTTCCGCTGAGGGTTCTCAAGGCCAATCACATCTAACCACTGGAACTTCCAAAGGGTCCTTCACACCATTGCTGCAACTCAAGAAGTTCCCCGACATACCCGTCTCCACTTGAGAGGAAGCACGTGGTGTCCCGCATACATCCAGGGGAGCCCCGTTTCCGCCTCCTAGCTCCAGATGAGGGATCCTTTCCCTGTTTCGTAGGGAAAGAATTCCCGGCGTTCCCGTCGCATCTCAAGAGGAGGCGATCTCCACAGGAAAGGCGAGAGGAACTCCAGGGTCGTGCCACCATTCCAAGAGTCCCCCAGATGTGTCAGCCCATTCCAGAGGAACCTGTTTTCCCTGCACTGCCTTGACGTTCAAGCCGAGGATCGACTCCCACCACGTGTGCACGTGGGACAGCCCTGTGGGAAAGCCTCGTGGGAAAGCCTCGTGGGAAAGACTCGAGGGAAAACCATATCCTTTGATCCACGCGGCGGACTGCGTGACACTGCTGCTACCGCTCTGGAGGAAAGCGCAAGTGCATGCCCGCATTCGAGACGAGGACTGACTCCCCTGGGGAGACTCCAGAAGTACCCCAAGATCCATGTCAGCACTGGAGAGGAATCCTCAGGTTCCGGCCCCGACTCCACACAAGGTCTTAGGCCCCGGCATCGACGGGAGAGGAATCCCGAGAGGCCCCCGAGGAACTCGCATGGGGACTGGCCTTTCCTGAGGCCACCAGAGCGGGTCCCTGAGGACCCCGTCGTAAGTCGAGAGCACCTGCCGCAACTCGAGAAAATCCAGGAGGTTTTGCCCTCCAGGGGAGATGAGGTCCCTTTCCGCTGAGGCTTCTCGAGGCCAATCACATCTAACCACTGGAACTTCCAAAGGGTCCTTCACACCCTTGCTGCAACTCAAGAAGTTCCCCGACATACCCGTCTCCACTCGAGAGGAAGCACGTGGTGTCCCGCACACATCCAGGGGAGCCCCGTTTCCGCCTCCTAGCTCGAGATGAGGGATCCTTTCCCTGTTTCGTAGGGAAAGAATTCCCGGCGTTCCCGTCGCATCTCAAGAGGAGGCGATCTCCACAGGAAAGGCGAGAGGAACTCCAGGGTCGTGCCACCATTCCAAGAGTCCCCCAGATGTGTCAGCCCATTCCAGAGGAACCTGTTTTCCCTGCACTGCCTTGACGTTCAAGCCGAGGATCGACTCCCACCACGTGTGCACGTGGGACAGCCCTGTGGGAAAGCCTCGTGGGAAAGCCTCGTGGGAAAGACTCGAGGGAAACCCATAGATCCTTTGATCCACGCGGCGGACTGCGTGACACTGCTGCTACCGCTCTGGAGGAAAGCGCAAGTGCATGCCCGCATTCGAAACGAGGACTGACTCCCCTGGGGAGACTGCAGAAGTACCCCAAGATCCATGTCAGCACTGGAGAGGAATCCTCAGGTTCCGGCCCCGACTCCACACAAGGTCTTAGGCCCCGGCATCGACGGGAGAGGAATCCCGAGAGGCCCCCGAGGAACTCGCATGGGGACTGGCCTTTCCTGAGGCCACCAGAGCGGGTCCCTGAGGTCCCCGTCGTAAGTCGAGAGCACCTGCCGCAACTCGAGAAAATCCATGAGGTTTTGCCCTCCAGGCGAGATGAGGCCCATTTCCGCTGAGGCTTCTCGAGGCCAATCACATCTAACCACTGGAACTTTCAAAGGGTCCTTCACACCTTTACTGCAACTCAAGAAGTTCCCCGACATACCCGTCTGCACTCGAGAGGAAGCACATGGTGTCCCGCACACATCCAGGGGAGTCCCGTTTCCGCCTCCTAGCTCGAGATGAGGGATCTTTTCCCTGTTTCATAGGGAAAGAATTCCCGGCGTTCCCGTCGCATCTCAAGAGGAGGCGCTCTCCACAGGAAAGGCGAGAGGAACTCCAGGGTCATGCCACCATTCCAAGAGTCCCCCAGATGTGTCAGTCCATTCCAGAGGAACCTGTTTTCCCTGCACTGCCTTGACGTTCAAGCCGAGGATCGACTCCCACCACGTGTGCACGTGGGACAGCCCTGTGGGAAAGCCTCGGGGGAAATCCTCGTGGGAAGGACTCGAGGGAAAACCATAGATCCTTTGATCCACGCGGCGGACTGCGTGACACTGCTGCTACCCCTCTGGAGGAAAGTGCAAGTACATGCCCGCATTCGAAACGAGGACTGACTCCCCTGGGGAGACTGCAGAAGTACCCCAAGATCCATGTCAGCACTGGAGAGGAATCCTCAGGTTCCGGCCCCGACTCCACAGAAGGTCTTAGGCCCGGGCATCGCCGGGAGAGGAATCCCGAGATGCCCCCGAGGAACTCGCATGGGGACTGGCCTTTCCTGAGGCCACCAGAGCGGGTCCCTGAGGTCCCCGTCGTAAGTCGAGAGCACCTGCCGCAACTCGAGAAAATCCAGGAGGTTTTGCCCTCCAGGCGAGATGAGGCCCATTTCCGCTGAGGGTTCTCAAGGCCAATCACATCTAACCACTGGAACTTCCAAAGGGTCCTTGACACCATTGCTGCAACTCAAGAAGTTCCCCGACATACCCGTCTTCACTCGAGAGGAAGCACGTGGTGTCCCGCACACATCCAGGGGAGCCCCGTTTCCGACTCCTAGCTCGAGATGAGGGATCCTTTCCCTGTTTCGTAGGGAAAGAATTCCCGGCGTTCCCGTCGCATCTCAAGAGGAGGCGCTCTCCACAGGAAAGGCGAGAGGAACTCCAGGGTCGAGACACCATTCCAAGAGTCCCCCAGATGTGTCAGTCCATTCCAGAGGAACCTGTTTTCCCTGCACTGCCTTGACGTTCAAGCCGAGGATCGACTCCCACCACGTGTGCACGTGGGACAGCCCTGTGGGAAAGCCTCGTGGGAAAGCCTCGTGGGAAAGACTCGAGGGATAACCATAGATCCTTTGATCCACGCGACGGACTGCGTGACACTGCTGCTACCGCTCTGGAGGAAAGCGCAAGTTCATGCCCGCATTCGAGACGAGGACTGACTCCCCTGGGGAGACTCCAGAAGTACCCCAAGATCCATGTCAGCACTGGAGAGGAATCCTCAGGTTCCGGCCCCGACTCCACACAAGGTCTTAGGCTCCGGCATCGACGGGAGAGGAATCCCGAGACGCCCCCGAGGAACTCGCATGGGGACTGGCCTTTCCTGAGGCCACCAGAGCGGTTCCCTGAGGTCCCCGTCGTAAGTCGAGAGCACCTGCCGCAACTCGAGAAAATCCAGGAGGTTTTGCCCTCCAGGCGAGATGAGGCCCATTTCCGCTGAGGCTTCTCGAGGCCAATCACATCTAACCACTGAAATTTCCAAAGGGTCCTTCACACCATTGCTGCAACTCAAGAAGTTCCCCGACATACCCGTCTCCAATCGAGAGGAAGCACGTGGGGTCCCGCACACATCCAGGGGGGCCCCGTTTCCGCCTCCTAGCTGGAGATGAGGGATCCTTTCCCTGTTTCGTAGGGAAAGAATTCCCGGCGTTCCCGTCGCATCTCAAGAGGAGGCGCTCTCCACAGGAAAGGCGAGAGGAACTCCAGGGTCGTGACACCATTCCAAGAGTCCCCCAGATGTGTCAGTCCATTCCAGAGGAACCTGTTTTCCCTGCACTTCCTTGACGTTCAAGCCGAGGATCGACTCCCACCACGTGTGCACGTGGGACAGCCCTGTGGGAAAGCCTCGGGGGAAAGCCTCGTGGGAAAGACTCGAGGGAAAACCATAGATCCTTTGATCCACGCGGCGGACTGCGTGACACTGCTGCTACCGCTCTGGAGGAAAGCGCAAGTGCATGCCCGCATTCGAAACGAGGACTGACTCCCCTGGGGAGACTCCAGAAGTACCCCAAGATACATGTCAGCACTGGAGAGGAATCCTCAGGTTCCGGCCCCGACTCCACACAAGGGCTTAGGCCCCGGCATCGACGGGAGAGGAATCCCGAGACGCCCCCGAGGAACTCGCATGGGGACTGGCCTTTCCTGAGGCCACCAGAGCGGGTCCCTGAGGTCCCCGTCGTAAGTCGAGAGCACCTGCCGCAACTCGAGAAAATCCAGGAGGTTTTGCCCTCCAGGCGAGATGAGGCCCATTTCCGCTGAGGCTTCTCGAGGCCAATCACATCTAACCACTGGAACTTCCAAAGGGTCCTTCACACCCTTGCTGCAACTCAAGAAGTTCCCCGACATACCCGTCTCCACTCGAGAGGATGCACGTGGGTCCCGCACACATCCAGGGGAGCCCCGTTTCCGCCTCCTAGCTCGAGATGAGGGATCCTTTCCCTGTTTCGTAGGGAAAGAATTCCCGGCGTTCCCGTCGCATCTCAAGAGGAGGCGATCTCCACAGGAAAGGCGAGAGGAACTCCAGGGTCGTGCCACCATTCCAAGAGTCCCCCAGATGTGTCAGCCCATTCCAGAGGAACCTGTTTTCCCTGCACTGCCTTGACGTTCAAGCCGAGGATCGACTCCCACCACGTGTGCACGTGGGACAGCCCTGTGGGAAAGCCTCGTGGGAAATCCTCGTGGGAAAGACTCGAGGGAAAACCATAGATCCTTTGATCCACGCGGCGGACTGCGTGACACTGCTGCTACCGCTCTGGAGGAAAGCGCAAGTGCATGCCCGCATTCGAGACGAGGACTGACTCCCCTGGGGAGACTCCAGAAGTACCCCAAGATACATGTCAGCACTGGAGAGGAATCCTCAGGTTCCGGCCCCGACTCCACACAAGGGCTTAGGCCCCGGCATCGACGGGAGAGGAATCCCGAGACGCCCCCGAGGAACTCGCATGGGGACTGGCCTTTCCTGAGGCCACCAGAGCGGGTCCCTGAGGTCCCCGTCGTAAGTCGAGAGCACCTGCCGCAACTCGAGAAAATCCAGGAGGTTTTGCCCTCCAGGCGAGATGAGGCCCATTTCCGCTGAGGCTTCTCGAGGCCAATCACATCTAACCACTGGAACTTCCAAAGGGTCCTTCACACCCTTGCTGCAACTCAAGAAGTTCCCCGACATACCAGTCTCCACTCGAGAGGAAGCACGTGGTGTCCCGCACACATCCAGGGGAGCCCCGTTTCCGCCTCCTAGCTCGAGATGAGGGATCCTTTCCCTGTTTCGTAGGGAAAGAATTCCCGGCGTTCTCGTCGCATCTCAAGAGGAGGCGATCTCCACAGGAAAGGCGAGAGGAACTCCAGGGTCGTGCCACCATTCCAAGAGTCCCCCAGATGTGTCAGCCCATTCCAGAGGAACCTGTTTTCCCTGCACTGCCTTGACGTTCAAGCCGAGGATCGACTCCCACCACGTGTGCACGTGGGACAGCCCTGTGGGAAAGCCTCGTGGGAAATCCTCGTGGGAAAGACTCGAGGGAAAACCATAGATCCTTTGATCCACGCGGCGGACTGCGTGACACTGCTGCTACCGCTCTGGAGAAAAGCGCAAGTGCATGCCCGCATTCGAGACGAGGACTGACTCCCCTGGGGAGACTCCAGAAGTACCCCAAGATACATGTCAGCACTGGAGAGGAATCCTCAGGTTCCGGCCCCGACTCCACACAAGGGCTTAGGCCCCGGCATCGACGGGAGAGGAATCCCGAGACGCCCCCGAGGAACTCGCATGGGGACTGGCCTTTCCTGAGGCCACCAGAGCGGGTCCCTGAGGTCCCCGTCGTAAGTCGAGAGCACCTGCCGCAACTCGAGAAAATCCAGGAGGTTTTGCCCTCCAGGCGAGATGAGGCCCATTTCCGCTGAGGCTTCTCGAGGCCAATCACATCTAACCACTGGAACTTCCAAAGGGTCCTTCACACCCTTGCTGCAACTCAAGAAGTTCCCCGACATACCCGTCTCCACTCGAGAGGATGCACGTGGGTCCCGCACACATCCAGGGGAGCCCCGTTTCCGCCTCCTAGCTCGAGATGAGGGATCCTTTCCCTGTTTCGTAGGGAAAGAATTCCCGGCGTTCCCGTCGCATCTCAAGAGGAGGCGATCTCCACAGGAAAGGCGAGAGGAACTCCAGGGTCGTGCCACCATTCCAAGAGTCCCCCAGATGTGTCAGCCCATTCCAGAGGAACCTGTTTTCCCTGCACTGCCTTGACGTTCAAGCCGAGGATCGACTCCCACCACGTGTGCACGTGGGACAGCCCTGTGGGAAAGCCTCGTGGGAAAGCCTCGTGGGAAAGACTCGAGGGAAAATCATAGATCCTTTGATCCACGCGGCGGACTGCGTGACACTGCTGCTACCGCTCTGGAGGAAAGCGCAAGTGCATGCCCGCATTCGAGACGAGGACTGACTCCCCTGGGGAGACTCCAGAAGTACCCCAAGATCCATGTCAGCACTGGAGAGGAATCCTCAGGTTCCGGCCCTGACTCCACACAAGGGCTTAGGTCCGGGCATCGCCGGGAGAGGAATCCCGAGACGCCCCCGAGGAACTCGCATGGGGACTGGCCTTTCCTGAGACCACCAGAGCGGGTCCCTGAGGTCCCCGTCGTAAGTCGAGAGCACCTGCCGCAACTCGAGAAAATCCAGGAGGTTTTGCCCTCCAGGCGAGATGAGGCCCATTTCCGCTGAGGGTTCTCAAGGCCAATCACATCTAACCACTGGAACTTCCAAAGGGTCCTTCACACCATTGCTGCAACTCAAGAAGTTCCCCGACATACCCGTCTCCACTCGAGAGGAAGCACGTGGTGTCCCGCATACATCCAGGGGAGCCCCGTTTCCGCCTCCTAGCTCGAGATGAGGGATCCTTTCCCTGTTTCGTAGGGAAAGAATTCCCGGCGTTCCCGTCGCATCTCAAGAGGAGGCGATCTCCACAGGAAAGGCGAGAGGAACTCCAGGGTCGTGCCACCATTCCAAGAGTCCCCCAGATGTGTCAGCCCATTCCAGAGGAACCTGTTTTCCCTGCACTGCCTTGACGTTCAAGCTGAGGATCGACTCCCACCACGTGTGCACGTGGGACAGCCCTGTGGGAAAGCCTCGTGGGAAAGCCTCGTGGGAAAGACTCGAGGGAAAACCATAGATCCTTTAATCCACGCGGCGGACTGCGTGACACTGCTGATACCGCTCTGGAGGAAAGCGCAAGTGCATGCCCGCATTCGAGACGAGGACTGACTCCCCTGGGGAGACTCCAGAAATACCCCAAGATCCATGTCAGCACTGGAGAGGAATCCTCAGGTTCCGGCCCCGACTCCACACAAGGGCTTAGGCCCCGGCATCGACGGGAGAGGAATCCCGAGACGCCCCCGAGGAACTCGCATGGGGACTGGCCTTTCCTGAGGCCACAAGAGCAGGTACCTGAGGTCCCCGTCGTAAGTCGAGAGCACCTGCCGCAACTCGAGAAAATCCAGGAGGTTTTGCCCTCCAGGCGAGATGAGGCCCATTTCCGCTGAGGCTTCTCGAGGCCAATCACATCTAACCACTGGAACTTCCAAAGGGTCCTTCACACCCTTGCTGCAACTCAAGAAGTTCCCCGACATACCCGTCTCCACTCGAGAGGAAGCACGTGGTGTCCCGCACACATCCAGGGGAGCCCCGTTTCCGCCTCCTAGCTCGAGATGAGGGATCCTTTCCCTGTTTCGTAGGGAAAGAATTCCCGGCGTTCCCGTCGCATCTCAAGAGGAGGCGCTCTCCACAGGAAAGGCGAGAGGAACTCCAGGGTCGAGACACCATTCCAAGAGTCCCCCAGATGTGTCAGTCCATTCCAGAGGAACCTGTTTTCCCTGCACTGCCTTGACGTTCAAGCCGAGGATCGACTCCCACCACGTGTGCACGTGGGACAGCCCTGTGGGAAAGCCTCGTGGGAAAGCCTCGTGGGAAAGACTCGAGGGAAAACCATAGATCCTTTAATCCATGCGGCGGACTGCGTGACACTGCTGCTACCGCTCTGGAGGAAAGCGCAAGTGCATGCCCGCATTCGAGACGAGGACTGACTCCCCTGGGGAGACTCCAGAAGTACCCCAAGATCCATGTCAGCACTGGAGAGGAATCCTCAGGTTCCGGCCCCGACTCCACACAAGGTCTTAGGCTCCGGCATCGACGGGAGAGGAATCCCGAGACGCCCCCGAGGAACTCGCATGGGGACTGGCCTTTCCTGAGGCCACCAGAGCGGTTCCCTGAGGTCCCCGTCGTAAGTCGAGAGCACCTGCCGCAACTCGAGAAAATCCAGGAGGTTTTGCCCTCCAGGCGAGATGAGGCCCATTTCCGCTGAGGCTTCTCGAGGCCAATCACATCTAACCACTGGAACTTCCAAAGGGTCCTTCACACCCTTGCTGCAACTCAAGAAGTTCCCCGACATACCCGTCTCCACTCGAGAGGAAGCACGTGGTGTCCCGCACACATCCAGGGGAGCCCCGTTTCCGCCTCCTAGCTCGAGATGAGGGATCCTTTCCCTGTTTGGTAGGGAAAGAATTCCCGGCGTTCCCGTCGCATCTCAAGAGGAGGCGCTCTCCACAGGAAAGGCGAGAGGAACTCCAGGGTAATGCCACCATTCCAAGAGTCCCCCAGATGTGTCAGCCCATTCCAGAGGAACCTGTTTTCCCTGCACTGCCTTGACGTTCAAGCCGAGGATCGACTCCCACCACGTGTGCACGTGGGACAGCCCTGTGGGAAAGCCTCGTGGGAAAGCCTCGTGGGAAAGACTCGAGGGAAAACCATAGATCCTTTGATCCACGCGGCGCACTGCGTGACACTGCTGCTACCGCTCTGGAGGAAAGCGCAAGTGCATGCCCGCATTCGTGACGAGGACTGATTCCCTTGGGGAGACTCCAGAAGAACCCCAAGATCCATGTCAGCACTGGAGAGGAATCCTCAGGTTCCGGCCCCGACTCCACACAAGGTCTTAGGCCCCGGCATCGACGGGAGAGGAATCCCGAGAGGCCCCCGAGGAACTCGCATGGGGACTGGCCTTTCCTGAGGCCACCAGAGCGGTTCCCTGAGGTCCCCGTCGTAAGTCGAGAGCACCTGCCGCAACTCGAGAAAATCCGGGAGGTTTTGCCCTCCAGGCGAGATGAGGCCCATTTCCGCTGAGGCTTCTCGAGGCCAATCACATCTAACCACTGGAACTTCCAAAGGGTCCTTCACACCATTGCTGCCACTCAAGAAGTTACCCGACATACCCGTCTCCACTGGAGAGGAAGCACGTGGGTTCCCGCACACATCCAGGGGAGCCCCGTTTCCGCCTCCTAACTCGAGATGCGGGATCCTTTCCCTGTTTCGTAGGGAAAGAATTCCCGGCGTTCCCGTCGCATCTCAAGAGGAGGCGCTCTCCACAGGAAAGGCGAGAGAAACTCCAGGGTCGAGACACCATTCCAAGAGTCCCCCAGATGTGTCAGTCCAATCCAGAGGAACCTGTTTTCCCTGCACTGCCTTGACGTTCAAGCCGAGGATCGACTTCCACCACGTGTGCACGTGGGACAGCCCTGTGGGAAAGCCTCGTGGGAAAGCCTCGTGGGAAAGACTCGAGGGAAAACCATAGATCCTTTGATCCACGCGGAGGACTGCGTGACACTGATGCTACCGCTCTGGAGGAAAGCGCAAGTGCATGCCCGCATTCGAGACGAGGACTGACTCCCCTGGGGAGACTCCAGAAGTACCCCAAGATCCATGTCAGCACTGGAGAGGAATCCTCAGGTTCCGGCCCCGACTCCACACAAGGTCTTAGGCCCCGGCATCGACGGGAGAGGAATCCCGAGAGGCCCCCGAGGAACTCGCATGGGTACTGGCCTTTCCTGAGGCCACCAGAGCGGGTCCCTGAGGACCCCGTCGTAAGTCGAGAGCACCTGCCGCAACTCGAGAAAATCCAGGAGGTTTTGCCCTCCAGGGGAGATGAGGTCCCTTTCCGCTGAGGCTTCTCGAGGCCAATCACATCTAACCACTGGAACTTCCAAAGGGTCCTTCACACCCTTGCTGCAACTCAAGAAGTTCCCCGACATACCCGTCTCCACTCGAGAGGAAGCACGTGGTGTCCCGCACACATCCAGGGGAGCCCCGTTTCCGCCTCCTAGCTCGAGATGAGGGATCCTTTCCCTGTTTCGTAGGGAAAGAATTCCCGGCGTTCCCGTCGCATCTCAAGAGGAGGCGATCTCCACAGGAAAGGCGAGAGGAACTCCAGGGTCGTGCCACCATTCCAAGAGTCCCCCAGATGTGTCAGCCCATTCCAGAGGAACCTGTTTTCCCTGCACTGCCTTGACGTTCAAGCCGAGGATCGACTCCCACCACGTGTGCACGTGGGACAGCCCTGTGGGAAAGCCTCGTGGGAAAGCCTCGTGGGAAAGACTCGAGGGAAACCCATAGATCCTTTGATCCACGTGGCGGACTGCGTGACACTGCTGCTACCGCTCTGGAGGAAAGCGCAAGTGCATGCCCGCATTCGAAACGAGGACTGACTCCCCTGGGGAGACTGCAGAAGTACCCCAAGATCCATGTCAGCACTGGAGAGGAATCCTCAGGTTCCGGCCCCGACTCAACACAAGGTCTTAGGCCCCGGCATCGACGGGAGAGGAATCCCGAGAGGCCCCCGAGGAACTCGCATGGGGACTGGCCTTTCCTGAGGCCACCAGAGCGGGTCCCTGAGGTCCCCGTCGTAATCGAGAGCACCTGCCGCAACTCGAGAAAATCCAGGAGGTTTTGCCCTCCAGGCGAGATGAGGCCCATTTCCGCTGAGGCTTCTCGAGGCCAATCACATCTAACCACTGAAATTTCCAAAGGGTCCTTCACACCATTGCTGCAACTCAAGAAGTTCCCCGACATACCCGTCTCCAATCGAGAGGAAGCACGTGGGGTCCCGCACACATCCAGGGGGGCCCCGTTTCCGCCTCCTAGCTCGAGATGAGGGATCCTTTCCCTGTTTCGTAGGGAAAGAATTCCCGGCGTTCCCGTCGCATCTCAAGAGGAGGCGCTCTCCACAGGAAAGGCGAGAGGAACTCCAGGGTCGTGACACCATTCCAAGAGTCCCCCAGATGTGTCAGTCCATTCCAGAGGAACCTGTTTTCCCTGCACTGCCTTGACGTTCAAGCCGAGGATCGACTCCCACC
Source organism: Ovis canadensis (assembly GCF_042477335.2). Taxonomy (NCBI): domain Eukaryota; kingdom Metazoa; phylum Chordata; class Mammalia; order Artiodactyla; family Bovidae; genus Ovis; species Ovis canadensis. The sequence continues at coordinate 11,787,762 of NC_091269.1, forward strand.
ACGTGTGCACGTGGGACAGCCCTGTGGGAAAGCCTCGTGGGAAAGCCTCGTGGGAAAGACTCGAGGGAAAACCATAGATCCTTTGATCCACGCGGCGGACTGCGTGACACTGCTGCTACCGCTCTGGAGGAAAGCGCAAGTGCATGCCCGCATTCGAAACGAGGACTGACTCCCCTGGGGAGACTGCAGAAGTACCCCAAGATCCATGTCAGCACTGGAGAGGAATCCTCAGGTTCCGGCCCCGACTCCACACAAGGTCTTAGGCCCCGGCATCGACGGGAGAGGAATCCCGAGAGGCCCCCGAGGAAATCGCATGGGGACTGGCCTTTCCTGAGGCCACCAGAGCGGGTCCCTGAGGTCCCCGTCGTAAGTCGAGAGCACCTGCCGCAACTCGAGAAAATCCAGGAGGTTTTGCCCTCCAGGCGAGATGAGGCCCATTTCCGCTGAGGCTTCTCGAGGCCAATCACATCTAACCACTGGAACTTCCAAAGGGTCCTTCACACCATTGCTGCAACTCAAGAAGTTCCCCGACATACCCGTCTCCACTCGAGAGGAAGCACGTGGGTCTCGCACACATCCAGGGGAGCCCCGTTTCCGCCTCCTAGCTCGAGATGAGGGATCCTTTCCGTGTTTCGTAGGGAAAGAATTCCCGGCGTTCCCGTCGCATCTCAAGAGGAGGCGATCTCCACAGGAAAGGCGAGAGGAACTCCAGGGTCGTGCCACCATTCCAAGAGTCCCCCAGATGTGTCAGCCCATTCCAGAGGAACCTGTTTTCCCTGCACTGCCTTGACGTTCAAGCCGAGGATCGACTCCCACCACGTGTGCACGTGGGACAGCCCTGTGGGAAAGCCTCGTGGGAAAGCCTCGTGGGAAAGACTCGAGGGAAAACCATAGATCCTTTGATCCACGCGGCGGACTGCGTGACACTGCTGCTACCGCTCTGGAGGAAAGCGCAAGTGCATGCCCGCATTCGAGACGAGGACTGACTCCCCTGGGGAGACTCCAGAAGTACCCCAAGATCCATGTCAGCACTGGAGAGGAATCCTCAGGTTCCGGCCCGGACTCCACACAAGGGCTTAGGCCCCGGCATCGACGGGAGAGGAATCCCGAGACGCCCCCGAGGAACTCGCATGGGGACTGGCCTTTCCTGAGGCCACCAGAGCGGGTCCCTGAGGTCCCCGTCGTAAGTCGAGAGCACCTGCCGCAACTCGAGAAAATCCAGGAGGTTTTGCCCTCCAGGCGAGATGAGGCCCATTTCCGCTGAGGCTTCTCGAGGCCAATCACATCTAACCACTGGAACTTCCAAAGGGTCCTTCACACCCTTGCTGCAACTCAAGAAGTTCCCCGACATACCCGTCTCCACTCGAGAGGATGCACGTGGGTCCCGCACACATCCAGGGGAGCCCCGTTTCCGCCTCCTAGCTCGAGATGAGGGATCCTTTCCCTGTTTCGTAGGGAAAGAATTCCCGGCGTTCCCGTCGCATCTCAAGAGGAGGCGATCTCCACAGGAAAGGCGAGAGGAACTCCAGGGTCGTGCCACCATTCCAAGAGTCCCCCAGATGTGTCAGCCCATTCCAGAGGAACCTGTTTTCCCTGCACTGCCTTGACGTTCAAGCCGAGGATCGACTCCCACCACGTGTGCACGTGGGAGAGCCCTGTGGGAAAGCCTCGTGGGAAAGCCTCGTGGGAAAGACTCGAGGGAAAATCATAGATCCTTTGATCCACGCGGCGGACTGCGTGACACTGCTGCTACCGCTCTGGAGGAAAGCGCAAGTGCATGCCCGCATTCGAGACGAGGACTGACTCCCCTGGGGAGACTCCAGAAGTACCCCAAGATCCATGTCAGCACTGGAGAGGAATCCTCAGGTTCCGGCCCTGACTCCACACAAGGGCTTAGGTCCGGGCATCGCCGGGAGAGGAATCCCGAGACGCCCCCGAGGAACTCGCATGTGGACTCGCCTTTCCTGAGACCACCAGAGCGGGTCCCTGAGGTCCCCGTCGTAAGTCGAGAGCACCTGCCGCAACTCGAGAAAATCCAGGAGGTTTTGCCCTCCAGGCGAGATGAGGCCCATTTCCGCTGAGGGTTCTCAAGGCCAATCACATCTAACCACTGGAACTTCCAAAGGGTCCTTCACACCATTGCTGCAACTCAAGAAGTTCCCCGACATACCCGTCTCCACTCGAGAGGAAGCACGTGGTGTCCCGCATACATCCAGGGGAGCCCCGTTTCCGCCTCCTAGCTCGAGATGAGGGATCCTTTCCCTGTTTCGTAGGGAAAGAATTCCCGGCGTTCCCGTCGCATCTCAAGAGGAGGCGATCTCCACAGGAAAGGCGAGAGGAACTCCAGGGTCGTGCCACCATTCCAAGAGTCCCCCAGATGTGTCAGCCCATTCCAGAGGAACCTGTTTTCCCTGCACTGCCTTGACGTTCAAGCTGAGGATCGACTCCCACCACGTGTGCACGTGGGACAGCCCTGTGGGAAAGCCTCGTGGGAAAGCCTCGTGGGAAAGACTCGAGGGAAAACCATAGATCCTTTGATCCACGCGGCGGACTGCGTGACACTGCTGATACCGCTCTGGAGGAAAGCGCAAGTGCATGCCCGCATTCGAGACGAGGACTGACTCCCCTGGGGAGACTCCAGAAATACCCCAAGATCCATGACAGCACTGGAGAGGAATCCTCAGGTTCCGGCCCCGACTCCACACAAGGGCTTAGGCCCCGGCATCGACGGGAGAGGAATCCCGAGACGCCCCCGAGGAACTCGCATGGGGACTGGCCTTTCCTGAGGCCACAAGAGCAGGTACCTGAGGTCCCCGTCGTAAGTCGAGAGCACCTGCCGCAACTCGAGAAAATCCAGGAGGTTTTGCCCTCCAGGCGAGATGAGGCCCATTTCCGCTGAGGCTTCTCGAGGCCAATCACATCTAACCACTGGAACTTCCAAAGGGTCCTTCACACCCTTGCTGCAACTCAAGAAGTTCCCCGACATACCCGTCTCCACTCGAGAGGAAGCACGTGGTGTCCCGCACACATCCAGGGGAGCCCCGTTTCCGCCTCCTAGCTCGAGATGAGGGATCCTTTCCCTGTTTCGTAGGGAAAGAATTCCCGGCGTTCCCGTCGCATCTCAAGAGGAGGCGCTCTCCACAGGAAAGGCGAGAGGAACTCCAGGGTCGTGCCACCATTCCAAGAGTCCCCCAGATGTGTCAGCCCATTCCAGAGGAACCTGTTTTCCCTGCACTGCCTTGACGTTCAAGCCGAGGATCGACTCCCACCACGTGTGCACGTGGGACAGCCCTGTGGGAAAGCCTCGTGGGAAAGCCTCGTGGGAAAGACTCGAGGGAAAACCATAGATCCTTTGATCCATGCGGCGGACTGCGTGACACTGCTGCTACCGCTCTGGAGGAAAGCGCAAGTGCATGCCCGCATTCGAGACGAGGACTGACTCCCCTGGGGAGACTCCAGAAGTACCCCAAGATCCATGTCAGCACTGGAGAGGAATCCTCAGGTTCCGGCCCCGACTCCACACAAGGTCTTAGGCTCCGGCATCGACGGGAGAGGAATCCCGAGACGCCCCCGAGGAACTCGCATGGGGACTGGCCTTTCCTGAGGACACCAGAGCGGTTCCCTGAGGTCCCCGTCGTAAGTCGAGAGCACCTGCCGCAACTCGAGAAAATCCAGGAGGTTTTGCCCTCCAGGCGAGATGAGGCCCATTTCCGCTGAGGCTTCTCGAGGCCAATCACATCTAACCACTGGAACTTCCAAAGGGCCCTTCACACCCTTGCTGCAACTCAAGAAGTTCCCCGACATACCCGTCTCCACTCGAGAGGAAGCACGTGGTGTCCCGCACACATCCAGGGGAGCCCCGTTTCCGCCTCCTAGCTCGAGATGAGGGATCCTTTCCCTGTTTGGTAGGGAAAGAATTCCCGGAGTTCCCGTCGCATCTCAAGAGGAGGCGCTCTCCACAGGAAAGGCGAGAGGAACTCCAGGGTAATGCCACCATTCCAAGAGTCCCCCAGATGTGTCAGCCCATTCCAGAGGAACCTGTTTTCCCTGCACTGCCTTGACGTTCAAGCCGAGGATCGACTCCCACCACGTGTGCACGTGGGACAGCCCTGTGGGAAAGCCTCGTGGGAAAGCCTCGTGGGAAAGATTCGAGGGAAAACCATAGATCCTTTGATCCACGCGGCGCACTGCGTGACACTGCTGCTACCGCTCTGGAGGAAAGCGCAAGTGCATGCCCGCATTCGTGACGAGGACTGATTCCCCTGGGGAGACTCCAGAAGTACCCCAAGATCCATGTCAGCACTGGAGAGGAATCCTCAGGTTCCGGCCCCGACTCCACACAAGGTCTTAGGCCCCGGCATCGACGGGAGAGGAATCCCGAGAGGCCCCCGAGGAACTCGCATGGGGACTGGCCTTTCCTGAGGCCACCAGAGCGGTTCCCTGAGGTCCCCGTCGTAAGTCGAGAGCACCTGCCGCAACTCGAGAAAATCCGGGAGGTTTTGCCCTCCAGGCGAGATGAGGCCCATTTCCGCTGAGGCTTCTCGAGGCCAATCACATCTAACCACTGGAACTTCCAAAGGGTCCTTCACACCATTGCTGCCACTCAAGAAGTTACCCGACATACCCGTCTCCACTGGAGAGGAAGCACGTGGGTTCCCGCACACATCCAGGGGAGCCCCGTTTCCGCCTCCTATCTCGAGATGCGGGATCCTTTCCCTGTTTCGTAGGGAAAGAATTCCCGGCGTTCCCGTCGCATCTCAAGAGGAGGCGCTCTCCACAGGAAAGGCGAGAGGAACTCCAGGGTCGAGACACCATTCCAAGAGTCCCCCAGATGTGTCAGTCCAATCCAGAGGAACCTGTTTTCCCTGCACTGCCTTGACGTTCAAGCCGAGGATCGACTTCCACCACGTGTGCACGTGGGACAGCCCTGTGGGAAAGCCTCGTGGGAAAGCCTCGTGGGAAAGACTCGAGGGAAAACCATAGATCCTTTGATCCACGCGGAGGACTGCGTGACACTGCTGCTACCGCTCTGGAGGAAAGCGCAAGTGCATGCCCGCATTCGAGACGAGGACTGACTCCCCTGGGGAGACTCCAGAAGTACCCCAAGATCCATGTCAGCACTGGAGAGGAATCCTCAGGTTCCGGCCCCGACTCCACACAAGGTCTTAGGCCCCGGCATCGACGGGAGAGGAATCCCGAGAGGCCCCCGAGGAACTCGCATGGGGACTGGCCTTTCCTGAGGCCACCAGAGCGGGTCCCTGAGGACCCCGTCGTAAGTCGAGAGCACCTGCCGCAACTCGAGAAAATCCAGGAGGTTTTGCCCTCCAGGGGAGATGAGGTCCCTTTCCGCTGAGGCTTCTCGAGGCCAATCACATCTAACCACTGGAACTTCCAAAGGGTCCTTCACACCCTTGCTGCAACTCAAGAAGTTCCCCGACATACCCGTCTCCACTCGAGAGGAAGCACGTGGTGTCCCGCACACATCCAGGGGAGCCCCGTTTCCGCCTCCTAGCTCGAGATGAGGGATCCTTTCCCTGTTTCGTAGGGAAAGAATTCCCGGCGTTCCCGTCGCATCTCAAGAGGAGGCGATCTCCACAGGAAAGGCGAGAGGAACTCCAGGGTCGTGCCACCATTCCAAGAGTCCCCCAGATGTGTCAGCCCATTCCAGAGGAACCTGTTTTCCCTGCACTGCCTTGACGTTCAAGCCGAGGATCGACTCCCACCACGTGTGCACGTGGGACAGCCCTGTGGGAAAGCCTCGTGGGAAAGCCTCGTGGGAAAGACTCGAGGGAAACCCATAGATCCTTTGATCCACGTGGCGGACTGCGTGACACTGCTGCTACCGCTCTGGAGGAAAGCGCAAGTGCATGCCCGCATTCGAAACGAGGACTGACTCCCCTGGGGAGACTGCAGAAGTACCCCAAGATCCATGTCAGCACTGGAGAGGAATCCTCAGGTTCCGGCCCCGACTCAACACAAGGTCTTAGGCCCCGGCATCGACGGGAGAGGAATCCCGAGAGGCCCCCGAGGAACTCGCATGGGGACTGGCCTTTCCTGAGGCCACCAGAGCGGGTCCCTGAGGTCCCCGTCGTAATCGAGAGCACCTGCCGCAACTCGAGAAAATCCAGGAGGTTTTGCCCTCCAGGCGAGATGAGGCCCATTTCCGCTGAGGCTTCTCGAGGCCAATCACATCTAACCACTGAAATTTCCAAAGGGTCCTTCACACCATTGCTGCAACTCAAGAAGTTCCCCGACATACCCGTCTCCAATCGAGAGGAAGCACGTGGGGTCCCGCACACATCCAGGGGGGCCCCGTTTCCGCCTCCTAGCTCGAGATGAGGGATCCTTTCCCTGTTTCGTAGGGAAAGAATTCCCGGCGTTCCCGTCGCATCTCAAGAGGAGGCGCTCTCCACAGGAAAGGCGAGAGGAACTCCAGGGTCGTGACACCATTCCAAGAGTCCCCCAGATGTGTCAGTCCATTCCAGAGGAACCTGTTTTCCCTGCACTGCCTTGACGTTCAAGCCGAGGATCGACTCCCACCACGTGTGCACGTGGGACAGCCCTGTGGGAAAGCCTCGTGGGAAAGCCTCGTGGGAAAGACTCGAGGGAAAACCATAGATCCTTTGATCCACGCGGCGGACTGCGTGACACTGCTGCTACCGCTCTGGAGGAAAGCGCAAGTGCATGCCCGCATTCGAAACGAGGACTGACTCCCCTGGGGAGACTGCAGAAGTACCCCAAGATCCATGTCAGCACTGGAGAGGAATCCTCAGGTTCCGGCCCCGACTCCACACAAGGTCTTAGGCCCCGGCATCGACGGGAGAGGAATCCCGAGAGGCCCCCGAGGAAATCGCATGGGGACTGGCCTTTCCTGAGGCCACCAGAGCGGGTCCCTGAGGTCCCCGTCGTAAGTCGAGAGCACCTGCCGCAACTCGAGAAAATCCAGGAGGTTTTGCCCTCCAGGCGAGATGAGGCCCATTTCCGCTGAGGCTTCTCGAGGCCAATCACATCTAACCACTGGAACTTCCAAAGGGTCCTTCACACCATTGCTGCAACTCAAGAAGTTCCCCGACATACCCGTCTCCACTCGAGAGGAAGCACGTGGGTCTCGCACACATCCAGGGGAGCCCCGTTTCCGCCTCCTAGCTCGAGATGAGGGATCCTTTCCGTGTTTCGTAGGGAAAGAATTCCCGGCGTTCCCGTCGCATCTCAAGAGGAGGCGATCTCCACAGGAAAGGCGAGAGGAACTCCAGGGTCGTGCCACCATTCCAAGAGTCCCCCAGATGTGTCAGCCCATTCCAGAGGAACCTGTTTTCCCTGCACTGCCTTGACGTTCAAGCCGAGGATCGACTCCCACCACGTGTGCACGTGGGACAGCCCTGTGGGAAAGCCTCGTGGGAAAGCCTCGTGGGAAAGACTCGAGGGAAAACCATAGATCCTTTGATCCACGCGGCGGACTGCGTGACACTGCTGCTACCGCTCTGGAGGAAAGCGCAAGTGCATGCCCGCATTCGAGACGAGGACTGACTCCCCTGGGGAGACTCCAGAAGTACCCCAAGATCCATGTCAGCACTGGAGAGGAATCCTCAGGTTCCGGCCCGGACTCCACACAAGGGCTTAGGCCCCGGCATCGACGGGAGAGGAATCCCGAGACGCCCCCGAGGAACTCGCATGGGGACTGGCCTTTCCTGAGGCCACCAGAGCGGGTCCCTGAGGTCCCCGTCGTAAGTCGAGAGCACCTGCCGCAACTCGAGAAAATCCAGGAGGTTTTGCCCTCCAGGCGAGATGAGGCCCATTTCCGCTGAGGCTTCTCGAGGCCAATCACATCTAACCACTGGAACTTCCAAAGGGTCCTTCACACCCTTGCTGCAACTCAAGAAGTTCCCCGACATACCCGTCTCCACTCGAGAGGATGCACGTGGGTCCCGCACACATCCAGGGGAGCCCCGTTTCCGCCTCCTAGCTCGAGATGAGGGATCCTTTCCCTGTTTCGTAGGGAAAGAATTCCCGGCGTTCCCGTCGCATCTCAAGAGGAGGCGATCTCCACAGGAAAGGCGAGAGGAACTCCAGGGTCGTGCCACCATTCCAAGAGTCCCCCAGATGTGTCAGCCCATTCCAGAGGAACCTGTTTTCCCTGCACTGCCTTGACGTTCAAGCCGAGGATCGACTCCCACCACGTGTGCACGTGGGAGAGCCCTGTGGGAAAGCCTCGTGGGAAAGCCTCGTGGGAAAGACTCGAGGGAAAATCATAGATCCTTTGATCCACGCGGCGGACTGCGTGACACTGCTGCTACCGCTCTGGAGGAAAGCGCAAGTGCATGCCCGCATTCGAGACGAGGACTGACTCCCCTGGGGAGACTCCAGAAGTACCCCAAGATCCATGTCAGCACTGGAGAGGAATCCTCAGGTTCCGGCCCTGACTCCACACAAGGGCTTAGGTCCGGGCATCGCCGGGAGAGGAATCCCGAGACGCCCCCGAGGAACTCGCATGTGGACTCGCCTTTCCTGAGACCACCAGAGCGGGTCCCTGAGGTCCCCGTCGTAAGTCGAGAGCACCTGCCGCAACTCGAGAAAATCCAGGAGGTTTTGCCCTCCAGGCGAGATGAGGCCCATTTCCGCTGAGGGTTCTCAAGGCCAATCACATCTAACCACTGGAACTTCCAAAGGGTCCTTCACACCATTGCTGCAACTCAAGAAGTTCCCCGACATACCCGTCTCCACTCGAGAGGAAGCACGTGGTGTCCCGCATACATCCAGGGGAGCCCCGTTTCCGCCTCCTAGCTCGAGATGAGGGATCCTTTCCCTGTTTCGTAGGGAAAGAATTCCCGGCGTTCCCGTCGCATCTCAAGAGGAGGCGATCTCCACAGGAAAGGCGAGAGGAACTCCAGGGTCGTGCCACCATTCCAAGAGTCCCCCAGATGTGTCAGCCCATTCCAGAGGAACCTGTTTTCCCTGCACTGCCTTGACGTTCAAGCTGAGGATCGACTCCCACCACGTGTGCACGTGGGACAGCCCTGTGGGAAAGCCTCGTGGGAAAGCCTCGTGGGAAAGACTCGAGGGAAAACCATAGATCCTTTGATCCACGCGGCGGACTGCGTGACACTGCTGATACCGCTCTGGAGGAAAGCGCAAGTGCATGCCCGCATTCGAGACGAGGACTGACTCCCCTGGGGAGACTCCAGAAATACCCCAAGATCCATGACAGCACTGGAGAGGAATCCTCAGGTTCCGGCCCCGACTCCACACAAGGGCTTAGGCCCCGGCATCGACGGGAGAGGAATCCCGAGACGCCCCCGAGGAACTCGCATGGGGACTGGCCTTTCCTGAGGCCACAAGAGCAGGTACCTGAGGTCCCCGTCGTAAGTCGAGAGCACCTGCCGCAACTCGAGAAAATCCAGGAGGTTTTGCCCTCCAGGCGAGATGAGGCCCATTTCCGCTGAGGCTTCTCGAGGCCAATCACATCTAACCACTGGAACTTCCAAAGGGTCCTTCACACCCTTGCTGCAACTCAAGAAGTTCCCCGACATACCCGTCTCCACTCGAGAGGAAGCACGTGGTGTCCCGCACACATCCAGGGGAGCCCCGTTTCCGCCTCCTAGCTCGAGATGAGGGATCCTTTCCCTGTTTCGTAGGGAAAGAATTCCCGGCGTTCCCGTCGCATCTCAAGAGGAGGCGCTCTCCACAGGAAAGGCGAGAGGAACTCCAGGGTCGTGCCACCATTCCAAGAGTCCCCCAGATGTGTCAGTCCATTCCAGAGGAACCTGTTTTCCCTGCACTGCCTTGACGTTCAAGCCGAGGATCGACTCCCACCACGTGTGCACGTGGGACAGCCCTGTGGGAAAGCCTCGTGGGAAAGCCTCGTTGTAAAGACTCGAGGGAAAACCATAGATCCTTTGATCCACGCGGCGGACTGCGTGACACTGCTGATACCGCTCTGGAGGAAAGCGCAAGTGCATGCCCGCATTCGAGACGAGGACTGACTCCCCTGGGGAGACTCCAGAAGTACCCCAAGATCCATGTCAGCACTGGAGAGGAATCCTCAGGTTCCGGCCCCGACTCCACACAAGGTCTTAGGCTCCGGCATCGACGGGAGAGGAATCCCGAGACGCCCCCGAGGAACTCGCATGGGGACTGGCCTTTCCTGAGGACACCAGAGCGGTTCCCTGAGGTCCCCGTCGTAAGTCGAGAGCACCTGCCGCAACTCGAGAAAATCCAGGAGGTTTTGCCCTCCAGGCGAGATGAGGCCCATTTCCGCTGAGGCTTCTCGAGGCCAATCACATCTAACCACTGGAACTTCCAAAGGGCCCTTCACACCCTTGCTGCAACTCAAGAAGTTCCCCGACATACCCGTCTCCACTCGAGAGGAAGCACGTGGTGTCCCGCACACATCCAGGGGAGCCCCGTTTCCGCCTCCTAGCTCGAGATGAGGGATCCTTTCCCTGTTTGGTAGGGAAAGAATTCCCGGAGTTCCCGTCGCATCTCAAGAGGAGGCGCTCTCCACAGGAAAGGCGAGAGGAACTCCAGGGTAATGCCACCATTCCAAGAGTCCCCCAGATGTGTCAGCCCATTCCAGAGGAACCTGTTTTCCCTGCACTGCCTTGACGTTCAAGCCGAGGATCGACTCCCACCACGTGTGCACGTGGGACAGCCCTGTGGGAAAGCCTCGTGGGAAAGCCTCGTGGGAAAGATTCGAGGGAAAACCATAGATCCTTTGATCCACGCGGCGCACTGCGTGACACTGCTGCTACCGCTCTGGAGGAAAGCGCAAGTGCATGCCCGCATTCGTGACGAGGACTGATTCCCCTGGGGAGACTCCAGAAGTACCCCAAGATCCATGTCAGCACTGGAGAGGAATCCTCAGGTTCCGGCCCCGACTCCACACAAGGTCTTAGGCCCCGGCATCGACGGGAGAGGAATCCCGAGAGGCCCCCGAGGAACTCGCATGGGGACTGGCCTTTCCTGAGGCCACCAGAGCGGTTCCCTGAGGTCCCCGTCGTAAGTCGAGAGCACCTGCCGCAACTCGAGAAAATCCGGGAGGTTTTGCCCTCCAGGAGAGATGAGGCCCATTTCCGCTGAGGCTTCTCGAGGCCAATCACATCTAACCACTGGAACTTCCAAAGGGTCCTTCACACCATTGCTGCCACTCAAGAAGTTACCCGACATACCCGTCTCCACTGGAGAGGAAGCACGTGGGTTCCCGCACACATCCAGGGGAGCCCCGTTTCCGCCTCCTATCTCGAGATGCGGGATCCTTTCCCTGTTTCGTAGGGAAAGAATTCCCGGCGTTCCCGTCGCATCTCAAGAGGAGGCGCTCTCCACAGGAAAGGCGAGAGGAACTCCAGGGTCGAGACACCATTCCAAGAGTCCCCCAGATGTGTCAGTCCAATCCAGAGGAACCTGTTTTCCCTGCACTGCCTTGACGTTCAAGCCGAGGATCGACTTCCACCACGTGTGCACGTGGGACAGCCCTGTGGGAAAGCCTCGTGGGAAAGCCTCGTGGGAAAGACTCGAGGGAAAACCATAGATCCTTTGATCCACGCGGAGGACTGCGTGACACTGCTGCTACCGCTCTGGAGGAAAGCGCAAGTGCATGCCCGCATTCGAGACGAGGACTGACTCCCCTGGGGAGACTCCAGAAGTACCCCAAGATCCATGTCAGCACTGGAGAGGAATCCTCAGGTTCCGGCCCCGACTCCACACAAGGTCTTAGGCCCCGGCATCGACGGGAGAGGAATCCCGAGAGGCCCCCGAGGAACTCGCATGGGGACTGGCCTTTCCTGAGGCCACCAGAGCGGGTCCCTGAGGACCCCGTCGTAAGTCGAGAGCACCTGCCGCAACTCGAGAAAATCCAGGAGGTTTTGCCCTCCAGGGGAGATGAGGTCCCTTTCCGCTGAGGCTTCTCGAGGCCAATCACATCTAACCACTGGAACTTCCAAAGGGTCCTTCACACCCTTGCTGCAACTCAAGAAGTTCCCCGACATACCCGTCTCCACTCGAGAGGAAGCACGTGGTGTCCCGCACACATCCAGGGGAGCCCCGTTTCCGCCTCCTAGCTCGAGATGAGGGATCCTTTCCCTGTTTCGTAGGGAAAGAATTCCCGGCGTTCCCGTCGCATCTCAAGAGGAGGCGCTCTCCACAGGAAAGGCGAGAGGAACTCCAGGGTCGAGACACCATTCCAAGAGTCCCCCAGATGTGTCAGTCCATTCCAGAGGAACCTGTTTTCCCTGCACTGCCTTGACGTTCAAGCCGAGGATCGACTCCCACCACGTGTGCACGTGGGACAGCCCTGTGGGAAAGCCTCGTGGGAAAGCCTCGTGGGAAAGACTCGAGGGAAAACCATAGATTCTTTGATCCACGCGACGGACTGCGTGACACTGCTGCTACCGCTCTGGAGGAAAGCGCAAGTGCATGCCCGCATTCGAGACGAGGACTGACTCCCCTGGGGAGACTCCAGAAGTACCCCAAGATCCATGTCAGCACTGGAGAGGAATCCTCAGGTTCCGGCCCCGACTCCACACAAGGTCTTAGGCTCCGGCATCGACGGGAGAGGAATCCCGAGACGCCCCCGAGGAACTCGCATGGGGACTGGCCTTTCCTGAGGCCACCAGAGCGGGTCCCTGAGGTCCCCGTCGTAAGTCGAGAGCACCGGCCGCAACTCGAGAAAATCCAGGAGGTTTTGCCCTCCAGGCGAGATGAGGCCCATTTCCGCTGAGGCTTCTCGAGGCCAATCACATCTAACCACTGAAATTTCCAAAGGGTCCTTCACACCATTGCTGCAACTCAAGAAGTTCCCCGACATACCCGTCTCCAATCGAGAGGAAGCACGTGGGGTCCCGCACACATCCAGGGGGGCCCCGTTTCCGCCTCCTAGCTCGAGATGAGGGATCCTTTCCCTGTTTCGTAGGGAAAGAATTCCCGGCGTTCCCGTCGCATCTCAAGAGGAGGCGCTCTCCACAGGAAAGGCGAGAGGAACTCCAGGGTCGTGACACCATTCCAAGAGTCCCCCAGATGTGTCAGTCCATTCCAGAGGAACCTGTTTTCCCTGCACTGCCTTGACGTTCAAGCCGAGGATCGACTCCCACCACGTGTGCACGTGGGACAGCCCTGTGGGAAAGCCTCGGGGGAAAGCCTCGTGGGAAAGACTCGAGGGAAAACCATAGATCCTTTGATTCACGCGGCGGACTGCGTGACACTGCTGCTACCGCTCTGGAGGAAAGCGCAAGTGCATGCCCGCATTCGAAACGAGGACTGACTCCCCTGGGGAGACTGCAGAAGTACCCCAAGATCCATGTCAGCACTGGAGAGGAATCCTCAGGTTCCGGCCCCGACTCCACACAAGGTCTTAGGCCCCGGCATCGACGGGAGAGGAATCCCGAGAGGCCCCCGAGGAAATCGCATGGGGACTGGCCTTTCCTGAGGCCACCAGAGCGGGTCCCTGAGGTCCCCGTCGTAAGTCGAGAGCACCTGCCGCAACTCGAGAAAATCCAGGAGGTTTTGCCCTCCAGGCGAGATGAGGCCCATTTCCGCTGAGGCTTCTCGAGGCCAATCACATCTAACCACTGGAACTTCCAAAGGGTCCTTCACACCATTGCTGCAACTCAAGAAGTTCCCCGACATACCCGTCTCCACTCGAGAGGAAGCACGTGGGTCTCGCACACATCCAGGGGAGCCCCGTTTCCGCCTCCTAGCTCGAGATGAGGGATCCTTTCCGTGTTTCGTAGGGAAAGAATTCCCGGCGTTCCCGTCGCATCTCAAGAGGAGGCGATCTCCACAGGAAAGGCGAGAGGAACTCCAGGGTCGTGCCACCATTCCAAGAGTCCCCCAGATGTGTCAGCCCATTCCAGAGGAACCTGTTTTCCCTGCACTGCCTTGACGTTCAAGCCGAGGATCGACTCCCACCACGTGTGCACGTGGGACAGCCCTGTGGGAAAGCCTCGTGGGAAATCCTCGTGGGAAAGACTCGAGGGAAAACCATAGATCCTTTGATCCACGCGGCGGACTGCGTGACACTGCTGCTACCGCTCTGGAGGAAAGCGCAAGTGCATGCCCGCATTCGAGACGAGGACTGACTCCCCTGGGGAGACTCCAGAAGTACCCCAAGATACATGTCAGCACTGGAGAGGAATCCTCAGGTTCCGGCCCGGACTCCACACAAGGGCTTAGGCCCCGGCATCGACGGGAGAGGAATCCCGAGACGCCCCCGAGGAACTCGCATGGGGACTGGCCTTTCCTGAGGCCACCAGAGCGGGTCCCTGAGGTCCCCATCGTAAGTCGAGAGCACCGGCCGCAACTCGAGAAAATCCAGGAGGTTTTGCCCTCCAGGCGAGATGAGGCCCATTTCCGCTGAGGCTTCTCGAGGCCAATCACATCTAACCACTGGAACTTCCAAAGGGTCCTTCACACCCTTGCTGCAACTCAAGAAGTTCCCCGACATACCCGTCTCCACTCGAGAGGATGCACGTGGGTCCCGCACACATCCAGGGGAGCCCCGTTTCCGCCTCCTAGCTCGAGATGAGGGATCCTTTCCCTGTTTCGTAGGGAAAGAATTCCCGGCGTTCCCGTCGCATCTCAAGAGGAGGCGATCTCCACAGGAAAGGCGAGAGGAACTCCAGGGTCGTGCCACCATTCCAAGAGTCCCCCAGATGTGTCAGCCCATTCCAGAGGAACCTGTTTTCCCTGCACTGCCTTGACGTTCAAGCCGAGGATCGACTCCCACCACGTGTGCACGTGGGAGAGCCCTGTGGGAAAGCCTCGTGGGAAAGCCTCGTGGGAAAGACTCGAGGGAAAATCATAGATCCTTTGATCCACGCGGCGGACTGCGTGACACTGCTGCTACCGCTCTGGAGGAAAGCGCAAGTGCATGCCCGCATTCGAGACGAGGACTGACTCCCCTGGGGAGACTCCAGAAGTACCCCAAGATCCATGTCAGCACTGGAGAGGAATCCTCAGGTTCCGGCCCTGACTCCACACAAGGGCTTAGGTCCGGGCATCGCCGGGAGAGGAATCCCGAGACGCCCCCGAGGAACTCGCATGGGGACTGGCCTTTCCTGAGACCACCAGAGCGGGTCCCTGAGGTCCCCGTCGTAAGTCGAGAGCACCTGCCGCAACTCGAGAAAATCCAGGAGGTTTTGCCCTCCAGGCGAGATGAGGCCCATTTCCGCTGAGGGTTCTCAAGGCCAATCACATCTAACCACTAGAACTTCCAAAGGGTCCTTCACACCATTGCTGCAACTCAAGAAGTTCCCCGACATACCCGTCTCCACTCGAGAGGAAGCACGTGGTGTCCCGCATACATCCAGGGGAGCCCCGTTTCCGCCTCCTAGCTCGAGATGAGGGATCCTTTCCCTGTTTCGTAGGGAAAGAATTCCCGGCGTTCCCGTCGCATCTCAAGAGGAGGCGATCTCCACAGGAAAGGCGAGAGGAACTCCAGGGTCGTGCCACCATTCCAAGAGTCCCCCAGATGTGTCAGCCCATTCCAGAGGAACCTGTTTTCCCTGCACTGCCTTGACGTTCAAGCTGAGGATCGACTCCCACCACGTGTGCACGTGGGACAGCCCTGTGGGAAAGCCTCGTGGGAAAGCCTCGTGGGAAAGACTCGAGGGAAAACCATAGATCCTTTGATCCACGCGGCGGACTGCGTGACACTGCTGATACCGCTCTGGAGGAAAGCGCAAGTGCATGCCCGCATTCGAGACGAGGACTGACTCCCCTGGGGAGACTCCAGAAATACCCCAAGATCCATGTCAGCACTGGAGAGGAATCCTCAGGTTCCGGCCCCGACTCCACACAAGGGCTTAGGCCCCGGCATCGACGGGAGAGGAATCCCGAGACGCCCCCGAGGAACTCGCATGGGGACTGGCCTTTCCGGAGGCCACAAGAGCAGGTACCTGAGGTCCCCGTCGTAAGTCGAGAGCACCTGCCGCAACTCGAGAAAATCCAGGAGGTTTTGCCCTCCAGGCGAGATGAGGCCCATTTCCGCTGAGGCTTCTCGAGGCCAATCACATCTAACCACTGGAACTTCCAAAGGGTCCTTCACACCCTTGCTGCAACTCAAGAAGTTCCCCGACATACCCGTCTCCACTCGAGAGGAAGCACGTGGTGTCCCGCACACATCCAGGGGAGCCCCGTTTCCGCCTCCTAGCTCGAGATGAGGGATCCTTTCCCTGTTTCGTAGGGAAAGAATTCCCGGCGTTCCCGTCGCATCTCAAGAGGAGGCGCTCTCCACAGGAAAGGCGAGAGGAACTCCAGGGTCGAGACACCATTCCAAGAGTCCCCCAGATGTGTCAGTCCATTCCAGAGGAACCTGTTTTCCCTGCACTGCCTTGACGTTCAAGCCGAGGATCGACTCCCACCACGTGTGCACGTGGGACAGCCCTGTGGGAAGGCCTCGTGGGAAAGCCTCGTGGGAAAGACTCGAGGGAAAACCATAGATCCTTTGATCCATGCGGCGGACTGCGTGACACTGCTGCTACCGCTCTGGAGGAAAGCGCAAGTGCATGCCCGCATTCGAGACGAGGACTGACTCCCCTGGGGAGACTCCAGAAGTACCCCAAGATCCATGTCAGCACTGGAGAGGAATCCTCAGGTTCCGGCCCCGACTCCACACAAGGTCTTAGGCTCCGGCATCGACGGGAGAGGAATCCCGAGACGCCCCCGAGGAACTCGCATGGGGACTGGCCTTTCCTGAGGCCACCAGAGCGGTTCCCTGAGGTCCCCGTCGTAAGTCGAGAGCACCTGCCGCAACTCGAGAAAATCCAGGAGGTTTTGCCCTCCAGGCGAGATGAGGCCCATTTCCGCTGAGGCTTCTCGAGGCCAATCACATCTAACCACTGAAACTTCCAAAGGGTCCTTCACACCCTTGCTGCAACTCAAGAAGTTCCCCGACATACCCGTCTGCACTCGAGAGGAAGCACGTGGTGTCCGGCACACATCCAGGGGAGCCCCGTTTCCGCCTCCTAGCTCGAGATGAGGGATCCTTTCCCTGTTTCGTAGGGAAAGAATTCCCGGCGTTCCCGTCGCATCTCAAGAGGAGGCGCTCTCCACAGGAAAGGCGAGAGGAACTCCAGGGTTGGGCCACAATTCCAAGAGTCCCCCAGATGTGTCAGTGCATTCCAGATGAACCTGTATTCCCTGCACTGCCTTGACGTTCAAGCCGAGGATCGACTCCCACCACGTGTGCACGTGGGACAGCCCTGTGGGATAGCCTCGTGGGATAGCCTCGTGGGAAAGACTCGAAGGAAAACCATAGATCCTTTGATCCACGCGGCGAACTGCGTGACACTGCTGCTACCGCTCTGGAGGAAAGCGCAAGTGCATGCCCGCATTCGAGACGAGGACTGACTCCCCTGGGGAGACTCCAGAAGTACCCCAAGATCCATGTCAGCACTGGAGAGTAATCCTCAGGTTCCGGCCCCGACTCCGCACAAGGTCTTAGGCCCCGGCATCGACGGGAGAGGACTCCCGAGACGCCCCCGAGGAACTCGCATGGGGACTGGCCTTTCCTGAGGCCACCAGAGCGGGTTCCTGAGATCCCCGTCGTAAGTCGAGAGCACCTGCCGCAACTCGAGAAAATCCAGGAGGTTTTGCCCTCCAGGCGAGATGAGGCCCATTTCCACTGAGGCTTCTCGAGGCCAATCACATCTAACCACTGGAACTTCCAAAGGGTCCTTCACACCATTGCTGCAACTCAAGAAGTTCCCCGACATACCCGTCTCCACTCGAGAGGAAGCACGTGGGGTCCCTCACACATCCAGGGGAGCCCCGTTTCCGCATCCTAGCTCGAGATGAGGGATCCTTCCCTGTTTGGTAGGGAAAGAATTCCCGGCGTTCCAGTCGCATCTCAAGAGGAGGCGCTCTCCACAGGAAAGGCGAGAGGAACTCCAGGGTCGTGCCACCATTCCAAGAGTCCCCCAGATGTGTCAGTCCATTCCAGAGGAACCTGTTTTCCCTGCACTGCCTTGACGTTCAAGCCGAGGATCGACTCCCACCACGTGTGCACGTGGGACAGCCCTGTGGAAAAGCCTCGTGGGAAAGCCTCGTGGGAAAGACTCGAGGGAAAACCATACATCCTTTGATCCACGCGGCGGACTGCGTGACACTGCTGCTACCGCTCTGGAGGAAAGCGCAAGTGCATGCCCGCATTCGAGACGAGGACTGACTCCCCTGGGGAGACTCCAGAAGTACCCCAAGATCCATGTCAGCACTGGAGAGTAATCCTCAGGTTCCGGCCCCGACTCCGCACAAGGTCTTAGGCCCCGGCATCGACGGGAGAGGAATCCCGAGACGCCCCCGAGGAACTCGCATGGGGACTGGCCTTTCCTGAGGCCACCAGAGCGGGTTCCTGAGGTCCCCGTCGTAAGTCGAGAGCACCTGCCGCAACTCGAGAAAATCCAGGAGGTTTTGCCCTCCAGGCGAGATGAGGCCCATTTCCACTGAGGCTTCTCGAGGCCAATCACATCTAACCACTGGAACTTCCAAAGGGTCCTTCACACCATTGCTGCAACTCAAGAAGTTCCCCGACATACCCGTCTCCACTCGAGAGGAAGCACGTGGGGTCCCTCACACATCCAGGGGAGCCCCGTTTCCGCATCCTAGCTCGAGATGAGGGATCCTTCCCTGTTTGGTAGGGAAAGAATTCCCGGCGTTCCAGTCGCATCTCAAGAGGAGGCGCTCTCCACAGGAAAGGCGAGAGGAACTCCAGGGTCGTGCCACCATTCCAAGAGTCCCCCAGATGTGTCAGTCCATTCCAGAGGAACCTGTTTTCCCTGCACTGCCTTGACGTTCAAGCCGAGGATCGACTCCCACCACGTGTGCACGTGGGACAGCCCTGTGGAAAAGCCTCGTGGGAAAGCCTCGTGGGAAAGACTCGAGGGAAAACCATACATCCTTTGATCCACGCGGCGCACTGCGTGACACTGCTGCTACCGCTCTGGAGGAAAGCGCAAGTGCATGCCCGCATTCGAGACGAGGACTGACTCCCCTGGGGAGACTCCAGAAGTACCCCAAGATCCATGTCAGCACTGGAGAGGAATCCTCAGGTTCCGGCCCCGACTCCACACAAGGTCTTAGGCCCCGGCATCGACGGGAGAGGAATCCCGAGAGGCGCCCGAGGAACTCGCATGGGGACTGGCCTTTCCTGCGGCCACCAGAGCGGGTCCCTGAGGTCCCCGTCGTAAGTCGAGAGCACCTGCCGCAACTCGAGAAAATTCAGGAGGTTTTGCCCTCCAGGCGAGATGAGGCCCATTTCCGCTGAGGCTTCTCGAGGCCAATCACATCTAACCACTGGAACTTCCAAAGGGTCCTTCACACCATTGCTGCAACTCAAGAAGTTCCCCGACATACCCGTCTCCACTCGAGAGGAAGCACGTGGGTCTCGCACACATCCAGGGGAGCCCCGTTTCCGCCTCCTAGCTCGAGATGAGGGATCCTTTCCGTGTTTCGTAGGGAAAGAATTCCCGGCGTTCCCGTCGCATCTCAAGAGGAGGCGATCTCCACAGGAAAGGCGAGAGGAACTCCAGGGTCGTGCCACCATTCCAAGAGTCCCCCAGATGTGTCAGCCCATTCCAGAGGAACCTGTTTTCCCTGCACTGCCTTGACGTTCAAGCCGAGGATCGACTCCCACCACGTGTGCACGTGGGACAGCCCTGTGGGAAAGCCTCGTGGGAAATCCTCGTGGGAAAGACTCGAGGGAAAACCATAGATCCTTTGATCCACGCGGCGGACTGCGTGACACTGCTGCTACCGCTCTGGAGGAAAGCGCAAGTGCATGCCCGCATTCGAGACGAGGACTGACTCCCCTGGGGAGACTCCAGAAGTACCCCAAGATACATGTCAGCACTGGAGAGGAAACCTCAGGTTCCGGCCCGGACTCCACACAAGGGCTTAGGCCCCGGCATCGACGGGAGAGGAATCCCGAGACGCCCCCGAGGAACTCGCATGGGGACTGGCCTTTCCTGAGGCCACCAGAGCGGGTCCCTGAGGTCCCCGTCGTAAGTCGAGAGCACCGGCCGCAACTCGAGAAAATCCAGGAGGTTTTGCCCTCCAGGCGAGATGAGGCCCATTTCCGCTGAGGCTTCTCGAGGCCAATCACATCTAACCACTGGAACTTCCAAAGGGTCCTTCACACCCTTGCTGCAACTCAAGAAGTTCCCCGACATACCCGTCTCCACTCGAGAGGATGCACGTGGGTCCCGCACACATCCAGGGGAGCCCCGTTTCCGCCTCCTAGCTCGAGATGAGGGATCCTTTCCCTGTTTCGTAGGGAAAGAATTCCCGGCGTTCCCGTCGCATCTCAAGAGGAGGCGATCTCCACAGGAAAGGCGAGAGGAACTCCAGGGTCGTGCCACCATTCCAAGAGTCCCCCAGATGTGTCAGCCCATTCCAGAGGAACCTGTTTTCCCTGCACTGCCTTGACGTTCAAGCCGAGGATCGACTCCCACCACGTGTGCACGTGGGAGAGCCCTGTGGGAAAGCCTCGTGGGAAAGCCTCGTGGGAAAGACTCGAGGGAAAATCATAGATCCTTTGATCCACGCGGCGGACTGCGTGACACTGCTGCTACCGCTCTGGAGGAAAGCGCAAGTGCATGCCCGCATTCGAGACGAGGACTGACTCCCCTGGAGAGACTCCAGAAGTACCCCAAGATCCATGTCAGCACTGGAGAGGAATCCTCAGGTTCCGGCCCTGACTCCACACAAGGGCTTAGGTCCGGGCATCGCCGGGAGAGGAATCCCGAGACGCCCCCGAGGAACTCGCATGGGGACTGGCCTTTCCTGAGACCACCAGAGCGGGTCCCTGAGGTCCCCGTCGTAAGTCGAGAGCACCTGCCGCAACTCGAGAAAATCCAGGAGGTTTTGCCCTCCAGGCGAGATGAGGCCCATTTCCGCTGAGGGTTCTCAAGGCCAATCACATCTAACCACTGGAACTTCCAAAGGGTCCTTCACACCATTGCTGCAACTCAAGAAGTTCCCCGACATACCCGTCTCCACTCGAGAGGAAGCACGTGGTGTCCCGCATACATCCAGGGGAGCCCCGTTTCCGCCTCCTAGCTCGAGATGAGGGATCCTTTCCCTGTTTCGTAGGGAAAGAATTCCCGGCGTTCCCGTCGCATCTCAAGAGGAGGCGATCTCCACAGGAAAGGCGAGAGGAACTCCAGGGTCGTGACACCATTCCAAGAGTCCCCCAGATGTGTCAGCCCATTCCAGAGGAACCTGTTTTCCCTGCACTGCCTTGACGTTCAAGCTGAGGATCGACTGCCACCACGTGTGCACGTGGGACAGCCCTGTGGGAAAGCCTCGTGGGAAAGCCTCGTGGGAAAGACTCGAGGGAAAACCATAGATCCTTTGATCCACGCGGCGGACTGCGTGACACTGCTGATACCGCTCTGGAGGAAAGCGCAAGTGCATGCCCGCATTCGAGACGAGGACTGACTCCCCTGGGGAGACTCCAGAAATACCCCAAGATCCATGTCAGCACTGGAGAGGAATCCTCAGGTTCCGGCCCCGACTCCACACAAGGTCTTAGGCTCCGGCATCGACGGGAGAGGAATCCCGAGACGCCCCCGAGGAACTCGCATGGGGACTGGCCTTTCCTGAGGCCACCAGAGCGGTTCCCTGAGGTCCCCGTCGTAAGTCGAGAGCACCTGCCGCAACTCTAGAAAATCCAGGAGGTTTTGCCCTCCAGGCGAGATGAGGCCCATTTCCGCTGAGGCTTCTCGAGGCCAATCACATCTAACCACTGGAACTTCCAAAGGGTCCTTCACACCATTGCTGCAACTCAAGAAGTTCCCCGACATACCCGTCTCCACTCGAGAGGAAGCACGTGGGGTCCCGCACACATCCAGGGGAGCCCCGTTTCCGCCTCCTAGCTCGAGATGAGGGATCCTTTCCCTGTTTCGTAGGGAAAGAATTCCCGGCGTTCCCGCCGCATCTCAAGAGGAGGCGCTCTCCACAGGAAAGGCGAGAGGAACTCCAGGGTCGAGCCACCATTCCAAGAGTCCCCCAGATGTGTCAGTCCATTCCAGAGGAACCTGTTTTCCCTGCACTGCCTTGACGTTCAAGCCGAGGATCGACTCCCACCACGTGTGCACGTGGGACAGCCCTGTGGGAAAGCCTCGTGGGAAAGCCTCGTGGGAAAGACTCGAGGGAAAACCATAGATCCTTTGATCCACGCGGCGGACTGCGTGACACTGCTGCTACCGCTCTGGAGGAAAGCGCAAGTGCATGCCCGCATTCGAGACGAGGACTGACTCCCCTGGGGAGACTCCAGAAGTACCCCAAGATCCATGTCAGCACTGGAGAGGAATCCTCAGGTTCCGGCCCCGACTCCACACAGGGTCTTAGGCCCCGGCATCGACGGGAGAGGAATCCCGAGACGCCCCCGAGGAACTCGCATGGGGACTGGCCTTTCCTGAGGCCACCAGAGCGGGTCCCTGAGGTCCCCGTCGTAAGTCGAGAGCACCTGCCGCAACTCGAGAAAATCCAGGAGGTTTTGCCCTCCAGGCGAGATGAGGCCCATTTCCGTTGAGGCTTCTCGAGGCCAATCACATCTAACCACTGGAACTTCCAAAGGGTCCTTCACACCATTGCTGCAACTCAAGAAGTTCCCCGACATACCCGTCTCCACTCGAGAGGAAGCACGTGGGGTCCCGCACACATCCAGGGGAGCCCCGTTTCCGCCTCCTAGCTCGAGATGAGGGATCCTTTCCCTGTTTCGAAGGGAAAGAATTCCCGGCGTTCCCGCCGCATCTCAAGAGGAGGCGCTCTCCACAGGAAAGGCGAGAGGAACTCCAGGGTCGAGCCACCATTCCAAGAGTCCCCCAGATGTGTCAGTCCATTCCAGAGGAACCTGTTTTCCCTGCACTGCCTTGACGTTCAAGCCGAGGATCGACTCCCACGACGTGTGCACGTGGGACAGCCCTGTGGGAAAGCCTCGTGGGAAAGCCTCGTGGGAAAGACTCGATGGAAAACCATACATCCTTTGATCCACGCGGCGGACTGCGTGACACTGCTGCTACCGCTCTGGAGGAAAGTGCAAGTGCATGCCCGCATTCGATACGAGGACTGACTCCCCTGGGGAGACTCCAGAATACCCCAAGATCCATTTCAGCACTGGAGAGGAATCCTCAGGTTCCGGCCCCGAATCCACACAAGGTCTTAAACCCCGGCATCGACGGGAGAGGAATCCCTAGAGGCCCTCGAGGAACTCGCATGGGGACTGGCCTTTCCTGAGGCCACCAGAGCGGGTCCCTGAGGTCCTCGTCGTAAGTCGAGAGCACCTGCCGCAACTCGAGAAAATCCAGGCGGTTTTGCCCTCCAGGAGAGATGAGGACCATTTCCGCTGAGGCTTCTCGAGGCCAATCACATCAAACCACTGGAACTTCCAAAGGGTCCTTCACACCCTTGCTGCACTAAAGAAGTTCCCCGACATACCCATCTGCACTCGAGAGGAAGCACGTGGTGTCCCGCACACATCCAGGGGAGCCCCGTTTCCGCCTCCTAGCTCGAGATGAGGGATCCTTTCCCTGTTTCGTAAGGAAAGAATTCCCGGCGTTCCCGTCGCATCTCAAGAGGAGGCGCTCTCCACAGGAAAGGCGAGAGGAACTCCAGGGTCGTGCCACCATTCCAAGAGTCCCCGAGATGTGTCAGTCCATTCCAGAGGAACCTGTTTTTCATGCACTACCTTGACTTTTAAGCCAAGGATCGACTCCCACCACGTGTGCACGTGGGACAGCCCTGTTGGAAAGCCTCGTGGGAAAGCCTCGTGGGAAAGACTCGAGGGAAAACCATAGATCCTTTGATCCATGCGGCGGACGGCGTGACACTGCTGCTACCGCTCTGGAGGAAAGCGCAAGTGCATGCCCACATTCGAGACGAGGACTGACTCCCCTGGGGAGACTCCAGAAGTACCCCAAGATCCATGTCAGCACTGGAGAGGAATCTTCAGGTTCCGGCCCCGACTCCACACAAGGTCTTAGGCCCCGGCATCGACGGGAGAGGAATCCCCAGAGGAACTCGCATGGGGACTGGCCTTTCCTGAGGCCACCAAAGCGGGTCCCTGAGGTCCTCGTCGTAAGTCGAGAGCACCTTCCGCAACTCGAGAAAATCCAGGCGGTTTTGCCCTCCAGGCGAGATGAGGCCCATTTCAGCTGAGGCTTCTCGAGGCCAATCACATCTAACCACTGGAACTTCCAAAGGGTCCTTCACACCCTTGCTGCAACTCAAGAAGATCCCCGACATACCCGTCTCCACTCGAGAGGAAGCACGTGTGGTCCCGCCCACATCCAGGGGAGCCCCGTTTCCGCCTCCTAGCTCGAGATGAGGGATCCTTTCCCTGTTTCGTAGGGAAAGAATTCCCGGCGTTCCCGTCGCATCTCAAGAGGAGGCGCTCTCCACAGGAAAGGCGAGAGGAACTCCAGGGTCGTGACACCATTCCAAGAGTCCCCCAGATGTGTCAGTCCATTCCAGAGGAACCTGTTTTCCCTGCACTGCCTTGACGTTGAAGCCGAGGATCAACTCCCACCACGTGTGCACGTGGGACAGCCCTGTGGGAAAGCCTCGTGGGAAAGCCTCGTGGGAAAGACTCGAGGGAAAACCATAGATCCTTTGATCCACGCGGCGGACTGCGTGACACTGCTGCTACCGCTCTGGAGGAAAGCGCAAGTGCATGCCCGCATTCGAGACGGGGACTGACTCCCCTGGGGAGACTCCAGAAGTACCCCAAGATCCATGTCAGCACTGGAGAGGAATCCTCAGGTTCCGGCCCCGACTCCACACAAGGTCTTAGGCCCCGGCATCGACGGGAGAGGAATCCCCAGAGGCCCCCGAGGAACTCGCATGGGGACTGGCCTTTCCTGAGGCCACCAGAGCGGGTCCCTGAGGTCCCTGTCGTAAGTCGAGAGCACCTGCCGCAACTCGAGAAAATCCAGGAGGTTTTGCCCTCCAGGCGAGATGAGGCCCATTTCCGCTGAGGCTTCTCGAGGCTAATCACATCTAACCACTGGAACTTCCAAAGGGTCCTTCACACCCTTGCGGCAACTCAAGAAGGTCCCCGACATACCCGTCTCCACTCGAGAGAAAGCACGTGTGGTCCCGCACACATCCAGGGGAGCCCCGTTTCCGCCTCCTAGCTCGAGATGAGGGATCCTTTCCCTGTTTCGTAGGGAAACAATTCCCGGCGTTCCCGTCGCATCTCAAGAGGAGGCGCTCTCCACAGGAAAGGCGAGAGGAACTCCAGGGTCGTGCCACCATTCCAAGAGTCCCCCAGATGTGTCAGTATATTCCGGAGGAACCTGTTTTCCCTGCACTGCCGTGACGTTCAAGCCGAGGATCGACTCCCACCACGTGTGCACGTGGGACAGCCCTGTGGGAAAGCCTCGTGGGAAAGCCTCGTGGGAAAGACTCGAGGGAAAACCATAGATCCTTTGACCCACGTGGCGGACTGCGTGACACTGCTGCTACCGCTCTGGAGGAAAGCGCAAGTGCATGCCCGCATTCGAGACGAGGACTGACTCCCCTGGGGAGACTCCAGAAGTACCCCAAGATCCATGTCAGCACTGGAGAGGAATCCTCAGGTTCCGGCCCCGACTCCACACAAGGTCTTAGGCCCCGGCATCGACGGGAGAGGAATCCCGAGAGGCCCCCGAGGAACTCGCATGGGGACTGGCCTTTCCTGAGGCCACCAGAGCGGGTCCCTGAGGTCCCCGTCGTAAGTCGATAGCACCTGCCGCAACTCGGGAAAATCCAGGAGGTTTTGCCCTCCAGGCGAGATGAGGCCCATTTCCGCTGAGGCTTCTCGAGGCCAATCACATCTAACCACTGGAACTTCCAAAGGGTCCTTCACACCCTTGCTGCAACTCAAGAAGTTCCCCGACATACCCGTCTCCACTCGAGAGGAAACACGTGGGGTCCCGCACACATCCAGGGGAGCCCGGTTTCCGCCTCCTAGCTCGAGATGAGGGATCCTTTCCCTGTTTCGTAGGGAAAGAATTCCCGGCGTTCCCGTCGCATCTCAAGAGGAGGCGCTCTCTACAGGACAGGCGAGAGGAACTCCAGGGTCATGCCACCATTCCAAGAGTTCCCCAGATGTGTCAGTCCATTCCAGAGGAACCTGTTTTCCCTGCACTGCCTTGACGTTCAAGCCGAGGATCGACTCCCACCACGTGTGCACGTGGGACAGCCCTGTGCCAAAGCCTCGTGGGAAAACCTCGTGGGAAAGACTCGAGGGAAAACCATAGATCCTTTGATCCACGCGGCGGACTGCGTGATACTGCTTCTACCGCTCTGGAGGAAAGCGCAAGTGCATGACCGCATTCGAGACGAGGACTGACTCCCCTGGGGAGACTCCAGAAGTACCCCAAGATCCATGTCAGCACTGGAGAGGAATCCTCAGGTTCCGGCCCCGACTCCACACAAGGTCTTAGGCCCCGGCATCGACGGGAGAGGAATCCCGAGAGGCCCCCGAGGAACTCGCATGGGGACTGGCCTTTCCTGAGGCCACCAGAGCGGTTCCCTGAGGTCCCCGTCGTAAGTCGAGAGCACCTGCCGCAACTCGAGAAAATCCAGGAGGTTTTGCCCTCCAGGCGAGATGAGGCCCATTTCCGCTGAGGCTTCTCGAGGCCAATCACATCTAACCACTGGAACTTCCAAAGGGTCCTTCACACCGTTGCTGCAACTCAAGAAATTCCCCGACATACCCGTCTCCACTCGAGAGGAAGCACGTGGGGTCCCGCACACATCCAGGGGAGCTCCGTTTCTGCCTCCTAGCTCGAGATGAGGGATCCTTTCCCTGTTTCGTAGGGAAAGAATTCCCGGCGTTCCCGTCGCATCTCAAGAGGAGGCGCTCTCCACAGGAAAGGCGAGAGGAACTCCACGGTCGTGACACCATTCCCAGAGTTCCCCAGATGTGTCAGTCCATTCCAGAGGAACCTGTTTTCCCTGCACTGCCTTGACGTTCAAGCCGAGGATCGACTCCCACCACGTGTGCACGTGGGACAGCCCTGTGGGAAAGCCTCGTGGGAAAGCCTCGTGGGAAAGACTCGAGGGAAAACCATAGATCCTTTGATCCACGCGGCGGACTGCGTGACACTGCTGCTACCGCTCTGGAGGAAAGTGAAAGTGCATGCCCGCATTCGAGACGAGGACTGACTCCCCTGGGGAGACTCAAGAAGTACCCCAAGATCCATGTCAGCACTGGAGAGGAATCCTCAGGATCGGGCCCCGACTCCACACAAGGTCTTAGGTCCCGGCATCGACAGGAGAGGAATCCCGAGAGGCCCCCAAGGAACTCGCATGGGGACTGGCCTTTCCTGAGGCCACCAGAGCGGGTCCCTGAGGTCCCCGTCGTAAGTCGAGAGCACCTGCCGCAACTCGAGAAAATCCAGGAGGTTTTGCCCTCCAGGCGAGATGAGGCCCATTTCCGCAGAGGGTTCTCGAGGCCAATCACATCTAACCACTGGAACTTCCAAAGGGTCCTTCACACCCTTGCTGCAACTCAAGAAGTTCCCCGACATACCCGTCTCCACTCGAGAGGAAG
Organism: Ovis canadensis; assembly: GCF_042477335.2. Lineage (NCBI taxonomy): Eukaryota > Metazoa > Chordata > Mammalia > Artiodactyla > Bovidae > Ovis > Ovis canadensis. The sequence continues at coordinate 11,815,291 of NC_091269.1, forward strand.
CACGTGGGGTCCCGCACACATCCAGGGGAGCCCCATTTCCGCCTCCTAGCTCGAGATGAGGGATCCTTTCCCTGTTTCGTAGGGAAAGAATTCCCGGCGATCCCATCGCATCTCAAGAGGAGGCGCTCTCCACAGGAAAGGCGAAAGGAACTCCAGGGTCGTGCCACCATTCCAAGAGTGCCCCAGATGAGTCAGTCCATTCTAGAGGAACCTGTTTTCCCTGCACTGCCTTGACGTTCAAGCCGAGGATCCACTCCCACCACGTGTGCACGTGGGACAGCCCTGTGGGAAAGCCTCGTGGAAAGCCTCGTGGGAAAGACTCGAGGGAAAACCAGTGATCCTTTGATCCACGTGGCAGACTGCGTAACACTGCTGCTACCGCTATGGAGGAAAGCGCAAGTGCATGCCCGCATTCGAGACGAGGACTGACTCCCCTGGGGAGACTCCAGAAGTACCCCAAGATCCATGTCAGCACTGGAGAGGAATCCTCAAGTTCTGGCCCCGACTCCACACAAGGTCTTAGGCCCCGGCATCGATGGGAGAGGAATCCCGAGCGGCCCCCGAGGAACTCGCATGGGGACTGGCCTTTCCTGAGGCCACCAGAGCGGGTCCCTGAGGTCCCCGTCGTAAGTCGAGAGCACATGCCGCAACTCGAGAAAATCCAGGAGGTTTTGCCCTCCAGGCGAGATGAGGCCCATTTCCGCTGAGGCTTCTCGAGGCTAATCACGTCTAACCACTGGAACTTCCAAAGGGTCCTTCACACCCTTGCTGCAACTCAAGAAGTTCCCCGACATACCCGTCTCCACTCGAGAGGAAGCACGGGGTGTCCCGCCCACATCCAGGGGAGGTCCATTTCCGACACCTAGCTCGAGATGAGGGATCCTTTCCCTGTTTCGTAGGGAAAGAATTCCCGGCGTTCCCGGCGCATCTCAAGAGGAGGCGCTCTCCACAGGAAAGGCGAGAGGAACTCCAGGGTCGTGCCACCATTCCAAGAGTCCCCCAGATGTGTCAGTCCATTCCAGAGGAACCTGTTTTCCCTCCACTGACTTGACGTTCAAGCCAAGGATCGACTCCCACCACGTGTGCACGTGGGACATCCCTGTGGGAAAGCCTCGTGGGAAAGCCTCGTGGGAAAGACTCGAGGGAAAACCATAGATCCTTTGATCCACGAGGCGGTCTGCGTGACACTGCTGCTACCGCTCTGGAGGAAAGAGCAAGTGCATGCCCGCATTCGAGACGAAGACTGACTCCCCTGGGGAGACTCCAGAAGTACCCCAAGATCCATGTCAGCACTGGAGAATAATCCTCAGGTTCCGGCCCCGACTCCACACAAGGACTTAGGCCCCGGCATCGACGGGAGAGGAATCCCCAGAGGCCCCCGAGGAACTCGCATGGGGACTGGCTTTTCCTGAGGCCACCAGAGCGGGTCCCTGAGGTCCCCGTCGTAAGTCGAGATCACTTGCCGCAACTCGAGAAAATCCAGGAGGTTTTGCCCTCCAGGCGAGATGAGGCTCATTTCCGCTGAGGCTTCTCGAGGCTAATCACGTCTAAACACTGGAACTTCCAAAGGGTCCTTCACACCCTTGCTGCAACTCAAGAAGTTCCCCGACATACCCGTCTGCACTCGAGAGGAAGCACGTGGGTTCCCGCACACATCCAGGGGAGCCCCGTTTCCGCCTCCTAGCTTGAGATGAGGGATCCTTTCTCTGTTTCGTAGGGAAAGAATTCCCGGCGTTCCCGTTGCATCTCAAGAGGAGGCGCTCTCCACAGGAAAGGCGAGAGGAACTCCAGGGTCATGCCACCATTCCAAGAGTCCCGCAGATGTGTCAGTCCATTCCAGAGGAACCTGTTTTCCCTGCACTGCCTTGACGTTCAAGCCGAGGATCGACTCCCACCACGTGTGCACGTGGGACAGCCCTGTGGGAAAGCCTCGTGGGAAAGCCTCGTGGGAAAGACTCGAGGGAAAACCAAACATCCTTTGATCCACGCGGCGGACTGCGTGACACTGCTGCTAACGCTCTGGAGGAAAGCGCAATGCATGCCCGTATTCGAGACGAGGACTGACTCCCCTGGGGAGACTCCAGAAGTACCCCAAGATCCATGTCAGCACTGGAGAGGAATCCTCAGGTTCCTGCCCCGACTCCACACAATGTCTTAGGCCCCGGCATCGATGGGAGAGGAATCCCGAGACGCCCCCGAGGAACTCGCATGGGGACTGGCCTTTCCTGAGGCCACCAGAGCGGTTCCCTGAGGTCCCCGTCGTAAGTCGAGAGCACCTGCCGCAACTCGAGAAAATCCAGGAGGTTTTGCCCTCCAGGCGGGATGAGGCCCATTTCCGCTGAGGCTTCTCGAGGCCAATCACATCTAACCACTGGAACTTCCAAAGGGTCCTTCACACCATTGCTGCAACTCAAGAAGTTCCCCGAGATACCCGTCTGCACTCGAGAGGAAGCTCGTGGGTTCCCGCACACATCCAGGGGAGCCCCGTTTCCGCCTCCTAGCTCGAGATGAGGGATCCTTTCCCTGTTTCGTAGGGAAAGAATTCCCGGCGTTCCCGTCGCATCTCAAGAGGAGGCGCTCTCCACAGGAAAGGCGAGAGGAACTCCAGGGTCGTGCCACCATTCCAAGAGTCCGCCAGATGTGTCAGTCCATTCCAGAGGAACCTGTTTTCCCTGCACTGCCTTGACGTTCAAGCTGAGGATCGACTCCCACCACGTGTGCACGTGGGACAGCCCTGTGGGAAAGCCTCGTGGGAAAGCCTCGTGGGAAAGATTCGAGGGAAAACCATAGATCCTTTGATCCACGCGGCGGACTGCGTGACACTGCTGCTACCGCTCTGGAGGAAAGCGCAAGTGCATGCCCGCATTCGAGACGAGGACTGACTCCCCTGGGGAGACTCCAGAAGTACCCCAAGATCCATGTCAGCACTGGAGAGAAATCCTCAGGTTCTGGCCCCGACTCCACACAAGGTCTTAGGCCCCGGCATCGACGGGAGAGGAATCCCGAGACGCCCCCGAGGAACTCGCATGGGGACTGGCCTATCCTGAGGCCACCAGAGCGGTTCCCTGAGGTCCCCGTCGTAAGTCGAGAGCACCTGCCGCAACTCGAGAAAATCCAGGAGGTTTTGCCCTCCAGGCGAGATGAGGCCCATTTCCGCTGAGGCTTCTCGAGGCCAATCACATCTATCCACTGGAACTTCCAAAGGGTCCTTCACACCCTTGCTGCAACTCAAGAAGTTCCCCGACATACCCGTCTGCACTCGAGAGGAAGCACGTGGTGTCCTGAACACATCCAGGGGAGCCCCGCTTCCGCCTCCTAGCTCGAGATGAGGGATCCTTTCCCTGTTTCGTAGGGAAAGAATTCCCGGCGTTCCCGTCGCATCTCAAGAGGAGGCGCTCTCCACAGGAAAGGCGAGAGGAACTCCAGGGTCATGCCACCATTCCAAGAGTCCCCCAGATGTGTCAGTCCATTCCAGAGGAACCTGTTTTCCCTGCACTGCCTTGACGTTCAAGCCGAGGATCGACTCCCACCACGTGTGCACTTGGGACAGCCCTGTGGGAAAGCCTCGTGGGAAAGCCTCGTGGGAAAGACTCGAGGGAAAACCATAGATCCTTTGATCCACGCGGCGGACTGAGTGACACTGCTGCTACCGCTCTGGAGGAAAGCGCAAGTGCATGCATGCATTCGAGACGAGGACTGACTCCCCTGGGGAGACTCCAGAAGTACCCCAAGATCCATGTCAGCACTGGAGAGGAATCCTCAGGTTCCGGCCCTGACTCCACACAAGTTCTTAGGCCCCGGCATCGACGGGAGAGGAATCCCGAGAGGCCCCCGAGGAACTCGCATGGGGACTGGCCTTTCCTGAGGCCACCAGAGCGGTTCCCTGAGGTCACCGTCGTAAGTCGAGAGCACCTGCCGCAACTCGAGAAAATCCAGGAGGTTTTGCCCTCCAGGCGAGATGAGTCCCATTTCCGCTGAGGCATCTCGAGGCCAATCACATCTAACCACTGGAACTTCCAAAGGGTCCTTCACACCCTTGCTGCAACTCAAGAAGTTCCCCGACATACCCGTCTCCACTCGAGAGGAAGCACGTGCGGTCCCGCACACATCCAGGGGAGCCCCGTTTCCGCCTCCTAGCTCGAGATGAGGGATCCTTTCCCTGTTTCGTAGGGAAAGAATTCCCGGCGTTCCCGTCGCATCTCAAGAGGAGGCGCTCTCCACAGGAAAGGCGAGAGGAACTCCAGGGTCGAGACAGCATTCCAAGAGTCCACCAGATGTGTCAGTCCATTCCAGAGGAACCTGTTTTCCCTGCACTGCCTTGACGTTCAAGCCAAGGATCGACTCCCACCCGTGTGCACGTGGGACAGCCCTGTGGGAAAGCCTCGTGGGAAAGCCTCGTGGGAAAGACTCGAGGGAAAACCATAGATCCTTTGATCCACGCGGCGGACTGCGTGACACTGCTGCTACCGCTCTGGAGGAAAGCGCAAGTGCATGCCCGCATTCGAGACGAGGACTGACTCCCCTGGGGAGACTCCAGAAGTACCCCAAGATCCATGTCAGCACTGGAGAGGAATCCTCAGGTTCCGGCCCCGACTCCACACAAGGTCTTAGGCCCCGGCATCGACGGGAGAGGAATCCCGAGACGCCCCCGAGGAACTCGCATGGGGAATGGCCTTTCCTGAGGCCACCAGAGCGGGTCCCTGAGGTCCCCGTCGTAAGTCGAGAGCACCTGCCGCGACTCGAGAAAATCCAGGAGGTTTTGCCCTCCAGGCGAGATGAGGCCCATTTCCGCTGAGGCTTCTCGAGGCCAATCACATCTAACCACTGGAACTTCCAAAGGGTCCTTCACACCCTTGCTGCAACTCAAGAAGTTCCCCGACATACCCTTCTCCACTCGAGAGGAAGCACGTGGTGTCCCGCACACATCCAGGGGAGCCCCGTTTCCGCCTCCTAGCTCGAGATGAGGGATCCTTTACCTGTTTCGTAGGGAAAGAATACCGGGCGTTCCCGTCGCATCTCAAGAGGAGGCGCTCTCCACAGGAAAGGCGAGAGGAACTCCAGAATCGTGCCACCATTCCAAGAGGCCCCATATGTGTCAGTCCATTCCAGATTAACCTGTTTTCCCTGCACTGCCTTGACGTTCAAGCCGAGGATCGACTCCCACCACGTGTGCACGTGGGACAGCCCTGTGGGAAAGCCTCTTGGGAAAGCCTCGTGGGAAAGACTCGAGGGAAAACCATAGATCCTTTGATCCACGCGGCGGACTGCGTGACACTGCTGCTACCGCTCTGGAGGAAAGCGCAAGTGCATGCCCGCATTCGAGACGAGGACTGACTCCCCTGGGGAGACTCCAGAAGTACCCCAAGATCCATGTCAGCACTGGAGAGGAATCCTCAGGTTCCGGCCCCGACTCCACACAAGGTCTTAGGCCCCGGCATCGACGGGAGAGGAATCCCGAGACCCCCCCGAGGAACTCGCATGGGGACTGGCCTTTCCTGAGGCCACCAGAGCGGGTCCCTGAGGTCCCCGTCGTAAGTCGAGAGCACCTGCCGCAACTCGAGAAAATCCAGGAGGTTTTGCCCTCCAGGCGAGATGAAGCCCATTTCCGCTGAGGCTTCTCGAGGCCAATCACATCTAACCACTGGAACTTCCAAAGGGTCCTTCACACCCTTGCTGCAACTCAAGAAGTTCCCCGACATACCCGTCTCCACTCGAGGGGAAGCACGTGGGGTCCCGCACACATCCAGGGGAGCCCCGTTTCCGCCTCCTAGCTCGAGATGAGGGATCCTTTCCCTGTTTCATAGGGAAAGAATTCCCGGCGTTCCCGTCGCAACTCAAGAGGAGGCGCTCTCCACAGGAAAGGCGAGAGGAACTCCAGGGTCATGCCACCATTCCAAGAGTCCCCCAGATGTGTCAGTCCATTCCAGAGGAACCTGTTTTCCCTGCACTGCCTTGACGTTCAAGCCGAGGATCGACTCCCACGACGTGTGCACGTGGGACAGCCCTGTGGGAAAGCCTCGTGGGAAAGCCTCGTGGGAAAGACTCGAGGGAAAACCAGAGATCCTTTGATCCACGCGGCGGACTGCGTGACACTGCTGCTACCGCTCTGGAGGAAAGCGCAAGTGCATGCATGCATTCGAGACGAGGACTGACTCCCCTGGGGAGACTCCAGAAGTACCCCAAGATCCATGTCAGCACTGGAGAGGAATCCTCAGGTTCCGGCCCTGACTCCACACAAGTTCTTAGGCCCCGGCATCGACGGGAGAGGAATCCCGAGAGGCCCCCGAGGAACTCGCATGGGGACTGTCCTTTCCTGAGGCCACCAGACCGGTTCCCTGAGGTCACCGTCGTACGTCGAGAGCACCTGCTGCAACTCGAGAAAATCCAGGAGGTTTTGCCCTCCAGGCGAGATGAGGCCCATTTCCGCTGAGGCATCTCGAGGCCAATCACATCTAACCACTGGAACTTCCAAAGGGTCCTTCACACCCTTGCTGCAACTCAAGAAGTTCCCCGACATGCCCGTCTCCACTCGAGAGGAAGCACGTGCGGTCCCGCACACATCCAGGGGAGCCCCGTTTCCGCCTCCTAGCTCGAGATGAGGGATCCTTTCCCTGTTTCGTAGGGAAAGAATTCCCGGCGTTCCCGTCGCATCTCAAGAGGAGGCGCTCTCCACAGGAAAGTCGAGAGGAACTCCAGGGTCGAGACAGCATTCCAAGAGTCCACCAGATGTGTCAGTCCATTCCAGAGGAACCTGTTTTCCCAGCACTGCCTTGACGTTCAAGCCAAGGATCGACTCCCACCCGTGTGCACGTGGGACAGCCCTGTGGGAAAGCCTCGTGGGAAAGCCTCGTGGGAAAGACTCGAGGGAAAACCATAGATCCTTTGATCCACGCGGCGGACTGCGTGACACTTCTGCTACCGCTCTGGAGGAAAGCGCAAGTGCATGCCCGCATTCGAGACGAGGACTGACTCCCCTGGGGAGACTCCAGAAGTACCCCCAGATCCATGTCAGCACTGGAGAGGAATCCTCAGGTTCCGGCCCCGACTCCACACAAGGTCTTAGGCCCCGGCATCGACGGGAGAGGAATCCCGAGACGCCACCGAGGAACTCGCATGGGGACTGGCCTTTCCTGAGGCCACCGGAGCGGGTCCCTGTGGTCCCCGTCGTAAGTCGAGAGCACCTGCCGCAACTCGTGAAAATCCAGGAGGTTTTGCCCTCCAGGCGAGATGAGGCCCATTTCCGCTGAGGCTTCTCGAGGCCAATCACATCTAACCACTGGAACTTCCAAAGGGTCCTTCACACCCTTGCTGCAACTCAAGAAGTTCCCCGACATACCCGTCTCCACTCGAGGGGAAGCACGTGGGGTCCCGCACACATCCAGGGGAGCCCCGTTTCCGCCTCCTAGCTCGAGATGAGGGATCCTTTCCCTGTTTCGTAGGGAAAGAATTCCCGGCGTTCCCGTCGCATCTCAAGAGGTGGCGCTCTCCACAGGAAAGGCGAAAGGAACTCCAGGGTCTTGCCACCATTCCAAGAGTGCCCCAGATATGTCAGTCCATTCTAGAGGAAACTTTTTTCCCTGCACTGCCTTGACGTTCAAGCCGAGGATCCACTCCCACCACGAGTGCACGTGGGAAAGCCCTGTGGGAAAGCCTCGTGGGAAAGCCTCGTGGGAAAGACTTGAGGGAAAACCATAGATCCTTTGATCCACGCGGCGGACTGCGTGACACTGCTGCTACCGCTCTGGAGGAAAGCGCAAGTGCATGCCCGCATTCGAGACGAGGACTGATTCCCCTGGGGAGACTCCAGAAGTACCCCAAGATCCATGTCAGCACTGGAGAGGAGTCCTCAGGTTCCGGCCCCGACTCCACACAAGGTCTTAGGCCCCGGCATCGAAGGGAGAGGAATCCCGAGAGGCCCCCGAGGAACTCGCATGGGGACTGGCCTTTCCTGAGGCCACCAGAGCGGGTCCCTGACGTCCCCGTCGTAAGTCGAGAGCACCTGCCGCAACTCGAGAAAATCCAGGAGGTTTTGCCCTCCAGGCGAGATGAGGCCCATTTCCGCTGAGGCTTCTCGAGGCTAATCACGTCTAACCACTGGAACTTCCAAAGGGTCCTTCACACCCTTGCTGCAACTGAAGCAGTTCCGCGACATACCCGTCTCCACTCGAGAGGAAGCACGAGGGTCCCGCACACATCCAGGGGAGCCCCGTTTCCGCCTCCTAGCTCGAGATGAGGGATCCTTTCCCTGTTTCGTAGGGAAAGAATTCCCGGCGTTCCCGTCGCATTTCAAGAGGTGGAGCTCTCCACAGGAAAGGCGAGAGGAACTCCAGGGTCGTGCCACCATTCCAAGAGACCCCCAGATGTGTCAGTCCATTACAGAGGAACCTGTTTTCCCTGCACTGCCTTGACGTTCAAGCAGAGGATCGACTCCCACCACGTGTGCACGTGGGACAGCCCTGTTTGAAAGCCTCGTGGGAAAGCCTCGTGGGAAAGACTCGAGGGAAAACCATAGATCCTTTATCCACGCGGCGGACTGCGTGACACTGCTGCTACCGCTCTGGAGGAAAGCGAAAGTGCATGCCCGCATTCGAGACGAGGACTGACTTCCCTGGGGAGACTCCAGAAGTACCCCAAGATCCATGTCATCACTGGAGAGGAATCCTCAGGATCGGGCCCCGACTCCACACAAGGTCTTAGGCCCCGGCATCGACAGGAGAGTAATCCCGAGAGGCCCCCAAGGAACTCGCATGGGGACTGGCCTTTCCTGAGGCCACCAGAGCGGGTCCCTGAGGTCCCCGTCGTAAGTCGAGAGCACCTGCCGCAACTCGAGAAAATCCAGGAGGTTTTGCCCTCCAGGCGAGATGAGGCCCATTTCCGCTGAGGCTTCTCGAGGCCAATCACATCTAACCACTGGAACTTCCAAAGGGTCCTTCACACCCTTGCTGCAACTCAAGAAGTTCCCCGACATACCCGTCTCCACTCGAGAGGAAGCACGTGGGGTCCCGCACACATCCAGGGGAGCCCCATTTCCGCCTCCTAGCTCGAGATGAGGGATCCTTTCCCTGTTTCGTAGGGAAAGAATTCCCGGCGATCCCGTCGCATCTCAAGAGGAGGCGCTCTCCACAGGAAAGGCGAAAGGAACTCCAGGGTCGTGCCACCATTCCAAGAGTGCCCCAGATGAGTCAGTCCATTCTAGAGGAACCTGTTTTCCCTGCACTGCCTTGACGTTCAAGCCGAGGATCCACTCCCACCACGTGTGCACGTGGGACAGCCCTGTGGGAAAGCCTCGTGGAAAGCCTCGTGGGAAAGACTCGAGGGAAAACCATAGATCCTTTTATCCACGCGGCGGACTGCGTAACACTGCTGCTACCACTATGGAGGAAAGCGCAAGTGCATGCCCGCATTCGAGACGAGGACTGATTCCCCTGGGGAGACTCCAGACTTACCCCAAGATCCATGTCAGCACTGGAGAGGAATCCTCAGGTTCCGGCCCCGACTCCACACAAGGTCTTAGGCCCCGGCATCGACGGGAGAGGAATCCCGAGAGGCCCCCGAGGAACTCGCATGGGGACTGGCCTTTCCTGAGGACACCAGAGCGGGTCCCTTAGGTCCCCGTCGTAAGTCGAGAGCACCTGCCGCAACTCGAGAAAATCCAGAAGGTTTTGCCCTCCAGGCGAGATGAGGCCCATTTCCGCTGAGGCTTCTCGAGGCTAATCACATCTAACCACTGGAACTTCCAAAGGGTCCTTCACACCCTTGCTACAACTCAAGAAGTTCCCCGACATACCCGTCTCCACTCCAGAGGAAGCACGTGGGGTCCCGCACACATCCAGGGGAGCCCCGTTTCAGCCTCCTAGCTCGAGATGAGGGATCCTTTCCCTGTTTCGTAGGGAAAGAATTCCCGGCGTTCCCGTCGCATTTCAAGAGGTGGCGCTCTCCACAGGAAAGGCGAGAGGAACTCCAGGGTCGTGGCACCATTCCAAGAGACCCCCAGATGTGTCAGTCCATTACAGAGGAACCTGTTTTCCCTGCACTGCCTTGACGTTCAAGCCGAGGATCGACTCCCACCACGTGTGCACGTGGGACAGCCCTGTGGGAAAGCCTCGTGGGAAAGCCTCGTGGGAAAGACTCGAGGGAAAACCATAGATCCTTTGATCCACGCGGCGGACTGCGTGACACTGCTGCTACCGCTCTGGAGGAAAGTGAAAGTGCATGCCCGCATTCGAGACGAGGACTGACTCCCCTGGGGAGACTCAAGAAGTACCCCAAGATCCACGTCAGCACTGGAGAGGAATCCTCAGGATCGGGCCCCGACTCCACACAAGGTCTTAGGTCCCGGCATCGACAGTAGAGGAATCCCGAGAGGCCCCCAAGGAACTCGCATGGGGACTGGCCTTTCCTGAGGCCACCAGAGCGGGTCCCTGAGGTCCCCGTCGTAAGTCGAGAGCACCTGCCGCAACTCGAGAAAATCCAGGAGGTTTTGCCCTCCAGGCGAGATGAGGCCCATTTCCGCAGAGGGTTCTCGAGGCCAATCACATCTAACCACTGGAACTTCCAAAGGGTCCTTCACACCCTTGCTGCAACTCAAGAAGTTCCCCGACATACCCGTCTCCACTCGAGAGGAAGCACGTGGGGTCCCGCACACATCCAGGGGAGCCCCATTTCCGCCTCCTAGCTCGAGATGAGGGATCCTTTCCCTGTTTCGTAGGGAAAGAATTCCCGGCGATCCCATCGCATCTCAAGAGGAGGCGCTCTCCACAGGAAAGGCGAAAGGAACTCCAGGGTCGTGCCACCATTCCAAGAGTGCCCCAGATGAGTCAGTCCATTCTAGAGGAACCTGTTTTCCCTGCACTGCCTTGACGTTCAAGCCGAGGATCCACTCCCACCACGTGTGCACGTGGGACAGCCCTGTGGGAAAGCCTCGTGGGAAAGCCTCGTGGGAAAGACTCGAGGGAAAACCAGTGATCCTTTGATCCACGTGGCAGACTGCGTAACACTGCTGCTACCGCTATGGAGGAAAGCGCAAGTGCATGCCCGCATTCGAGACGAGGACTGACTCCCCTGGGGAGACTCCAGAAGTACCCCAAGATCCATGTCAGCACTGGAGAGGAATCCTCAAGTTCTGGCCCCGACTCCACACAAGGTCTTAGGCCCCGGCATCGATGGGAGAGGAATCCCGAGCGGCCCCCGAGGAACTCGCATGGGGACTGGCCTTTCCTGAGGCCACCAGAGCGGGTCCCTGAGGTCCCCGTCGTAAGTCGAGAGCACATGCCGCAACTCGAGAAAATCCAGGAGGTTTTGCCCTCCAGGCGAGATGAGGCCCATTTCCGCTGAGGCTTCTCGAGGCTAATCACGTCTAACCACTGGAACTTCCAAAGGGTCCTTCACACCCTTGCTGCAACTCAAGAAGTTCCCCGACATACCCGTCTCCACTCGAGAGGAAGCACGGGGTGTCCCGCCCACATCCAGGGGAGGTCCATTTCCGACACCTAGCTCGAGATGAGGGATCCTTTCCCTGTTTCGTAGGGAAAGAATTCCCGGCGTTCCCGTCGCATCTCAAGAGGAGGCGCTCTCCACAGGAAAGGCGAGAGGAACTACAGGGTCGTGCCACCATTCCAAGAGTCCCCCAGATGTGTCAGTCCATTCCAGAGGAACCTGTTTTCCCTCCACTGACTTGACGTTCAAGCCAAGGATCGACTCCCACCACGTGTGCACGTGGGACATCCCTGTGGGAAAGCCTCGTGGGAAAGCCTCGTGGGAAAGACTCGAGGGAAAACCATAGATCCTTTGATCCACGAGGCGGTCTGCGTGACACTGCTGCTACCGCTCTGGAGGAAAGAGCAAGTGCATGCCCGCATTCGAGACGAAGACTGACTCCCCTGGGGAGACTCCAGAAGTACCCCAAGATCCATGTCAGCACTGGAGAGGAATCCTCAGGTTCCGGCCCCGACTCCACACAAGGACTTAGGCCCCGGCATCGACGGGAGAGGAATCCCCAGAGGCCCCCGAGGAACTCGCATGGGGACTGGCTTTTCCTGAGGCCACCAGAGCGGGTCCCTGAGGTCCCCGTCGTAAGTCGAGATCACTTGCCGCAACTCGAGAAAATCCAGGAGGTTTTGCCCTCCAGGCGAGATGAGGCTCATTTCCGCTGAGGCTTCTCGAGGCTAATCACGTCTAAACACTGGAACTTCCAAAGGGTCCTTCACACCCTTGCTGCAACTCAAGAAGTTCCCCGACATACCCGTCTGCACTCGAGAGGAAGCACGTGGGGTCCCGCACACATCCAGGGGAGCCCCGTTTCCGCCTCCTAGCTTGAGATGAGGGATCCTTTCTCTGTTTCGTAGGGAAAGAATTCCCGGCGTTCCCGTTGCATCTCAAGAGGAGGCGCTCTCCACAGGAAAGGCGAGAGGAACTCCAGGGTCATGCCACCATTCCAAGAGTCCCGCAGATGTGTCAGTCCATTCCAGAGGAACCTGTTTTCCCTGCACTGCCTTGACGTTCAAGCCGAGGATCGACTCCCACCACGTGTGCACGTGGGACAGCCCTGTGGGAAAGCCTCGTGGGAAAGCCTCGTGGGAAAGACTCGAGGGAAAACCAAACATCCTTTGATCCACGCGGCGGACTGCGTGACACTGCTGCTAACGCTCTGGAGGAAAGCGCAATGCATGCCCGTATTCGAGACGAGGACTGACTCCCCTGGGGAGACTCCAGAAGTACCCCAAGATCCATGTCAGCACTGGAGAGGAATCCTCAGGTTCCTGCCCCGACTCCACACAATGTCTTAGGCCCCGGCATCGATGGGAGAGGAATCCCGAGACGCCCCCGAGGAACTCGCATGGGGACTGGCCTTTCCTGAGGCCACCAGAGCGGTTCCCTGAGGTCCCCGTCGTAAGTCGAGAGCACCTGCCGCAACTCGAGAAAATCCAGGAGGTTTTGCCCTCCAGGCGGGATGAGGCCCATTTCCGCTGAGGCTTCTCGAGGCCAATCACATCTAACCACTGGAACTTCCAAAGGGTCCTTCACACCATTGCTGCAACTCAAGAAGTTCCCCGAGATACCCGTCTGCACTCGAGAGGAAGCTCGTGGGTTCCCGCACACATCCAGGGGAGCCCCGTTTCCGCCTCCTAGCTCGAGATGAGGGATCCTTTCCCTGTTTCGTAGGGAAAGAATTCCCGGCGTTCCCGTCGCATCTCAAGAGGAGGCGCTCTCCACAGGAAAGGCGAGAGGAACTCCAGGGTCGTGCCACCATTCCAAGAGTCCGCCAGATGTGTCAGTCCATTCCAGAGGAACCTGTTTTCCCTGCACTGCCTTGACGTTCAAGCTGAGGATCGACTCCCACCACGTGTGCACGTGGGACAGCCCTGTGGGAAAGCTTCGTGGGAAAGCCTCGTGGGAAAGATTCGAGGGAAAACCATAGATCCTTTGATCCACGCGGCGGACTGCGTGACACTGCTGCTACCGCTCTGGAGGAAAGCGCAAGTGCATGCCCGCATTCGAGACAAGGACTGACTCCCCTGGGGAGACTCCAGAAGTACCCCAAGATCCATGTCAGCACTGGAGAGGAATCCTCAAGTTCTGGCCCCGACTCCACACAAGGTCTTAGGCCCCGGCATCGATGGGAGAGGAATCCCGAGCGGCCCCCGAGGAACTCGCATGGGGACTGGCCTTTCCTGAGGCCACCAGAGCGGGTCCCTGAGGTCCCCGTCGTAAGTCGAGAGCACATGCCGCAACTCGAGAAAATCCAGGAGGTTTTGCCCTCCAGGCGAGATGAGGCCCATTTCCGCTGAGGCTTCTCGAGGCTAATCACGTCTAACCACTGGAACTTCCAAAGGGTCCTTCACACCCTTGCTGCAACTCAAGAAGTTCCCCGACATACCCGTCTCCACTCGAGAGGAAGCACGGGGTGTCCCGCCCACATCCAGGGGAGGTCCATTTCCGACACCTAGCTCGAGATGAGGGATCCTTTCCCTGTTTCGTAGGGAAAGAATTCCCGGCGTTCCCGTCGCATCTCAAGAGGAGGCGCTCTCCACAGGAAAGGCGAGAGGAACTACAGGGTCGTGCCACCATTCCAAGAGTCCCCCAGATGTGTCAGTCCATTCCAGAGGAACCTGTTTTCCCTCCACTGACTTGACGTTCAAGCCAAGGATCGACTCCCACCACGTGTGCACGTGGGACATCCCTGTGGGAAAGCCTCGTGGGAAAGCCTCGTGGGAAAGACTCGAGGGAAAACCATAGATCCTTTGATCCACGAGGCGGTCTGCGTGACACTGCTGCTACCGCTCTGGAGGAAAGAGCAAGTGCATGCCCGCATTCGAGACGAAGACTGACTCCCCTGGGGAGACTCCAGAAGTACCCCAAGATCCATGTCAGCACTGGAGAGGAATCCTCAGGTTCCGGCCCCGACTCCACACAAGGACTTAGGCCCCGGCATCGACGGGAGAGGAATCCCCAGAGGCCCCCGAGGAACTCGCATGGGGACTGGCTTTTCCTGAGGCCACCAGAGCGGGTCCCTGAGGTCCCCGTCGTAAGTCGAGATCACTTGCCGCAACTCGAGAAAATCCAGGAGGTTTTGCCCTCCAGGCGAGATGAGGCTCATTTCCGCTGAGGCTTCTCGAGGCTAATCACGTCTAAACACTGGAACTTCCAAAGGGTCCTTCACACCCTTGCTGCAACTCAAGATGTTCCCCGACATCCCCGTCTGCACTCGAGAGGAAGCACGTGGGGTCCCGCACACATCCAGGGGAGCCCCGTTTCCGCCTCCTAGCTTGAGATGAGGGATCCTTTCTCTGTTTCGTAGGGAAAGAATTCCCGGCGTTCCCGTTGCATCTCAAGAGGAGGCGCTCTCCACAGGAAAGGCGAGAGGAACTCCAGGGTCATGCCACCATTCCAAGAGTCCCGCAGATGTGTCAGTCCATTCCAGAGGAACCTGTTTTCCCTGCACTGCCTTGACGTTCAAGCCGAGGATCGACTCCCACCACGTGTGCACGTGGGACAGCCCTGTGGGAAAGCCTCGTGGGAAAGCCTCGTGGGAAAGACTCGAGGGAAAACCAAACATCCTTTGATCCACGCGGCGGACTGCGTGACACTGCTGCTACCGCTCTGGAGGAAAGCGCAAGTGCATGCCCGTATTCGAGACGAGGACTGACTCCCCTGGGGAGACTCCAGAAGTACCCCAAGATCCATGTCAGCACTGGAGAGGAATCCTCAGGTTCCTGCCCCGACTCCACACAAGGTCTTAGGCCCCGGCATCGACGGGAGAGGAATCCCGAGACGCCCCCGAGGAACTCGCATGGGGACTGGCCTATCCTGAGGCCACCAGAGCGGTTCCCTGAGGTCCCCGTCGTAAGTCGAGAGCACCTGCCGCAACTCGAGAAAATCCAGGAGGTTTTGCCCTCCAGGCGAGATGAGGCCCATTTCCGCTGAGGCTTCTCGAGGCCAATCACATCTATCCACTGGAACTTCCAAAGGGTCTTTCACACCCTTGCTGCAACTCAAGAAGTTCCCCGACATACCCGTCTGCACTCGAGAGGAAGCACGTGGTGTCCTGAACACATCCAGGGGAGCCCCGCTTCCGCCTCCTAGCTCGAGATGAGGGATCCTTTCCCTGTTTCGTAGGGAAAAAATTCCCGGCGTTCCCGTCGCATCTCAAGAGGAGGCGCTCTCCACAGGAAAGGCGAGAGGAACTCCAGGGTCATGCCACCATTCCAAGAGTCCCCCAGATGTGTCAGTCCATTCCAGAGGAACCTGTTTTCCCTGCACTGCCTTGACGTTCAAGCCGAGGATCGACTCCCACCACGTGTGCACTTGGGACAGCCCTGTGGGAAAGCCTCGTGGGAAAGCCTCGTGGGAAAGACTCGAGGGAAAACCATAGATCCTTTGATCCACGCGGCGGACTGAGTGACACTGCTGCTACCGCTCTGGAGGAAAGCGCAAGTGCATGCATGCATTCGAGACGAGGACTGACTCCCCTGGGGAGACTCCAGAAGTACCCCAAGATCCATGTCAGCACTGGAGAGGAATCCTCAGGTTCCGGCCCTGACTCCACACAAGTTCTTAGGCCCCGGCATCGACGGGAGAGGAATCCCGAGAGGCCCCCGAGGAACTCGCATGGGGACTGGCCTTTCCTGAGGCCACCAGAGCGGTTCCCTGAGGTCACCGTCGTAAGTCGAGAGCACCTGCCGCAACTCGAGAAAATCCAGGAGGTTTTGCCCTCCAGGCGAGATGAGTCCCATTTCCGCTGAGGCATCTCGAGGCCAATCACATCTAACCACTGGAACTTCCAAAGGGTCCTTCACACCCTTGCTGCAACTCAAGAAGTTCCCCGACATACCCGTCTCCACTCGAGAGGAAGCACGTGCGGTCCCGCACACATCCAGGGGAGCCCCGTTTCCGCCTCCTAGCTCGAGATGAGGGATCCTTTCCCTGTTTCGTAGGGAAAGAATTCCCGGCGTTCCCGTCGCATCTCAAGAGGAGGCGCTCTCCACAGGAAAGGCGAGAGGAACTCCAGGGTCGAGACAGCATTCCAAGAGTCCACCAGATGTGTCAGTCCATTCCAGAGGAACCTGTTTTCCCTGCACTGCCTTGACGTTCAAGCCAAGGATCGACTCCCACCCGTGTGCACGTGGGACAGCCCTGTGGGAAAGCCTCGTGGGAAAGCCTCGTGGGAAAGACTCGAGGGAAAACCATAGATCCTTTGATCCACGCGGCGGACTGCGTGACACTGCTGCTACCGCTCTGGAGGAAAGCGCAAGTGCATGCCCGCATTCGAGACGAGGACTGACTCCCCTGGGGAGACTCCAGAAGTACCCCAAGATCCATGTCAGCACTGGAGAGGAATCCTCAGGTTCCGGCCCCGACTCCACACAAGGTCTTAGGCCCCGGCATCGACGGGAGAGGAATCCCGAGACGCCCCCGAGGAACTCGCATGGGGAATGGCCTTTCCTGAGGCCACCAGAGCGGGTCCCTGAGGTCCCCGTCGTAAGTCGAGAGCACCTGCCGCGACTCGAGAAAATCCAGGAGGTTTTGCCCTCCAGGCGAGATGAGGCCCATTTCCGCTGAGGCTTCTCGAGGCCAATCACATCTAACCACTGGAACTTCCAAAGGGTCCTTCACACCCTTGCTGCAACTCAAGAAGTTCCCCGACATACCCTTCTCCACTCGAGAGGAAGCACGTTGTGTCCCGCACACATCCAGGGGAGCCCCGTTTCCGCCTCCTAGCTCGAGATGAGGGATCCTTTCCCTGTTTCGTAGGGAAAGAATTCCCGGCGTTCCCGTCGCATTTCAAGAGGTGGCGCTCTCCACAGGAAAGGCGAGAGGAACTCCAGGGTCGTGGCACCATTCCAAGAGACCCCCAGATGTGTCAGTCCATTACAGAGGAACCTGTTTTCCCTGCACTGCCTTGACGTTCAAGCCGAGGATCGACTCCCACCACGTGTGCACGTGGGACAGCCCTGTGGGAAAGCCTCGTGGGAAAGCCTCGTGGGAAAGACTCGAGGGAAAACCATAGATCCTTTGATCCACGCGGCGGACTGCGTGACACTGCTGCTACCGCTCTGGAGGAAAGTGAAAGTGCATGCCCGCATTCGAGACGAGGACTGACTCCCCTGGGGAGACTCAAGAAGTACCCCAAGATCCATGTCAGCACTGGAGAGGAATCCTCAGGATCGGGCCCCGACTCCACACAAGGTCTTAGGTCCCGGCATCGACAGTAGAGGAATCCCGAGAGGCCCCCAAGGAACTCGCATGGGGACTGGCCTTTCCTGAGGCCACCAGAGCGGGTCCCTGAGGTCCCCGTCGTAAGTCGAGAGCACCTGCCGCAACTCGAGAAAATCCAGGAGGTTTTGCCCTCCAGGCGAGATGAGGCCCATTTCCGCAGAGGGTTCTCGAGGCCAATCACATCTAACCACTGGAACTTCCAAAGGGTCCTTCACACCCTTGCTGCAACTCAAGAAGTTCCCCGACATACCCGTCTCCACTCGAGAGGAAGCACGTGGGGTCCCGCACACATCCAGGGGAGCCCCATTTCCGCCTCCTAGCTCGAGATGAGGGATCCTTTCCCTGTTTCGTAGGGAAAGAATTCCCGGCGATCCCATCGCATCTCAAGAGGAGGCGCTCTCCACAGGAAAGGCGAAAGGAACTCCAGGGTCGTGCCACCATTCCAAGAGTGCCCAAGATGAGTCAGTCCATTCTAGAGGAACCTGTTTTCCCTGCACTGCCTTGACGTTCAAGCCGAGGATCCACTCCCACCACGTGTGCACGTGGGACAGCCCTGTGGGAAAGCCTCGTGGAAAGCCTCGTGGGAAAGACTCGAGGGAAAACCAGTGATCCTTTGATCCACGTGGCAGACTGCGTAACACTGCTGCTACCGCTATGGAGGAAAGCGCAAGTGCATGCCCGCATTCGAGACGAGGACTGACTCCCCTGGGGAGACTCCAGAAGTACCCCAAGATCCATGTCAGCACTGGAGAGGAATCCTCAAGTTCTGGCCCCGACTCCACACAAGGTCTTAGGCCCCGGCATCGATGGGAGAGGAATCCCGAGCGGCCCCCGAGGAACTCGCATGGGGACTGGCCTTTCCTGAGGCCACCAGAGCGGGTCCCTGAGGTCCCCGTCGTAAGTCGAGAGCACATGCCGCAACTCGAGAAAATCCAGGAGGTTTTGCCCTCCAGGCGAGATGAGGCCCATTTCCGCTGAGGCTTCTCGAGGCTAATCACGTCTAACCACTGGAACTTTCAAAGGGTCCTTCACACCCTTGCTGCAACTCAAGAAGTTCCCCGACATACCCGTCTCCACTCGAGAGGAAGCACGGGGTGTCCCGCCCACATCCAGGGGAGGTCCATTTCCGACACCTAGCTCGAGATGAGGGATCCTTTCCCTGTTTCGTAGGGAAAGAATTCCCGGCGTTCCCGTCGCATCTCAAGAGGAGGCGCTCTCCACAGGAAAGGCGAGAGGAACTACAGGGTCGTGCCACCATTCCAAGAGTCCCCCAGATGTGTCAGTCCATTCCAGAGGAACCTGTTTTCCCTCCACTGACTTGACGTTCAAGCCAAGGATCGACTCCCACCACGTGTGCACGTGGGACATCCCTGTGGGAAAGCCTCGTGGGAAAGCCTCGTGGGAAAGACTCGAGGGAAAACCATAGATCCTTTGATCCACGAGGCGGTCTGCGTGACACTGCTGCTACCGCTCTGGAGGAAAGAGCAAGTGCATGCCCGCATTCGAGACGAAGACTGACTCCCCTGGGGAGACTCCAGAAGTACCCCAAGATCCATGTCAGCACTGGAGAGGAATCCTCAGGTTCCGGCCCCGACTCCACACAAGGACTTAGGCCCCGGCATCGACGGGAGAGGAATCCCCAGAGGCCCCCGAGGAACTCGCATGGGGACTGGCTTTTCCTGAGGCCACCAGAGCGGGTCCCTGAGGTCCCCGTCGTAAGTCGAGATCACTTGCCGCAACTCGAGAAAATCCAGGAGGTTTTGCCCTCCAGGCGAGATGAGGCTCATTTCCGCTGAGGCTTCTCGAGGCTAATCACGTCTAAACACTGGAACTTCCAAAGGGTCCTTCACACCCTTGCTGCAACTCAAGAAGTTCCCCGACATACCCGTCTGCACTCGAGAGGAAGCACGTGGGGTCCCGCACACATCCAGGGGAGCCCCGTTTCCGCCTCCTAGCTTGAGATGAGGGATCCTTTCTCTGTTTCGTAGGGAAAGAATTCCCGGCGTTCCCGTTGCATCTCAAGAGGAGGCGCTCTCCACAGGAAAGGCGAGAGGAACTCCAGGGTCATGCCACCATTCCAAGAGTCCCGCAGATGTGTCAGTCCATTCCAGAGGAACCTGTTTTCCCTGCACTGCCTTGACGTTCAAGCCGAGGATCGACTCCCACCACGTGTGCACGTGGGACAGCCCTGTGGGAAAGCCTCGTGGGAAAGCCTCGTGGGAAAGACTCGAGGGAAAACCAAACATCCTTTGATCCACGCGGCGGACTGCGTGACACTGCTGCTAACGCTCTGGAGGAAAGCGCAATGCATGCCCGTATTCGAGACGAGGACTGACTCCCCTGGGGAGACTCCAGAAGTACCCCACGATCCATGTCAGCACTGGAGAGGAATCCTCAGGTTCCTGCCCCGACTCCACACAATGTCTTAGGCCCCGGCATCGATGGGAGAGGAATCCCGAGACGCCCCCGAGGAACTCGCATGGGGACTGGCCTTTCCTGAGGCCACCAGAGCGGTTCCCTGAGGTCCCCGTCGTAAGTCGAGAGCACCTGCCGCAACTCGAGAAAATCCAGGAGGTTTTGCCCTCCAGGCGGGATGAGGCCCATTTCCGCTGAGGCTTCTCGAGGCCAATCACATCTAACCACTGGAACTTCCAAAGGGTCCTTCACACCATTGCT